>NC_134465.1:8131676-8448754 GCF_047948215.1 Lycorma delicatula
CAGAGAGCTCCACCCGCACTATACGTTATCATCATAGTTGTAGGAATAATACTGATAAATAATAATTATAGTATTCAGGCTTTATAGAAACCTGGAAAAGAAACTAAATTACAAAAAATAGAATAATAGTAACTACGGTAACTAAAGAACACACACCTTTAACGATGAAAAATCCATAACTTTTTTTTTGCCGTGGTGATAGAAATATAATAATGAATTAAAAGGATTAATCTACTCTTTCATTAATGAATATCTTTAATTTTACAACTTCACCCTCTTTGGGGCCGAAGAAATAATGAGTATTTTTAATACCTTAACTTTCAAGGGTGCTAGGGTCCCGGTCGATGACTGAAAACCTTTCCTGGGAAAACAAATGTATCCTCCAAATTTGAAAGTAATCGGTCGGTCGGTTCACGCCTGATACGATAACAAAGAAACTGACAAACTTATATATATATATATATATATATATATATATATATATATATATATATATATATATATATACATTTCCGACTGTTAGATCGAGAGTATACCTGATGCATGCCAAAGTTAGTCTACTACCTACTAACAAATTCCCCGTTTCAATTTTGAAAATCGGACGATTGTTTGCAGAGATACAAGAGCACCCCATTGCATCTACCAAAACAACGCCCCAGGGTCTCCCCGTTTGTTACCTGTTGATGGTGATGATCGGGGTACCCTCCCAAGAGGTACTCGCATACCTCACCGCTCTAGACTCACTCGCAATCTCCACGGGAAGCATATTATTGTTGACCGAAATTTTTTTGATTTATTTAATATTATTTTATTTAACGTAGATTTATGTCTATTATTTTTTTAATATTATTCATTCGATTGATTGGAATTATTCAATTCAAACACAGCTTACACAGTGATAAAGTTTTACAGTTCATTTATTCAATTCATTAAAGTTTGTGCTTCAACCGGCAAATCTCTTATCTATTATGCCTTATCTATTATGTCAAATCTCTTATCAGTTATGCCAAGAAACATGGGTAAAAATCTATTTGCGATTGATCGAGTAGTTTTTTTGTTTATTCCGAACAAACAAAAACCGTCTTCCTCTTTTTATCATAAAATAGATTTAGGTTATATTTTTAAGGAAAAATCCTATCCAAAATTACATTTATTTCGGAAACTTTTCTGCTATAACACAGGTTATAGAAATATAATTGTTATTCGTGGCATATAAAACTCACGATTTTCTCAAAACGTTTCACTGGATTTGATTTAGTTATTTTTTATTGTGTTAGTCATTTTTTTCTATTTTCTTTTTTACAAACTGTTTAATTTGGAAATTCGCATAGTACTAAATTGTTAAATCCATCTTAACACAAATACATCTGAAAAAACAGTGTAAATTAATTTTATATTATATCTTTAATAAAAATGATTTAATGTGAAATCATCTATTTATAAACTAGAATTGTTATCTGACAATAATTATACAGAATAGAAAGTAGTTAATGATCTATATTTATTTTAAGATAAATATTTTATTACCGTATTTTAGAATATTTAGAGTAGATATTATTTCAATAATATATCGATAGTTTATTATAAAAATGTGTATGCTAAAGTGAAATTTATCGATAATAAACGACTTATCACAAAATTATTCATATTATTAGTTTTAAATAGTGCTTAAACATTCATGTATTTATTAATACAAATTTAATTAAAGTTTTAATTATATTTCATTGCTTGCTTATTGTTTTATTTTTATTTATTTTTTTATTTTTTGTAAATATTATTAGCCGATAATAATTAAGTAGGTTTTATTATATATAAAATGCAATATACGGTTACAGAAATTAATGGAAAAAAATGTATGCAGATAAAATGTTTTTGGTTTGTGTAGTATAGTACAACGTATTCCAATACTTGGGTGGCCCCTGTTAGAGGCGTTGGCTTAAATTCCTAGTCCCGGCTTCCGGAGTGAGAACCCAGGGACGGCATACCGATCCTTCTCTGGGGTTTGAGGCGGGCGCAAAGTAAAATCAGACCGGCGGACCGAGACGTGGAGGCCCGTTAGAGTAAGGACACTCCCCTGGGCTGTATAATACTTAACTGCAGGATCCTGCCCGGGGGAAAAGATATATTCGTATTCTAATAACTGTGGAGACCGTTCTCCAGCCCACTTTTGAGTAGATTTGCTATAGAAATTCTAACTTTAGGTTAACTTATAGTATTGCCACTATAGCTTGTCCATTGTAATGAAACACAAACAGTGTTGCCACGTTACTTGGCACTGATGCTTGTAATAAACAAACAATGTTGCCATCCAGTACGTATGTATAACGGTATAAGGTTTTTTTAAAATTGAATATATTATAATTTATTAATAGAGTATCTATTGTTTAATAAAAACATTTGTTAATATCTTTTAGGAAATTTATTAATTATGTGGCGATAAGTGCCACATTTATTTTTTCATAATAACACAATTATAATATTATCAAACAAGCTATATCGTGGACACATTTTACAAACGTAAACGTTATTATAAGTTTCAGCATTGTGTAAGAATTGTAACAAATTGTGTAATAAAATGAAACTCATAATTCAATTTTTCCCCCTCCCCTGAGCCGGGCTAACAGATAAGTATAACTCAGCCCAAGGGAGTGTCCTTTTACTCTAATGGGCCTTTCCTTTCCCCCTCCAACTGTACGTCCGGCAAGGCAGGTCGGCTCGCCGGTAGGATCTTTTTTGTTGTGCCAGCCTCTAACCCTCAGCTAGGAGACTCTGGATCCAGGTAAGCTGCAACCTTTATCCTCACTCCGAAGGCCGGGTCTCGGTCTTATCTGTGCCTTATGATCCCTCAAATGAGGGGTCTCCAAGAGGATCCACCACCGGAACTCTTTAAATTTGCTATTTTTTTTTTTTAACATTTTAATATAGTGTTCACCTTTTCTTACCAAATCTTTCAGCAGTTACAAATAGGATGTAAAGTTAAAAGTCAAGTAAAAATATATTTAATCTAACATCGACTCGCGGGCCACGCAAAATAACGTTGCGGGCCGCGGGTTGAAGATCACTAATTAAGAGAAATCCTTTCCAATTACAACTCTAAGCGGAACTTACTTTATCATTACGTCACCATTTCTCCACCAGCAACAGCCTCTTCCCTTGCGCTGCGCAACAGTAGCTGTAGGATCGCTTGACAGATACATATATTGTTTAAAAAACAACCATAGTTAAGAAAAAAAAAAAAAAAGTATTAAAACAGTTTAAGTCGTTACAAATATTAATGCATTTTATTGTGTAATGAATTTGATATACTAATAATTAGATTTACTAGAATGAATTGCAAATAAGCTGTAAATATACATAATTTTTAATTGAATTTTTTTTCCAGGTATGGTGAAATGATTCGTACATTAATATTTTCTCTTTTATTAGTAAGTACCTAGTTTTATAACATTATTTTATTTTTATAAGTATATTTTATTGTTTACAACAGTATTTTTATTGTTTATATCCTAAATTTATTAAATAATTACTAGAAAGCTATATCAGTAGGATTTTAACATTAAATAGGACAGACGTGCGGATATCCAAATATTTTTGCGATATATAATTTCATATTATACTAAGAAAACAATTATAAATTCAGAAAAAAGTAAATTAAGTATTATTTTACGCTTTTACTGTAGTTTGCAGTAGAGTATTACAATATTTTAATATAATAATGAAAAAATGAATTATTTTTTACATTTTTGATGGATTGATATTTACATTTAAAAAAATGATCTAACCGGCTTGTTTATCTCATTGACAAGAGTTTTACAAGTTCTAATGAATGTCATTACATAATTTCTTATAGTACTTTTTTCTCTCCGCACTCGTTTAATTTAGCTGTAATTTTTTTTTCTTTTAAATATAAACTTATCCTGTTGTAATAATTATTCTTTTATCCTAAGCGCAATTACATCTATCGGTGATTTTTAAGTATAATAACTTTATTTAAAGTTGTTCTTTAGAGTTGTAGGACAAAGTCCTACAACTGTGGGTTGTTTATTATGCTCGGCTTTCGCACAACTTAAATATTTATCATTTTATTTAAATATAATTTTTTTTTTTGCTTAATGATTTTAACTAAAGCGCGCGCGCATACCGTATTTAATTCGCGCGGGTGAGGCAGTAGTAGCGACGGTTAGCACCAACTAAATTAATATATCACAACTTGCATAGAAGAGATTTTGTTTTACCGTCGGCAGACCCGTGTAGCCGCGATGCTTAATGCGACAAGTACCTAGTCGACTGGGCGATCGAGTTACTTTTTTTACACTTTAAATATTGTTCATTAATTTTATTCTGCCGTTCACCTATGACGTCATAATACAGCAGTAGTTAAGTGAATTTTTTTTAGGTGAGATGCGATTTTGCAAAAGTTCTTTTTTGCAAATATTGCTATTTTTTACTCGTTAACATGTATCTAAAAAAAAAAAATGACCTTAATTAGGCGAAATCTCGAGATACTGAAGGTAACCTTGTTTTACAATCTCACACCCTTGACCTTTTAAGTTGAAAATTTAACGGCATCAATTCCTCATATATAGACGTAATGTGACCAAGCTTGGTCAAAATCGGTCCAATAGTTATATATAAAGTGATTTAGAGGCCGACACTTAACAAAAAGACAAGTGCATACGAATATTAACATTCGGGAAAATTTCCATCCAGTTTTTTTTTTGGGGAGGGGTTCCTTAGGTGTCAAAATGACAAAGTCCAGTGAAAACCGCATGTGCCCAAATTGGACCGATTACAGTACTTTCTCTGCTAGAGCTGCTATAGCTCTGCTACTGAGCTATTATATGGGAAAGTAAAAATAAATAATATAGGATTGGATTACGTTGTTGACCTCTGCTTATTAGACGATGTGCAGGTAATTATTTGCTTAGGATAGTAAAGTTTCAGCTGTTTTTTTTTTTATGGAAATTTGCAGCCGGGTGCGTGTTCGGGATTCAAATTCGGGACTTCCTAGTGGAAGGCCGTAACGCTACCACTCCACCACGTAATTCGGCTTTTGAAGCGAAGTATTTAATTTTATTTTAATCTGGAATTGAAATCTATACGTTCTCTAAATATTGCCAAGTTCGATATATTATATAGTTTTTTCTTACGGTTATAAAGAATATGTTTTCTTCTTCCCCGATTCATGAATTGTTACCTCATTATACCGTGGTATTTTTGAGAATAATAAAAACAAGTAATGGTAAAGGGTTTTTTTTATTATTTTTTTTTTATGAATAAATAACATATAAATAAGTAAATGCAGGCATGTGGAATAGTAGTTGATTGTTTATTATTATATTTTGCTTCTCTTTTCACTTGTAAGTTGTTAGATACCGGTTACTTGGTGGTAAAGTGGTGGCCTGACATTTTAACGTTTTCTACTTTATTTTATTTTTTTGTGAATTATATATATATATATATATATATATATATATATATATATATATATATATACACACTTATGTATATGTATATATATTATATATACTGCAGTTCAAAGAGTTGAATATATGTTGTATTCTGAATGCTGCTGGCTTTGACCTTGGTGTTTCCCCCCTCCTTCAATCGGTCTTTTCTTACAAAGACGAGGAGGTAAAACAGTATATTAAGGGTCATTGTCCAAGGTCTTCCATCATTTTGGTTTAGTTTAGTTTATTATAATTTTTTTAATTTTTATTTGAATAATTATTTGTCTTTGTTATACGCCTGAACATGATTTTTACTGATTTTTTATTCACAATTTTAATTATAGATTTAACGATATTTTAATTAATTGTTAAAGTTCATCCACCATATAAGTTTCTACTATCTATAAAAAAAATCATAATTTTTTTTTTTAAAGTACGGTAGCCTTGTTAAAATTTACTTTTATTTTTTACCATTTGTTCGTTTCAAGATTCTTTTAACTTAATTTATAGAAGATTATAATGGAAAGAACATTTTCATCCCTTACTGTAGGGATAATGTTAATTTATCTCTTACATAGGAGTTTATACAGAGTGGCGCAGAGAAACGCGAAAATGTTAATTAGAAAAAGTGAAGTAAAATTACTCACGTTTATTTGATGTTGAGAAAATATCCTACAAGATTAGAAATTTCAATATACATTACTTTTTAAAAATAACTTCCCTTAAGTGTTTTAGCGTATACATTCATTAAATCGATTCTGAAAATTTTGCTTAGCCCGGTGCAATTTGTTCTCCAGGATAAAGACGTTTAGCGTGGTTTGGGGTCACGTGGTGGTCTTCCTTCCACTCGTAACGTAATTCATCATTTCTATTTGTCTCTTAGCGGCTGTGCGTTATATTCAACTCCGTATTTTATTTCTTTGTTAATTTTAACTTGCCTCTAGATTTAACTGTTACGCTTTTATTACACAATCGGTTGTTTAAGCTTATGTTGTTTTTTTACAACATTTTTTAATTTTCCTCTTGGCTTAATTACAATTAAACAATCTTTTTTAGTTATTGTGAATCTTTTCGACGATTAGTGATGTGTACTGTGTTCCTTGAAAAATATGCACAAGATTCTGTTTATTGCAATAAGTTATTTTTTAGTATTGGTTAAATCTTCCGTAACAAATTACGATCGACAATTCCGTTTTTTACTTTTTTTTAAATTTTCACTTAATTCAGTTAATTTATAAATCTATTTATAAAATTCTATATAAAATTGACGAGGTTGTAAAGTATCAGTTAATTTTTTTAATAAAATGACGCTTTAACGGAATGGAGAGAAGTACTTTTAAACCCTAAAAACAGTTTTAGGAGAGTAAATTGCCGATTAAAAAATAATCGATAAAAAAAAGAGATTATATTGTCGATTAAATAATAATTTAGAGCAAAATATTATTACTTTGAAGCGGTTTTAAACATATATTTATATTATGTCTTTTCAGAGTTCGTTATAAACAAGTAAACTTATATGGTGTAGTTTTTTTTTTGTAAAAAAAAAATCTTGTCAGATCAGAAAATTAGAGTCAGAGGTATAAAATAAATACTTTTAAAAACTTTTATTACTATAGTGTATGTAAAATGTAAAGGCGGGTCCTCCCTTCAATCTGCCTCTACTAGTCTCTTCAACAACACTCCTATAATTCTGCATACAGACACTTGCTACTGGCTGCTAAAAAAGTAAATCCTCCAAAATGACACAGACTTATCTTTATGGTTATTTATGTATTTTTTAAATTATTGTATATTCTACCACATCCCTTTATTTTGGCTATTATTTATTTATTTAAATTTGCTGTTTAATTATTCAAGTATTTATTTCATCAGTTATTTATTTACGATACTGTATTTATTGTTTTTAGCTGTTACATAAATTATTTTGTATGAAATCATTTTATGTAAATTACAAATTAACCTATTAATTAATTAAATTAATTTTACGTTTATTATATTAAGTTCATGGATTTTAATATCTGTGTAGTATTAGTTAAAATTTAATAATGATTATAATTATGTACTTGCGTTTCTTTAACACTTTATTTATTTATTTGTAGTTTTGTAGTCCTATAAAGCTCAAAAGAATATTAGTTATCGGTGCGTATGTGCTATTTAAAAATAATTTCGTACCCACCGGGTCGGTCTAGTGGTGAACGCGTATTCCCGAATCAGCGGATTTGGAAGTCGAGAGTTCCAGCCTTCAAGTCCTAGTAAAGTCAGTTATTTTTACACGGACTAGATCGTGGATACCGGTGTTCTTTGGTGGTTTGGGTTTCAATTAACCACAAATCTCAGGAATGGTCGAACTGAGACTGTACAAGATTACACATCACTTACACTCATACATATCATCCTCTGAAGTAATACCTGATTGTGATTCCCGGAGTCTAATCAGGAAAAAAAGAAATAATTTCTTAAATAACTACGTCTTGTCAAAGTAAATCATAACATTATAGTTTATAATAAATAAACAACTCATCTCATATACTTTTGTATTGCTTCATTGTTACTGTTTATTTGTAGCAAAATCTTAGTTTAACATACTTAATGAAAAAAACATTTACTTTTAAGAAATAAATAAATAAATTACTTTATGTACATCTTGAACAAAATATTAGGCATAAATAATTTTATTCTAGTAACAAATTACCAGAACTTTTTTCATTACAGTAATGGTGATGTCATAATTAGATACAGTGCAAATCATTGCAAATTAATTGATCTGACTTTTGGAATACACTACTTTTGTTGCTGGTGTGAGGAGAAATCGCTCAGTGCAATGGAGGGGATGCGGTTCCTAGTAAAATCAATTATTTTTACACGGATTTGAATACTAGATCCTAGATACCGGTGTTCTTTGATGGTTGGGTTTCAATTAACCACACATCTCAGGAATGGTCGAACTGAGAATGTACAAGACTACACTTTATTTACACTCATACATATCATCCTCATTCATCCTCTGAAGTATTATCCGAAAGTTATTACCTGAGGCTAAACAGGAAAAATAAAAGGAGGGGATGCCGTAACGTACTGCGGACCCGCGTTCAAATATTACATACATTATAGTTAAAAGTTTAATTTTTAGTTATAAATATGTACAGCAGAAATTACGTAACCTAATCTTACTACTTGTTTTTTTTTTCAATTTCTTTTATCTGTCTTTTGATGTATTAATTTGTTAAACTAATTTAAGAGCCTTACCAAATCAGAATCCCTTTGACTTTACATTGATTTAGATCGATCATAATGTAATATTACTATTAATTTAACTCTTTATGACCATAATAAATATATTTAAATGTCAATTTTTTGTATTATTTTTTTATTAATTTAATTTTACCGATACTTGATGAAACTATTCCCTTTTTTTTCTAAACGACTTCTGAATTACAGTCGTTTCATATTTGTGTTATGTAAACTTAATACAGATATAGCGTTATGCATTAATTACAAATAGCTTGTATTATTCTGTATGAATCATAATGATACTTTTTCTCTCTTTTTTTTATCTTTCTCTTTTCAGATATGTCGTCTGTTGAGTTCAGAGTAAACTAGATCATCTCCAAGAATATGTATTTAATGATTTCCTGGTTTTATAATATATATGTTTAACGGTGTATATGTGTGTTTTTGTATATATATTTGAAATATTATATGCTAAGAATATTATGGCAGTGTTGTTTGTATAATATAAATAATAATAATAATGATGATGATATACGTTATTTCGTTCAGGGTAGATAGAGAAAAAGATACTGACAAAGATTTTAAATGATAATTAAATACAAGTCTTGATATTAAAATAGTGAAAGTTTTTTTTTGCTTGTTGTTTCTTGCCGCAAGGTTGTTATCATAACAGTTAGTATCTATTTTACTGCAAGCTGTACGTGCAGTTACTATTTCATCTCTTTTTTCTTCTTAAATGTTCTGTTTGTGTTTGTAGATTTTTCATACTGCATAAGCTATTTGTAATGTAATTCTGTTTTCTGTGTCTGTTTAAATCCAATATTCAAGTTACAAAACATTTCAACTATTCTGTTTATTACCTCGCTCTCATCAATATGTATACAGTGTAATATATATATATATATTAGTTAGTGATTTATGATCAACGCCTGTTAAAAACTATTGAAGATAAATTGACGAACATTTGTATACACTTCTTCTTACGGTGTATATGCACATTAAGAAAGAATTTTTCAAATTTCCGAGTTTATAGAGGTAAAATAGAGTAACAATGAGATTTATTATTTTCTAAATTTCTCGGTAACAAATGAAGTTATCAACCAGATTTTTGGTGTGTGTATAATCTTCAAGTTAATGTTAAAGTTTTACATTTTTCGAAAATCAACATTAAAAAGGGTGAATGATAAGAAATTTAGAACGATAATTGCACATTTTTCCCAATTTCCTACTATAATAAACGACATATTCCCTAAATTTGGACTTGCAAATATTATTCAGATAAATACCTAAAAATTATTTTTAAGTTTTATTCAATTACGATTTTTTAAGAGGTGTAACGGCTTAACCAACTCAGTCGCCACTGCCACTGTTATTGTATGTGCGACGCGGCTGGCTGCGCTTGCCTCCGGTTAATCGACTGAAATACATGAAATAAAAATAAAAAAATTGACCGCGACGGAAACGCAAGTAACCGTGTAGTGCAGGCGAAGCCACGACGAGGATGCTAGTATATATATACAGCGGGATTAATTCCCTGTTGAAAATTGTTTACACGTTTTTTAATACTTCACTAATTTTCATGAAAGAAAAATCATTTTGTTCTTTACAATGGCAAAATTGTTGTATATTCGCTAAAATTCCATATAAGTACCGCCATTATACACCGGTTTCCGTAAACGGATGGGTTAAGGAAACTGGTATGTCACCAACGGTAACAGAAATTTGTTTGTAACTGACGTTTGCAGATAATCCAGCGGTAGGTTTCCAAGAACTTGGAGAATTCGCTCCTTCAATTCATCAATAGTTTTTGGGTTTTGTACGATAAACTTCTTCTTTCGCCCAACCCCAAGAGGAAAACGTCGCAGGGCGTTAGGTCAGGACTTATTTCTAGCCATTCAAGGAGGTCACGACGTCCCAACCAGCGTCCTAGTAAATGGGTGTGAGCCACGCACGGATATGACTTGCGAATTGAGGCAAGGCCCCATCTTGCATAAAGATTAGTCGTTGTTGTAATTGTTCAATGTGGATTCAATTCTGTGAACGTAATCTTCAAGCATATCAAGGTACCGTTCTTCATCCATTTTGTCCCCGATGAGATACGGACCCACAACTTTTATGGATGTCATGCCGTACCACACTGTGACCTTTGGGCGATGTTGGCTTTTTTCAACAATCACCCTAGGATCCTTTGTTGCCCAATAATAACAATTGTGCCGGTTAACAACCCCCTCCCAACATGAAACTCGGCTTCATCTGACCCTGGATATTACCGAAAATATCGGATCAGTTTTCATACCAAGGAAGCATCTTCCCACATTTCCAAACGACGATCGCAGTCTTCCGGCGATAATTCCTGGCTATATTGTGATTTCCGTGGACGAAAATTCTACTCTTTCTTCAGAACAGTTCGGATTGTGTGTCGGGTTAAACAGCTTTTGATAGATGCTCGTCTTTGTGATTTCTAAGGACTTCGAGTGAACATTTCCTGGACCACTTACACATTTTCCTACGTCCTGGATGTTGAGGGGCTACCGCCTCTCAACATCCGATTCAGAACCCGTGTCCATTAGCTTCGAGTGGCAATTAATTGATTACGGTCTTCGCATCTACCGAGGTACGAGGTTCTTTCACGCCATACTTCGTACCGGGATGCAAGCTGATGCCGCTCACACAAAGTTAGATGTTGCTCCGTGGTCCGCCACTGATACCTGCAATGGCATAAATTAGATACCATTTAACAAATTCTACCGTTGTTTTTTGTTTCATGAAAATTGGTTTAGTATTAAAAACGTTATAAATAATTTTCAATACGGAGTTAATTCTCACCCGGTATGTAGATTAAATTTGTCGAAAAATGAATTAAAGAAGAGCCCCCACTATTAGATTTCTACTAAATGTTTCCAATTTATATGACAATTATAATTTCTTAAGAATAAGAAAGTTTTGCGTTATAATTTGCCGTTTTATCACCTTTTTCACATCCCATTGAGATTTCTTTTTATATAATCCGTAGCTATGTTTTATATAAACTTAATTTCAGTTATGCATCCGGTTATGTTCCGATGGCACTTTTTATTACCGGTTTACGTAAATTTTATTTTACAATAAAATATTAAGAAGATAAGAATACTGTTTTTATATCATGAATTTCCGGACTACTTACAACCGAACTAGGCAATTAATGCTATATTTAAATTATACCATTCAAATAAAGAATTTCTTGAACAGGAAATATATATATATATATTTATTTATATTTGTTTGTTACTGAGATTTTTAATCGACTTGTATGAAATTCATATATCACAAAACATACCTAAATTTAGACATGTATTAAAGTAGTTATACAAGATTAACTTATGAAAGATTTGATGAAAATATATTAATTTTCTAAGCATAATCTGTAATGTTGTGGTGTAATGACTTTCATCCAGGGTCTTTTCATGAAAAAACTCACGTACGTTTGTTTGTCTATCCCTACGGATTGTCTGGTTGGAACAAGAAATAACAATTCTGTTTAGATTCTTTGTTTAAAACGACTACGTGATCTTGCAGCTCATAAATGAAGATCAACTGTAAACCATTATAGTGGGTTTTTTTTTTGTTAAGAAAAAATAAATTTTTTTTTACAGGGATATTTTAATTATTGATTGTCAATAAGTTTTGTTCTATTAATTATATTTTTTATATCATACACTATAACAACTCAATTTCTCTACAATTTATTTTTTCAAAAAACGGTAGGAATTCAAATTTAAAAATGTTTTTCAGATAATTTTTGTAAATTCTAATTTTTTTTAGAAAATTTCAACTCATTAGATTTTTGTAACGTAAAAATATTTTTCCCTCCTCTATGAATCATGAGACCTTGCCGTTGGTGAGGGGGCTTGAGTGCTCAGGGATACAGAGTAGCTGGACCGAAGGTGCAACCATATCGGAGAGGTATCTGTTGAGAGCCAGACTAAGGAATGATTCCTGAAAGAGGGCAGCAGCTCTTTCAGTAGTTGTTAGGGGCGTGAGTCAGGACGACTTAAACGGCCGTATCAACATCACTCAGTCCTCTGAGTACTGCGCAGCTGAAAGCAATGGAAAACTACAGCTGCTTTTTTTCCAAGAAAATGTGGCTCTGCATTTTCACATATACAATAATGGAGGCGCCTTCCTTGGTAAAATATTCCGGAGGTAAAATAGTCCCCCGTTCGGATCTCCGGGTGGGGACTACTAAGGAAGGGGTCACCAGAAAATTAAAAAATAACATTCTACGAGTCGGAGCGTGGAATGTTAGAAGCTTAAAAAAGGTTGGTAGGCTAGAGAATTTAAAAAGGGAAATGGATAGGGTAAACGTTGATATAGTAGGAATTAGTGAGGTTCGGTGGGAAGAGGAAGGCGACTTTTGGTCGGGTGACTTTAGAGTAATTAACTCAGCGTCAAATAATGGGCAGGCAGGAGTAGGTTTCGTGATGAACAAGAAAATAGGGAGGAGAGTGGAGTATTTCAAGACGCGTAGCGATAGAGTCATTGTAATAAGGATAAATTCAAAACCTAAACCGACAACGATTGTTAACGTCTATATGCCTACAAGCGCCCATGATGATGATGAGGTAGAATGTGTATACGAAGAGATTGATGAAGCAATTAAACACGTAAAAGGAGATGAAAATTTAATAATAGTTGGAGATTGGAATGCAAGCATTGGAAAAGGCAAGGAAGGAAATATAGTGGGTGAATACGGGCTGGGCAAAAGGAATGAAAGAGGGGACCGACTTATAGAGTTTTGCACGAAGTATAATTTAGTAATTGCCAACACCCAATTTAAAAATCATAATAGAAGAATATACACTTGGAAAAAGCCAGGCGATACTGCAAGGTATCAGATAGATTATATCATGGTTAAGCAAAGATTTAGAAATCAACTCGTTGACTGCAAAACTTACCCTGGAGCAGACATTGATAGCGACCATAATTTGGTGATAATGAAATGTAGATTGGGGTTTAAAAACCTGAAGAAAAGGTGTCAGATGAATCGGTGGAATTTAGAGAAGCTTGAGGAAGAGGAGGTAAAGAAGATTTTTGAGGAGGACATCGCTAGAGGTCTGAGTAAAAAAGATAAGATAGAAAATGTAGAAGAAGAATGGGAGAATGTTAAAAAGGAAATTCTTAAATCAGCAGAAGCGAACTTAGGCGGAATAAAGAGAACTGGTAGAAAACCTTGGGTTTCAGACGATATATTGGAGCTGATGGATGAACGTAGAAAATATAAGAATGCTAGTGATGAAGAAAGTAAAAGGAACTATCGGCAATTAAGAAATGCTATAAACAGGAAGTGCAAACTGGCGAAAGAAGAGTGGATTAAAGAAAAGTGTTCAGAAGTGGAAAGAGAAATGAACATTGGTAAAATAGACGGAGCATACAGGAAAGTTAAAGAAAATTTTGGGGTACATAAATTAAAATCTAATAATGTGTTAAACAAAGATGGTACACCTATATATAATACGAAAGGTAAAGTCGATAGATGGGTGGAATATATTGAAGAGTTATACGGAGGAAATGAATTAGAAAATGGTTTTATAGAGGAAGAAGAGGAAGTTGAGGAGGATGAAATGGGAGAAACAATACTGAGATCTGAATTTAAGAGAGCATTAAAAGATTTAAATGGCAGAAAGGCTCCTGGAATAGACGGAATACCTGTAGAATTACTGCGCAGTGCAGGGGAGGAGGCGATTGATAGATTATACAAACTGGTGTGTAATATTTATGAAAAAGGGGAATTTCCGTCAGACTTCAAAAAAAGTGTTATAGTAATGATACCAAAGAAATCAGGGGCAGATAAATGTGAAGAATACAGAACAATTAGTTTAACTAGTCATGCATCAAAAATCTTAACTAGAATTCTATACAGAAGAATTGAGAGGAGAGTGGAGGAAGTGTTAGGAGAAGACCAATTTGGTTTCAGGAAAAGTATAGGGACACGGGAAGCAATTTTAGGCCTCAGATTAATAGTAGAAGGAAGATTAAAGAAAAACAAACCAACATACTTGGCGTTTATAGACCTAGAAAAGGCATTCGATAACGTAGACTGGAATAAAATGTTCAGCATTTTAAAAAAATTAGGGTTCAAATACAGAGATAGAAGAACAATTGCTAACATGTACAGGAACCAAACAGCAACAGTAGCAATTGAAGAACATAAGAAAGAAGCCATAATAAGAAAGGGAGTCCGACAAGGATGTTCTCTATCTCCGTTACTTTTTAATCTTTACATGGAACTAGCAGTTAATGATGTTAAAGAACAATTTAGATTCGGAGTAACAGTACAAGGTGAAAAGATAAAGATGCTACGATTTGCTGATGATATAGTAATTCTAGCCGAGAATAAAAAGGATTTAGAAGAAACAATGAACGGCATAGATGAAGTCCTACGCAAGAACTATGGCATGAAAATAAACAAGAACAAAACAAAAGTAATGAAATGTAGTAGAAATAACAAAGATGGACCACTGAATGTGAAAATAGGAGGAGAAAAGATTATGGAGGTAGAAGAATTTTGTTATTTGGGAAGTAGAATTACTAAAGATGGACGAAGCAGGAGCGATATAAAATGCCGAATAGCACAAGCTAAACGAGCCTTCAGTAAGAAATATAAGTTGTTTACATCAAAAATTAATTTAAATGTCAGGAAAAGATTTTTGAAAGTGTATGTTTGGAGTGTCGCTTTATATGGAAGTGAAACTTGGACAATCGGAGTATCTGAGAAGAAAAGGTTAGAAGCTTTTGAAATGTGGTGCTATAGGAGAATGTTAAAAATCAGATGGGTGGATAAAGTGACAAATGAGGAGGTATTGCGGCAAATAGATGAAGAAAGAAGCATTTGGAAAAATATAGTTAAAAGAAGAGACAGACTTATAGGCCACATACTAAGGCATCCTGGAATAGTCGCTTTAATTTTGGAAGGACAGGTAGAAGGGAAAAATTGTGTAGGCAGGCCACGTTTGGAATATGTAAAACAAATTGTTGGGGATGTAGGATGTAGAGGGTATACTGAAATGAAACGACTAGCACTAGATAGGGAATCTTGGAGAGCTGCATCAAACCAGTCAAGTGACTGAAGACAAAAAAAAAAAAAAAAAAAAAAAAAAAAAAATATTTCTTTTTTTATTTCATTGTACTTATTTTCTGAGTATATATTTAATTTAATTGAAATACGTGTTTCTATATCTATACCATTTTAAAAAGAGGAAGAGGGTTTTTTTTTTGTTCAGAGTAAATAAAAAATTCTCGATCATCGCAACCAAATTTTTACCCGTATTTCTTGGCAACACCGAAAAAGTTTCTGGATATAATGATTTTATCTCAAAAAATCTCGAACTAACCGATCGATCGCTTTCAAATTTTCAGGATACATTCGTATTATACCACGGAAGGTTTTAAGACACAAACCGAGTCCGTTGAAGATTAAACTATTAAAAATATTCACTATTTCTTCACCGCCAAGGAAGGTATTTTATATTTCTGTCACCATGGTAACAGAAATAACTATGATTTTTAGTCGTCAAAGGTGTGTATACTTTAGTTACCGTAGTTACTGTTTTTCAATCTTTTGCGATTTAGTTTCTTTTTGAGGTATCTATTTATAAAGCCTGAATACTTTAATAGTTATTATTCTCACAATCACGAGTTTAACGAACAGTCGAGAGTCCAGGGGCGGAGCCTTCTGGAAAGACGGGAATGGCGACCGAGCGAGCTCTGTGGGTGTCCAAGTCGCCGACCTATTGCATCGTAGGAATTGCGAGCGAAGCCAGCTCTGCGGCCGTGGAGTAGGCTTCGTGACCCCGAGGAGCACTTGAGGCTTCTGGGCCCTGAGGGTCCAAGTTCCGGCTAGGTTTTTCATATTTTTATTAAGTACCCATTAAAATTAGAATTATACATTCCGTACGTAACGATAAACTTTTGTTTTAATTTTTCATTTATCCGGATTTGGTCTTTCTTTCTTTTCCTCTTTTAGCCTCCAGGAATCACCGTTCATGTATTACTTCATAGGATGATATGTATGAGTGTAAATGAAGTGTAGTCTTGTACATTCTCAGTTCGACCATTCCTGTGATTTGTGGTTAAGTGAAACCCAACCACCAAAGAACACCGGTATCCACGATCTAGTATTCAAATCCGTGTAAAAATAACTGGCTTTACTAGGACTTGCACGCTGAAACTCTCTCCTTCCAAATCAGCTGATTTGGGAAGACGCGTTCACCACTAGACTAACCCGGTGGGTGGATTTGGTCTTTCTAGATAGGCTTTTACACACACACACACACACACACACACACACACACACACACACACACACACACACACACACACATACACACACACACACACCTAATAATGTAATAGTTTCGAAATCGATCGTATGGTATACATTATTAAATAAAAAGTTATACGTAAAAAAACTGCTGTTAAATGTAAAAAGTATGTAGCACAAAGAGAATGGGGACGGAAAGAAAATGAGTGAAAAATTGTATAAAAAACAATCTGAATAAGAAACGATTTTAAGGCTATTGCACCCTTCTGCGGTATTTAAAATAAGTTTGGTGAACGGAACGAAATTTTTTAAGTTAGAAAAAGACAAACGCATAACACTGATGACGAGGTGTGTTGTTCTGTTCTCTCTTAGTCTTCATCAACACCTCCCCAGCGCGCGCGCTCTTATATACGCCTTCATATATATTTTATCCATATACACGCACACTAATACGCAGCTCTATTTCTGAAGAATGTTTGTATCTCTTTGTAAACATAAGTTAAAAGTTTATTTTTAGAATGAAAGTCCAATCGTTAGTTATGCTGTCATTATTTGTAGTTACAGATTATGTATAAATTTTATTTATAGAAGCGATCATCTGAAGTATTGATTTTTGTTTTGATCTTTTATTTTTTGTTTTTTTAAACCTGTTACTGTAAAATTTTTAATAAAATTATTCATTTATGACGATAAGATATTTTACATTTAATTTTTATATAGATTTTACGGTCCAGCTACATCCGGCTACATTAATATATAACCGTAATCTTCCGTTGTTTGTTTGAGGAATTTGTGATGCATGTTTTTGAAATAGAAATAGGTCCATTAATTTGTTGTTTTAGATTTTCTGGCTCAATATTTTATTAGTGTATGTAAAATACCAGAGATACAAGATTACAATCGGTGTTGTTTTCTCTTAAGTATTAATTGTAATTTTTCTTGTGATAAATGAACTATTTGAATCTTGAAACATAAATATTTGTTATTATAACAGTACATTCAGCTTAGTGAATAAACAAGAACAAACCATTTCGCTCTTTAATTTTATTAAATATGCTCGATATAGGGTATTGTATTTTATTCTTAAGAACGTCGATACAGTTTTTTAGTAATTTAAATATATTGATTTATTAATAAATTATTAACCTAATTATAAAAAAAAATTACGATGAATAATAATTCAGTAACCAAAAAAAAAAAAACAAATGAAAAAAATATCAACAGCTATTAATGAAATAAAATTTTATGTACTTTTCTTTTTAAAAAAATTGTGTTTATGTAATTTAATAGGCGAACAAGGTCGTCATGTGGTGTCCACATCAGATTTTTGAATACAGTTTACTTGTTCGTTAGTCGTAACCGATTGTGATTTGTAAAAAAAAAAAAAAATTGAAACAAATAATTGAAAACGTGTTGTGGTTTGAACCAATAATCAAATAATAATTATATCACCATATTTCTAGCAATTGCAAAACCGAATTTCCCACGTGTTACTGAATATTACAAAGTTTTAATCTGCATATACTCGTAATGTAAACTGATTTTTAACCACGGTATGTTCATTTGAATTTATGTTATCGTCCTTAATAATGAAATTGTAATATAAAAATAGTCTTGGTTTATTAAAATTAACTATAATTACTGAATTATCGTTTTTTCTTGTAGGTATTAGATCCTGTATCTCGATAATGAATAATAACTAAGTTTTATTATTTAATTAAAATACAATTTGTATAAATTAGATGTTACTGAAAGGTTATTGGGTATAGGCAGTTGACAAATTATTATTATTAATTTTTCATCGCCTACGTGTTAGCAAATACAGTTGTACTTTATTGCTATTATTTTCTTCCTTCTCCTTGTTTTTCTACATCCTCTTCTCTTCAATTTTCTTTCCTTTACTCCTTTCCTTTCAGTTACTCTACACACCTCTTAATCGATAGTTTAACCTAGTTGTATATATGAACAAAGCGCATATTCCGTCCTATTATGAAATCACCGTACGAATCTGTATGTTGTTTGTCGATGTTATCACCGTGGTTTATGCGGTATTCCTGTTGACCGTTGTCAATTTTCCTTCCTTCGTCCATCCTTCCGTTCTTATTTACATCCTTATCTTCATAATCCTAATTTAAATCTGACAAATATACACATCTGATGATTGTTGACAGTACTGTAACCGTATAATTTATACGGTTTACTAGTTACACGTTTGTACTTCGGAACCGACATAAGATCCGGTTTTGTCAGATCGTTAATAAGTTAATTTACAATATTCTGTTGGAATTTCTGGTCAGATCGAGGAAGGACGGATCGAATAAAGGAAACGGAAAAGATGTACTGTATGATCGGCCGTACTGTATTGTTAATAACGTTACGCCTAATTACCTTAATAGTAATCTGTGGTACTACGATCGGTGGAAACGGTTGTACTCGCTTGATGGTGATTAAACCATTCAAATGCTATTCCTTTCTATTGTATTAGGCTTTACTGAATAATCGATTTGTTCCCATTCCTTCACCAAATAGGAAACAAAGCCCGGCGAATAGTTTCATCGCCCGATTCAAACTTCACGAAACACTCGCTAACGGTATTTGCACGGTTAGAACGATTGTTTGTCCTTTCGTATTTACTATGAATTCATTGAGCATCGAAGACCAAACCAACAGAACACTCCAGATAAGAGGAGGGGTTAAAAAGTGTGAAAAGTTCTCTCTCACCGAGATATCACGAAATAAGGTGGACGATCGCATTCAAAGGTATGTTTAAAGGGCCTTTCAGGTTGTGGGTATTTTTATGTTTGCATTTTTTCGGGAAATATAGTTAGTTCATCTACGCGTGGATTTCTTTTATTGTCTATTAATTCTAGTGTGTTCGCTATTACAACTAATAAAGTAGCTGCTCATATCATTTAAATTTGGCGTTACCCTTGAGATACAGAGCCAAAAATACTGGAAATCTCGTTACTATATCCAAAATTGAGATATTGTCAATATCGTAAAAATTTTCATCGGTTTTGTTTACTCGTGAACGCGTCTTCCCAAATCAGCTGATTTGGAAGTCGAGAGTTATAGCGTTCAAGTCCTAGTAAATCCAGTTATTTTTACACGGATTTGAATACTAGAGCGTGGATACCGGTATTCTTTGGTGGTTGGGTTTCAATTAACCACACATCTCAGGAATGGTCGAACTGAGAATGTGCAAGACTACACTTCATTTACACTCATACATATCATCCTCATTCATCCTCTGAAGTATTATCTAAACGGTAGATACCGGAGGCTAAACAGGAAAAGAAAAGGGGGGAAAAAGAAGAAAAAAAAGGTATATACGAGATATTGCTGATGCAGTAAATGCAGCCATTTAAGCTATGTTAAATGTTCTTCTATATTTTGTTTATCTTTTAATCGGTTTTATTTAAAACATATAGGCATAATATTTTGTAAAAGAAAATCGTTTAATTTTATTTTAAATAAATTGTTAGAAAGCTCTTTAAAATTGATCGGTAATCTATTAAAAATGGTAACTAATTAGTAATAAGGTTCTTTATCATAAGTAAAAATATTGTTTTGAAGTACAGGAAAACCCTATTATCAAGTTTTATAAAGGTATTGTTATATCTATAAAATTAAATGACTATTAGCTAGCAAAGAGGTACATAAAAGCACACGTATATTTTAATATTTTTAATTTACTAGTTACGTTATTCATATAATTGATTAGCTGTTCCAAACAATGATTTGACAGTCGGTTTTTATATCTTGAAAACTCGTCCTGTTTTTTTGACACGAGTCCCAAGGGATGATGGATGTAGTTCGTAAATATAGTCGATAAATATTTGATAATAACCAAAGCTTAGTGTTTTATTTCGAATTAAAACGGTACGGATTTGATTTTGTAGTAAATGAAATCAATTTGGTCGTCCCACGAGAATTTTCTTTTAACAAATTACCGCGAAATTTGGCCCGACAGGGAATAAAGATATTATCGTTATCATTTATGGAATTATACAAACCATTAGCATGTTACTGTCTAAATGTGAAAAATGTGCAAAATTTTTATTCCTATGAAATGAATAATATTTTTAACTCGTACCATAAAATTCTCTAGTTTCAAATAAATATCTTTGGATATTGATTTATTTGTGACATCTATTAAGAGGGTAACGTACTTCAAAATCTTATTTATTTTTAATGAGTACTTTCTTTTTTCTTTTTTAATTATCTATTCTAATCTTTATTACCTTTAAAATTACAATTTTTATAACGAGATATTAATTGAACAAAATTTATTACACGAAACAAAATACAATTTTTTATTTTAGAGAGTAATGATAAAAAGGCAGTTAAAAAAAACTAAAGACAAATTTATAAACAAAACTTTATAACATTTATAAACTCCGTTTACAAAATTGATATAATTAGTAATTTTATAGAAAGAAAGAAAATTTGGCAGCCTATGTATGCAGCGATTGGAATTTTTTAAATAGTTCCTCAAATTTAAATGTATATACTGATTTAATATTGTCAAGAGAAGTAATACATTTTTTATTAAGTTTTTAGAGTTCAAAATCCCACCTGTTTGAAATCACTTTTATTTCCTTGTACGAAGTAAAAGTATTGTGATCGTGAAAAATTTCGGTTTCTAGATTTCAACGAAAATATCCATTTTGACTATCCCTCAATCCATTTTGACTAGTTTCGGCTTGATGTACGTATGTATGTGTCTCGCATATCTAAAAAACGATTAGCCGTAGAGTGTTGAAATTTTTGATTTAGGACTGTTCTCAACATTTAGCTGTGCAGGTTCCCTTTTGATTGCATCGACTGGATCAAACTGTCCAAAAAATCCCAAAATCCAAAACATTTGGAATTTTGGATTTTTTCTTAAACTGCAGTAATAAGTCCTCATTGACAGCTTTTCAACAATATATCATGTGGTAATTATTTTCATTGGTTCCAGAGTTGTAGCTAAAGAAAATTTTAATTAATGAATTATTTGGATCTTTCAACGGGAAGGCACATCGGTTCGAATCCGAAGTCATCTCCTTTTTTTTAATTTAAATATATTTATTTATTAATCTCCGATTGTAAACAAACTTTTACATTAAATTTTTTTGTCTTCAGTCATTTGACTGGTTTCATGCGGCTCTCCAAGATTTTGTACATAGTGCTAGTCGTTACATTCCGGTATACCCCCTACATCCTACATCCCTAACAATTTGTTTTACATATTTCAAACGTTGACTGCCTGCGCAGTTTTTTCATTCTTCCTCCAAGATTAAAGCGACTATTCTAGGATGTCTTAATATGTGGCCTATACGTCTGTCTCTTCTTTTAACTTTATTTTTCCAAATACTTCTTTCTTCATCTATTTACCGCTTCACCTCTTCATTTGTCACTTTATCCGCCCGTCTGATTTTTAACATTCTCCTATAGCACCACATTTCAAAAGATTCTAGTCTTTCCTCTCAGGTATTCCGACCGTCCAAGTTTCAATTCCATATAAACCTACGCTCCAAACATATTCTTTCAAAAATCTTTTCCTGACGTTTAAATTAATCTTTGATGTAAAATTATATTGATTGAAGGCTCGTTTCGCCTGTGCTATTCGGCATTTTATATCGCTCCTGCTTCATCCATCTTTAGTAATTCTAATTTCCAAATAACAAAATTCTTTTACCTCCATAATCTTTTCTCTTTCTATTTTCACATTCAGTGGTCCATCTTCGTTATTTCTTCTACATTTCTTCAGTTTCGTTTTGTTCTTGTTTATTTTCATGCGGTAGTTTTTGCGTAGGACTTCATCCATGCCGTTCATTGTTCCTTCTGAATCCTTTTTAGTCTCGGCTAGAATTACTATATCATCAGCAAATCTTAGCAATTTTATCTTTTCACCTTTTACTCCCGATCTAAATTGTTCTTTAACATCATTAACTGCTAGTTCTATGTAAAGATTAAAATGTAATGGGGTAGGGAACATCCTTGTCGGACTCCCTTTCTTATTACGGCTTTTTTCTTATGTTCTTCAATTATTACTGTTGCTGTTTGGTTCCTGTAAACGTTAGAAATTGTTCTTCTATCTCTGTATTTGAACCCTAATTTTTTTTTAAATGCTGAACATTTTATTCCAGTCTACGTTATCGAATGCATTTTCTAGGTTTATAAATGCCAAGTATGTTCATTTGTTTTTCTTTAATCTTCCTTCTACTATTAATCTTACTGCTAAAATTGCTTCCTTTGTCCCTATACTTTTCCTGAAACTAAATTTGTCTTCTCCTAACACTTCTTCCACTCTCATTTCAATTCTTCAGTACAGAATTCTAGTTAAGATTTTTGAAGCAAGTCTAGTTAAGCTAATTGTTCTGTATTCTTCACATTTATCTGCTCCTGCTTTCTTTTGTATCATGACTATAACACTCTTTTTGAAGTCTGATGGAATTTCCCCTTTTTCATAAATATTACACAGCAGTTTGTATAATCTATCAATCGCTTCATCACCTGCACTGCGCAGTAATTCTGCAGGTATTCCGTCTATTCCAGTATCCTTTCTGCCATTCAAATCTTTTAATGAAATAAAATTTTATGTGCTTTTCATTAAAAAAAAAAAAGTATATATGTAATTTAATAGGCGTACAAGGAAGTCATGTGATGTCCACATGAGATTTTTTTTTATTTACCAGGCGAATTTCAATTTGATTTAATCAATCGGAACAATGATTTTTGAGATATTATTTCCCTCAACTATTAGTACTAGTAAGTCTTTATTATGTTTTTTGACGTATACTTTATTTAGGTCGAAAAGAATAAGATGAGATTTGTCGGGTTTGTTTCAATAGCTGATGATGAGACTTGAAGGAATTTTATTTGTTCCTTACCCAATGGACCTCCATAAAATGACTATCATATCACAGTAACATACATTAATACATTATTTATAAATCGAATCAAACTAATATTTATTTGGCGTTTCACGAGTCAGATTTAAATTTTAAATAGATCAGCTAATATTTCACTGCAGCATAGTGGATTTTCAAACTTATTGCCAAAGATGAACTACAGGGTGTTCCACGAAGAAACTGAGAAACTTTCAGGGCGTATTCTACTGGTGAAAATAATGTAACAAGTTAATATAAACGTAGGTCTGGAAACGCTTCGTTTTCGAGTTACTATTAGCGAAAGATTTCGCCCGGATTTCAGCTCTTTTAATAAAAAGCCCTACTGTAATTTTTAGGATAAAAAATTAAGGTGAAAGTTGGTGTTTTCTTATGTAATTTGAGCTGCGAAATAGGATAGGTCCCACAACTGTGACACTAGTAGTTTTTAAGATATTCTACTTAAAACACAAAATTTGGTTTCGAAAAACAATTTGTAATGCAATATCTTTTTGATAAATGACTAATAAATGCGGAAGATTTAGTGACAAAACTTGTAGAAAATTAAGGTAAGACAGTCAAAAAAAATTTAAAAACTGGTTTTTATTGAAACAAAACAGACGAAAAATAGACATAAAATCGTTTTATTGTTTCTGTACCTAATAAACACATTCTTTAAAAAAAAAAAAAATAATAAATAAAAATCGTTTGTTTTGTTTCAATAAAAACCCGATTTATAAAAGTTTTTATTAGCTGTGTTTACGTTAATTTTCTCAGAATTAAATTCTTTACAAATTTTGTCACTAAATCTTCCGTATTTATTAGCCATTTAACAAAACTTTTGTCCTACAAACGTATAAAATTTGTTATTCGACACCAAATTTTGTATTTTGCGTCAGATATTTTAAAAACTACTGGAGTTATGGGACCTGTTTTTTCTTATTTCCAAGTTCAAATTGCACGATAAAACATCATCTTTACTCCTTAATTTGGGTTCGAAAAATTATAGTAGCGCTTCTTTTTACTAGAATAGCTGAAATCGGGGCGAAATCTTTCGCTAATAGTAACTGGAAAATAATACGTTTCCAGAACTGTGTTAATCTGAACTTTTTTCATTATTTTCACTAGTAGATCATGTGCTGAACGTTTATTCGTGGGACATCTGTATGTGCATTTAAAAAAAAATTAATTTATGTTTATAAATTAAAGTTTATCTTAATTTTTTTATTTATTTACCATAACAATTCAACAGTTTTTTTTTTTGTTTTAACCCGATTAAATTTTGAAGAAATTGTCATGTCTGGTCGATTATTTTTAAGATATTTTTATTCCAACGAATGAATTATTTATTTCTTACGGCGTCGTAATTTAAAATAATGCATGTTGATAACTATTTAATAGTTATCAACCTGTGATAAATTATCTTATCAAAGTAATTAATAATTATTTATCAACTAATTTCGACGAAGAAGTTGCGTACGCCCTACTTCATCGTATTATTACGGTCATGTAACCGGAAAATACCCACCATTCAGAATTCAACTACCCACTATTCAGAATTACAGTAAAAAAAAATCACACCGACTTTCAAATCCTAACGTAATTCAATATGAATAAACCGTAAAAAACATACTTGGCAACAGCATACTTCATTAAATTATAACAAAACATGTTCGGATAGTGTATAGAACGATTATAAATTATGAAATTTGGGAGTTTCATTTATGGTTACATAAATTATCGTTAGGTCTGTATAATAAATCATTCTCAAATAATAATAATTATTGTTGTATCGGATGTTAGCGAATGGGTAAGAAGGGTTGGGTGTAATAAAACAAACTACAGATTTCAATATTAGTTAATTGCGATAATAAAATCATTTTTTAAAGATATACAACTAAATCAGTATTTGTTTTATTAAGTTATTTGCATTTTATGCTTAATGGAATGTTGTATACTCTTATATATTTATTTTAAATTGTGTGTATATATATATATATATATATATATATATACACACACACACACACACACACAATCCAACTGAAACTTGGACGATCGGAGTACCTGAGAAGAAAGACTAGAAGCTTTTGAAATTTGGTGCTATAGGAGAATGTTAAAAATCAGATAGGCGGATAAAGTGATAAATGAAGAGGTTTTGCGGCAAATAGATGAAGAAAGAAGCATTAATTTGAAGAAAAATATAGTTAAAAGAAGAGACAGACTTTTTGGCCACATATTAAGGCATCCTGGAATAGTCGCTTTAATTTTGGACGGACAGGTAGAATGAAAAATCTGTGCAGGCAGGCAACGTTTGGAATATGTAAAACAAATTGTTAGGGTTGTAGGATGTAGGGGGTATACCGAAATGAAACGACTAGCACTGTGTAGATAATCTTGGAGAGCTGCATCAAACCACTCAAATGACTGAAGACAAGAGAAATTTAATGTAAAAGTTTGTTTACAATCGGAGATTAATAAATCAATATATTTAAATTAAAAAAAAAGGAGATCAATTCGGATTCGAACCGATGTGCCTTCCCGTTGAAAGATCCAAATAATTCATTAATTAAAATTTTCTTTAGCTACAACTTTGGAACCGATGAAAATAAGTACCACATGATATATTGTTGAAAAGGGCCTGTCAATGAGGGCTTATTACTGCAGTTTAAGAAAAAATTCCAAATGTTTTGGATTTTGGGCTTTTTTGGACATCATGGTCCAGTCGATTGCAATCAAAAGGGTAGTTGCACAACTAAATGTTATAACAGTCCTAAATCCAAAATTTCAACACCCTACGGCTAATCGTTTTTGAGTTATGCGAGATACATAACGTACGTACATCATGAATGTTGTATACTCTTATATATTTATTTTAAGTTGTACGAAGTAGGAAAATTAAGTGTATATAAAATATTTACGTTAGGGAGGAAAATATTTTAATCGAAGAATTAAGTATTAAGAAAAATTGATTGAACTAAATGATATAGTTACTGTAGAAAATTTTCATGTGAAAATGTGTCTGTGTGGTTTTTAAATTAACTGTGATAAATGGCGTGATAATATTTCTCCATGTCCCTCTGCCTCATTCCTCCGAACTTGAATCCATCTTTTTGTTCCTCTATTGTGTTCCTCCTCCGTTTTTCCACCGCTACTTTACGCTTTAACTCTCTCTCTCTCTCTTTCTTTCAAACTGTTGCTGACAAGTTAACTATCATCAATCACAATTACTATAAACAGCAGTAAAGCAGAACAACCCTCTTGTATCGTTATTATTCAATCCGTCAATACCTTAACCTCGTCTGTCTGATATCCATATACATATTTTAGTTATGTATGTTAAAATATGTTTTGGATTATCACAATTAACTAACATTGAAATTTGTAGTCGGTTTTGTGATTCCTTCCGTCTTACCGTCCTTCCAGTTAACAATAGTAATAATTTGGAAATAATTTATTGTATTGATCTAATCGTAATTTATGTATAGTTAAATGAAATTCCTACGTTTCATAATTTATAGTCATCCCATATTCTGTCCGAACATGTTTTGTCAATGTCAGTTAAATCAGATGCGCCGTTGCCAGGTGGTTTTTTTTACGGGTTATTCATTTTGATTTACGTTACGATTTTACGGTCGATTTAAACGATTTTTTTCTTTTACAATTCCGTTCTGTTAAAGATTTTAAACATTTGATGTCTTTAATTGTGGGCTTCTAAGAACATGACGTTCGGTTTACAGTCGCCGTTAAGAAAATGTTTTGTTATTAGAAAATTCTTATTTTTCAAAACGATTTTAATCTTATTGAAACTCAGAATAAAATAAATATTTAACGATCGGGTCGTAATCTAACAAATTATATATCAACACAATATTTTTATTTCTCGTCAATTCGAGTCTATACAAATTAAATTTTTGATGCTTATCAATGTTATATGATCGGACATGTTAGTTGTCAAGGGTCAAAGAATGTTAATACATTTTATAGATTTGTTAACCTATATTTATTACTATTTCGTAATTTATTGGTTTTTTAAAATATAGTAATAACGTATCGTAAATCTTACAATTCTGGTTTAAATTATAACCTAATATCATCGTAGCTTATGAAGGCATTAATTAGTATCGTAGACGGACGGCTACGTATCGGTTGCCATGGCGACCAGTCCTCATAAGATCGTTTGAATTACGTGCATTCACGCAGTACAATTTTTATTGGAAATAAATATTGTTTTATCGGTAGTTATGTAAAAGTCAATTTAAAATGAGTTTTTCTTTGTCCGATTTTACCGAGGAAGAAATGTACAAGGAGTATTATATTTTGTCATTTTAGAAGGGGTAGAACTATCTGAGATTATTTTTTGAATGTAATAGCAGCAATAAGTTTTATAAAAAGGTAATTTTTTCCCTGCGATGAACATCGAAAAGATTATTTATTATAATTGACGAATTGAAGGCGATGAAATCGCAAGCGAGTTGAATATATAATACTCGACGATTTTTTAAACTTGTAAAATCTGTGTTCCTGGATTCTACCTAAACCAATATATACCAATAACCCCAAAAAGAATAGTTTGAAATTTTTTAAAAAGTTTTTGAAACGGTGAAGTAAGCCCATTTCTTAAACGTATAATAACCGTTGTAAGAAATTGGTAAATCTCTTCGAACACGAAAGGAATTCATTTATTGTAAGCAGCGGAAAATTGGCTATGACCGGCCGAAATGTTTTTTCAAGGCAGGAATTCAAAAACATATTAAAAAATTATCTAAGTACATAGAAAGAGTAAGAGGGGGGTTATTTTAAAAATAAGCATATTTCATTTTTGAAATTTGGGAGTAGAGATTAATTTTTTTTTTTATTTAGGTTAATTTTTAGTTTTCCTAATAATAAATAATTAAGTAAATTGCGTCCTAGCTCATAATATTATTATTGTTATTTATAAAAAAATCCTTTTGTTTTTATTGCTTATTATTTTCTTTTTTTTTGACGTGTGATTAATTGAACCTCAACCACCAAGTACTACGCTATCCACTGTCTAGTAGTATTGAAATCCATATAAAAGCAACTAACTTTACTAGGATTTGAATCTCAGACCTTTGACTTCGAAAACCAGTTGTTAAACAAGTGAGTGATTGGCGACGTCGAGTTAAACACTAGAGCCCGGTACGCTTTTACTCTTAATTTGATATTTTTTAATCTTGAGTAATTTAAATTAGATTTACTATTATTTAAGCGTATATATATATACACAGAATTACTAAGACGAATGTAAAATTCAGAGGCGAGCTCTCAAAACCGGAACAGCAGTCCCGTTTTGATCTCAAACAGGACTGCACCAAGGCGATGGACTTTCACCGCTATTTTTTAGCTGCGCTGTAGAAATGGGTAATGAGGGAATGAATGGCTCAAAAATTGCTCCCAAAAGTAAAAATAGGCCGAAAAAACAAAACAATCTGTTTGTTTCGTCGACGACTTAGCACTGCTAGTAAACGTCATCGACCAAGCTAAATCACATATAGAAAACGCTAAATGTTGCAAAATCATGTTTATATTCACAAATATCTACAAATAATAGTGTATGTTTATATTACGATTGTATATAAATATCGAAATTGCTCATTAGTTTTAGATTTTATAATTTTTTTTTATAGAATAAATTAAGAAATAATAAAATTAACTTTAAAAACACCGCGATAAAAAGTTTTTTTTTAAACGTCGAAAATTTATTGGTTTTTGTTCTTTAATTTGTGTGGCTGCCTTTAGAAAGTTTTAAGTTCAATAAATAATTCAGATTGGTTTTTTTAAAGGTCGGTTATATTTGTTTATAAAAAAATTCCTTTATTTGAAATTAAAATCTATAAATAGCATTTTATGTAAAATATAATTAAGGTAAAAATAGAATCTCTTGAAATGTTTTTAACTTTTGTTCATTTATTGTATTTATTTATAAATTTATATCGGTAACGAGATTAAATGAAATATCTTTTATATTATATAGACTGTATTTTTCGTTTATCCTTGATTCAGTTATAAAGTTATAAGATTACACCATCAACATCGAAGAAGTAAAAATAAATAAATAAAAAAAAAGTCTGATTTTAGAAGGGAAAGTTACGATCCACATTTGGAGTATAACAGTAAAGTTGTATTACATGAATGCGCGTCATTCAGACGAGCTAATGAGTGGGAGTGTTGTCATGGCAACCGATACATAGCTGTCTACGATACCAATAACTGCCTTCATTAGGTATAAAAAATATATTACGTGGAATATAAATTGTGCGTTTTTATATATGTACAGACTATTTTCTTAGTCTATAAATCGATAACAATTTATTACTAATATTTAATGATTTAACTTCTCAAATAAGTCATCATTTCATCTTAGGTGTTTATATATATAGAAATACGTATGTTACTTTATTTCGGTACAGCGAATTTTTAAACGTACTTTAAGTTGAAGGTTCTCAGTTCGACACGTATGTATTTATAGCATAGATTGCACAGATTTCATGATTCATTTTATATTCTGCGCAGAAAGTGTTACATTTTTTCAGATAGATTAAATAAATAGAAGATTTTTTAATTAAAAAATATTTCGTTAGATGGGCGATTTGCTATTTTTATTTTCCTGGGAACACAGCTGTAGAACTATGCTGCAAGAAGGAAAGTATGGTAATCAGTCAAAAAATAGGGTATGGGTTTTTTCCTTTCTCGACGTTTTATGAACCCACGAACTCCCCCCCCCCAAAAAAAAAGTTAAGGGTAACGTTGGATTGTACATATGTCGGCATGTTTGAAACTAAATAACATTTGACTGGATTTTGATGAAATTTTGTACGGAAATTCATATATGTGGGGCAATATGTTGGTAAACTTTTGGGGTCAATTCTGTCAAAATTTTGCAACATAACCCCACTTTATATTTAAAACTTAGTATGTTTATCTTGACATTTAAAAAAAAAATTGCCCCTAAATTCACCTTTCACAAAAAATCGAAAGAAACTCTTTATTTATTACATATTAAAAAAAGATATTTTCTTAGACGTAGTAGTGCAAGTGATCCAAAAAATAAAAATACTTCGGGGGGAATATCGAAAGTGGGGAGCCGATCAAAGTTTTAAAATATCCATCTTTTTGAATTTAACAATTTTTTTTAGTTTATTTAAACTTTTAATAACATTACATTAAAATTTCATCGTAATTCGCCCCGCATCACCAAGAAAGAATTCTTTATGTACAACCCACCTTCTGTGGGTTGTACATTCTTCTATGAAATTTATTTTTACTTTCTTCAAAATGGTAAACGTAGAAAAATCGAAATATTCTCTTAGAAGGTGATGTTGGTGGTAGGAGGAATTGGGGAAAAAATAAATCGATTTTTTTAATTTTTTAAAATTTATTTAGTTTAATTAAATATATAACGATAATTTTACAATAAAACTATATCATGAATTACCCTTACTCCAAAAAAAATCTTGAGTAACCTTTTTTCTGTACCATTATTTTTCTACTATATAAAAACAAATAACCAATGTCAGGAAAATATTACAAATTATTTTTTCATATTTTTTATTCGTAAATTGTGTTACCCATAGCCGTGCAATAATCTAGGCGAACTGCCTACAACACTAAAATAAATATAGTCATTTTATTTGTCTACTAATTTTTCACAGCATCAAAAAAAGAATTGTGTATTTATTGTCATTAAACAAATACTTCTGACAAATGTAATGTACTTTTTCTAAATAAAATTCGATTTTTTCTAACTTGTTTGTTTTATATGTTTTTCATCAAACATAAAAAAAACTGTAATTTTTAACCCAATTTTTTGGTTTTCATTTAAAATTTCTCAAAAACTACTTCAGATAAGGTTGTAGGACCTATTTTATTCGATTTTCCATGTCAAAAACTATAAGAAATAACTAAATCTGCCCCTTAATTAACGTTTTAAAGATTTCAGTACGACCTCATTTCACCGGGGGTAGCTGAAATTCGAGAGAAATCTTTCATTAGCATTTATTAGCAAATGAAGTATTTTAGGATACATATTTATATGACATTTTTCCATTATTTTCACGAGTAGAATAGGTTATGAATATTCAGGGAGAACTTCGTGATACACATTTTATATTTAAAAACGAAGTATTCAACATAAAAAAATTAGTATGTTGAAATTCTATCATAATTTTTAGAACCGTTTTTGAGGAATTTTTTTTGGAAATTTTATATAAAATATTAATTTTGTCAAATATAAAAAAAGGATTATATATATATATATATACTCTTTATTCGACGCTGATTGATTTGAATTTTATTGGCTTTTTAATTATTCTATTTTGTATTTAAAAAAAAAAAGTGTTGTTGAAATGTTTTTTACGTTTATTGTTTATTTGTTTTTAGTTTTTAACGTGTTATTATTCTTTGTTTCAGGTTCGTTGATTACATTTCTTTCTGAATAATATAATTGATACAAATTCATCAACCGGAAATCGATAATTAAATTTTTAGGTTAGTATTAATTATCTTAATTCACATTTATTGTATTATATTATGTTTACATTACTCATTGCAATGTAATGTACAGACTGTATCGTAGTGCTGTATTTAAACTGTTCTTTATTATCATTATTAATATTGACCTCATTAATATGAACATTAAGATTAATGTTCATATTAAGATAAGTCAGTTGAATTTGCCCCTCTTTCTAAATCATATCCAACTTATATTTTCATCCAGTCAGCGCTTCCGTCGTTTCATCTTCATTCTAATAATTTAAGATACGTTTATAATTAATAATTCTACTCTACTAAACAACATTCGTAGTAGATCTTAAAACAGAACTATTTTCTTCTTCCTTGTACGAAGTAAAGGAAGAATTGTGATCGCGAAAAAGTTCGGTTTTCAGATTTCAACGAAAATATCCATTTTGACCATCCCTGAATCCATTTTGACTAGTTTCGGCTTGACGTCTCTACGTATATATATATCTTGCATAACTCAAAAACGATTAGCCGTAGCATGTTGAAATTTTGAATTTAGGACTGTTGTAACATCTAGTGGTGCACCTCCCTTTTTGATCGCAATCGACTAGACCAAAAGTGTCCAAAAAAATTTTGATTTTGGACTTTTTCTTAACTGCACTAATAAGCCCTCATCGAGAGCTTTTCAACGATGTATCATAAGCGGTACTTATTTTCATTGGTTCTAGAGTTATAGCCAAATAATATTTTAATTAGTGAAATATTTGGATCTTACAAGAGGAATGCACATCGGTTCAAATCCGACTTCATCTCCTTTTTTTAAATTTAAATATGATTTTATTAATTAATTGATCATTGATTGTAAAAAAAAAATTACAATAAATAATAATTCAATAATAAAAAAAAATATTAAAAAATGTCAGAAGTTATTAATGAAATAAAATTTTATGTACTTTTCATTTTAAAGAAATGTTTGTATGTAATTTAGTAGGCGTACAAGGAAGTCATGTGGTGTACACTTCAGATTTTTTAAGTATTATTTTTTTATCGAAATCATTTACTGCTTGTTTTGTGTGTAAGAAAATATATAACGCAACAAAACACACATTTTTCATGATAATCTCTACTGAAAATGGGATCGGTGTAGAAAAAAATTTGTACGTACAGCCCTAATATTACGCGGATCGATATACCGGGGATACGGATATTACGCGGATTATAACCTGCCATCAAAAACCTGATAAAATAATATATGATGAACTAACTTGATTCCTAACTTATTTCTATGACGTACACATTATACTATATTGGCTTTTTCTATTAAACCATTATTTCTTGAATTTGTTGCCTATTTTTTAATCGATTCCCTTTGTGATTTAAAATTTACTTCTCAAAAATAACGCGGTTAGCCTATAACGCGAGTGTTACGTAAGTCCTCCGATAACCGCGTTATAGCGGGGTTACACAAATAAAAATTATTTTTGGAGGGTGATGTACTGGCCCAATTGATGTGATTGTCAATGGGCGTTAATCTTTGGAGTTACCATAAAACTCAGCGAAGGTACGCTATTTATTTACTCTTACTGCACGGTTTCGTTTAATTTATTACCTTAGATGAACAGAGTTGAAGTATAATTTGTAATGCTAATTACGATTTAAACCTTAGCATGCTGATTAGCAAGTGTATATTCAACTTATCAAGAAGGCGTTGGGAAATCATAATCTTTCTTCCTTGGCATAGATTATTCATTATTCTTGAGAAATCTTTGCTATTTTTGGTCGTGGCTCGTATCTCATGTCAGGTTGTAATAACCGTTATCAATACGATAACTAATAAAGACAAGTAAATTAAATACCGCCATTGATTTTTATTCGTAAAATATTAATAGTTTCACTACACTTTGCGTACATCGGGATCTAAAAATAAATATTTCGAATTATTATTTTACGAAGTTTTTTGGTATTTAAGTGAGACAATTGTTTCAAATCTCGTTTAGTTATGCAACAAGTAATAAAACTGTTTTATAGTATTTTGTAAATTCAGTACATATATACGTAAGTAAATGTATTAGCAGAAGTTTTATGAACCTATCCGATTTCAGTGATTTGTTATATTGCCTTTGATGTCATTATCATAATCATATTTTAACTTCACGCGAAACTTCCACATTATTGATTTAAAAAAGTAAAAAGAGAAGTAAGAGTAAATTTTAGAGACTTATCGAGAGGTATAGAGAGAACTCTCTGTTCGATGGTGGTCTTTTACTTCTTTATGTACACTTTTTTCTATTAAGACTCAAGATTCTTGTTTTTTCTCCGTGTGAACGGCTTTTTTTTAAGTTAATAGATTTTAAAAATAAATTAAAACGGTTGACAACTCTGGCTACTAAATTCTAGGCGAAAATTTATTAAGTTCTTAGCTTTTACATAGTTTCGATTAATTATATTACGTATTCTTACTAATTAAATCCCGTTAGCGCCAATTTTTTAACAAAAATTAATATCATTCGATTGTGGTTCCGCATAAGCGTTACTTTTTTTTTTGAAATGAGTACATAAATATTTTCTATGGATTTAAGGTTTAAGGATTTAATTTACGGCTCAAAATTAAAAATACAGTTTAAGCCAAAGCTAAGGAAATTTTTAAAATACACGAAAAAGAGTTAAAAAAGGTATTTTCCTTCATTCTTTTAATTTAGAATTTGATTTGACGAAGCGACTAGAGTCAAAAGTTTATTACAGTCCTTAGAGGTATTGAATTTTAAATAAAAATTATGTAAAGCAAAATGAGAACGCAGTTGTAGGACTTTCCCGTCACGCGGCTATTTATAAATAAAATATAATTAATATTGAAAAAATCCCACGTTATAATTTCAAGATAATAATATTGGCTTGAGGTTAAAACAGCAAATTTCAAATCTGGTATTACTAAAAGAAAAGCTTTTATTTCAACAACTTTAAATATTAAAATCGTTTTCATCGCCCTTAAAATGTATGAATTGATACCTCACACGACCATCTTTGTTACTTTTTTGCGCAAACCCCAAAGTGGGGGAGTCATTGTTTAATTTTAGAAAAAAATTTTTTTTTAAGGCAATCTTGATTACAATAAAAAAGGGAAAGAAGAAAAATATTAAAAAATCCATAACTTTTGGTCGGGTCTGGCCGCTTGGTGGGTTTTGGGGCTTTAGATTTAGTAAAGATTTAATTTATATGCTTAATTAAACGACAATAAAAGAAACCATAATGAAAAACTATCATCATAGCGATCACAAGAAAGCTTCAAAGTTTAAAGCAGTTTTTGGGGTAGGAGTGCCATTTTGCCGAAAACTTTTTTTGCAAATATTGTTATTTTTTTAATTGTTAACAAATTCACCTTAGAAAATATGACCTTAATTAGGCGAAATTTTTTTATACTGAGGGGGACCTTGCTCTACATTCTCGCTCCCTTGACATTCTAATTTGAAAATTTAATGGCATCAATGCCCCATATATTGAAGTAATCTAACCGATTTTGATGAAAATCGGTTTAGAAGATCTGGAGATATAAGGTGATTTAGAAGCCAGTACGAACAGTAACATCCGGCAAATTTCCATCCCAATTTTTGGGTTTCTTAGGTGTTAAAACGTCAAGATCTCGTGAAAACCACATTTGCCACGTTGGACCGATTTACAATAATTTCCCTTCTAGAGCTATAGCGCTATGTAAATGGGAAAGGAAAATGATGATTCTACTTTTAAAGTAAAGGTTTGAAACAGGAGACCGTAATCACCGCATCTCCCCACCGCCTAAAGTTAAATGACATTCTGTTCTCAGAAATCGTATGCAAAGGTTTAGTTAATCTTCTCTGAAGACCATACAAAACGATTGAAGAAAAAAGTAAAAAAAAAACAGATTGGCTTATTATCTCCCATTCTTGAATAAAGTTGCCCTAAACTACAACCGAATTTGTATATTAATGTGGCTTTGAGCCCAAAAGGATAACAAAAAAGTAGTATTAATTGGCTCCCACTTCTCAACAGAAGTTTGAATAAGACCGAACGCAACCGTAAAGTATCTTTGCTACCTAAGATGTATTAAATTATATGAACAAATCTTACTGTTTGAGTAAAATTTAGACTTACGGATGCCACAGATCCTTATGTTCAACGAAAATGAGTCGGCATCAATGCCTTATTTATTAAAATAATTGTGCCAAATTTCATCCAAATCCAAGTTTTTTGCTTGTATCCAGTAGATATCAAACAAAAAAAAAATCTAACGCACAATTTTTCAATATAATTGATTTTTTTTTGTTAGAAGAGTTGATGAACGTCAAGTTATTCAAAATTAAACATGATGAGCATTCATTCCCGTAAGTAGTAAACGTATAATATGAAATGCAATCAACTATAACACGAAAAAGTAAAAATTTAATAAAATTAACTTCCAAAAATTTGTAATAAAATATTTTAAGAAAAAGATTTTTTTTTGTATTTATATTTGAATTGGATGCTGAATGAACGGTTTAAATTACTAATAGTCTGTTTTTAAATTTGTTCCGTGTTTAAAAAAGTAGAAATTTTAAGAATTGAACATTACTATTATTTTTTTTTTAAATTTATGTTATTTTCCCGGCAAATATACGTATCTAAAATTGGTATATTAAAGGGGAAAGTATGATGATGATGTCAGAAATGGTATATAGGATTTTTCTCTCTCAAATTTTTAAATTTTAGGGTCCAATTTTAGTTCATCAAGCCAAAAACATCTGATGTGAAAACTACATGATTTCCTTGTACGCTTATTAAATTACGTTAATATTTTATTTTTTTTTTTGTTATTGAATTATTATTTATTGTAAATTTTTTTTACAATCGGAGATTAATAAGTCAATATATATAAATTAAAAAAAAAAAAAACGAATGAAGTCGCATTCGAACCGATGTGCCTTCCCCTTGTAAGATCCAAATATTTCATTAATTAAAATTTCATTTTATTATAACTCTGGAACCGATGAAAATACGTACCATTTATGATATATCGTTGAAAAGCTCTCAACGTGGGCTTATTACTGCAGTTAAGAAAAAGTCCAAAATCCTTTTTTTTGGTTTTGGGTATTTTTTTTTTGGACGCTTTTCGTCCAGTCGATTGCAATCAAAAGGGGAGGTGCACAACTAGATGTTAAACAGTCCCAAATCCAAAATTTCAACATTCTACGACAGATCGTGTTTGAGTTATGCAAGATACATACGTACTAAGGACAGACGTTACTTCCAAAGTAGTCAAATGGATTCAGGGTTGGTCAAAATGGATATTTCCGTAGAAATCTGAAAACCTAAATATTTCGCGATTACAATACTTGTATTAAAAAGGAAATAAAAGCTTTATGTATGTATGTGGTTCGCCGTACTACTTTTGGTCTTATATCTCAGGACTCACCTAACTGATTTGATTCAAATATGAGGCACTGATTATATATTTTTTTCAAGATTTGTTAATCGGGTTAGGGGGTCTCGATAAAAGCAAATCTGATTCTCTTCAGATGCATTTTAGAGAAAACTTTATTAATGAAAATTTGTCACCTACAATACATACGTAAACAATTCAAAAATTTTTCCCCTGCCTCTTAAAATTGAAATATATGTATTTTGTTGTTCTTTTGCTCTGTTTTACATATTTGTTCAAAAATTATTTGAAAGTTTATAGTTCATATTTAGAGCTATCAAGAAATTTCTACAATCTTTTAAAATTATAGACCCGAAACCTAAAATGCTGAAAAGTCTTTTTCCTTATTTTTGCCTTTATTTAACGGGGGTGTAGATTTAGAGAAAACTTTGCAATTTTATTTAGCTTAATTTATTTATCAATATTTTTATAATATATTTTTCCACCTTGAAAATCTGTATACTCTTGTTTTTTTGCTCTAACCGTTTTATTTTTTATTAGTCGGAAAAATCATGCAATACTTTGCCAGTTTTTTAATTTTGTTTTACGTTAAACTTTCGCATACGAATTGTGTGAGAAAAATGTTATCGACTCAATACAAATAAAATGTTTCGCGATTTATTTTTATTTTTACATAGTATTAAAAAAATAATAAATATACTAATTTTGTTTTACGGCATTTAGTTTAAAAACAAAATTGAATGAAATAAATTTATTAATAATAGCGATTGAAGTAGTTTTATTTAATTAATTATATGTACAATCCAAGTTTCTTAACAACGAAATAATATTCTTAATTATTCATAAGAGTAGTACACCCAAATTTTCTTTAAATTGATTTAATAACCTTTCACGTGTTTTTACTTGAATTTATTTTTAACCGCAGTTTCATCCTACGATGTGTAGTAGATGTTTTTTTTTTATAAATTGATTTTGTTAGGTTGTTATTTGTTGAAGTGATACAAAAAAATGTATCCCATTGGATTATTGTTATTAATTAATATTCTCCAATGTTACTTCCGCGTTGATGTAATTCTCAAATCGTGACGTTTATTTCAAGGCTAAATTACTTTTTTTTTTTAAATTGATTAATATTAGACGGCGACACTTATCTTCTATCCTACTTACTCTATTTAAATTATGTATCGCTCCATCCTTATTTAATTTTATTTCATTCATACTAATCACCATCGGCCTTTATTTTCAGATGAATCACCATGTTTAATTCATAAATAATATTGTTTTTGTTTTACTTTATCCATTTATTTTTATTATAGATAAATTATTCAGCTAAATGATTAAATTATTACTAAAGAACGGTTTTGTTTTGTTTGTGAGTTAATATATTTTTAAAAAAAACTTTTTAAGCATGAATAGTGTTTGGGGTAGTATGTCTTATCGTAGATTGTATTAACAAAAAATGGTAACAAATGTGGGGCAGATTTTAAAACCTTACGGTTCCATCCACCACCAGTCGTTATTAAACGTTAAGCGAACGTATTAGGAAACGTATAGCGACAATTTTAATCAAACACTAATAAACACCGAATCTAAAATTAAACTACGTGGAGATTTGACAGTATTCGGTATAAAAAAACGGCTGTAAGGCAGGCTGATGGAATCTCTCCGATTCTACTCCACATTGCCTTAGAGAACGGTATAAATAAAGAACCGGTTAAACTTCGAACCCTAGACTTTGTATATTTAGAAACCCAAAAAAAGAAGTTAGCCGTTAATCGTTTAGCCTTTGCAGATGACGTACTTATCGTTGCTACAAATACAAAAGAAACAAAATTAAAAGTACATCTGTTGGCAGAAAACAGCAAAAGTAGGTTTAGAAATGTCCTATGATAAAGACAGAATTTATAGCCGATTATAAGAACCGTGTAATAATAATAAATCTTTGAAGAGGGTCAAAAAATTCATAAAGTAGGCAAATTTAAGTATCGTGGGGAGTAATAACACGCAGACTGTACTTGAAAAAGATGGAATTAAAAGTAGGATTCGAGAAATAGAAACGGCTTATAGACTGAGAATATATTTTTACAATAAGAAATTCTTAAGTAGTATAATTCGACACTAGAAAACAGTAATTTTCCCAGAAGCCTTATTTGCAAGCGAGTGTTTACGAAAGATTAATGTAAGACGTTTTTTTAAAAAAGAATTTTAATGAAGATTTTTTGACACAAAAAAACAACAGGAAAGTTACAGGATAAGATCTAACAAAGAAATTTACCAGGAAATAAAAAATTTAGAAATGAAAACGCGGAAAAGAAGAATGAGGTTTGTTGGTCTTATTTATAGAATGAGTGACAGTAAATTTACCAAACGATTGTTTAATTTTTACGAATATAAAAAAACCGGGATGTAAACCTAGATCTAGAAAAACTAAATAAAAATCGGAAAGATAACTGATAGAATAATTTCGAAAAACGATTGAAGATTTCAAATTAGATGAAAAAGAAAAACCAAGAACAGTTTAGAAAATTTACAGAAGAACAAAAGCAAGCTTTCTCTCGGAAAGGGTGAAAAAGTACTGGAAACAAAGGAAAAGAAGAAAGTAAAACAGCGAGAACTGAAAAGGTTTATCGAAAGAAGAATGTCTAGTAGTTGTTTGTATTTTAGAAAGGGTTACTCATTCTGAGCACTTCATCCATTACGCTTACTATTAACCTATTACATAGAAAATGAAAGTCGCCGTATTGATGATATTGGTTTTCGATCACGTAAATATAATAGATCATAATCGGTTGTTTCGAAATCAACAGCACGGGTCTTTTCTTTCTTTTTCCTGTTTAACCTCCGGTAACTACCGTTTAGATAATTCTTTAGAGGATGAATGAGGATGATATGTATGAGTGTAAATGAAGTGTAGTCTTGTACATTCTCAGTTCGACCGTTCCTGAGATGTGTGGTTAATTGAAACCCAACCACCAAAGAACACCGGTATCTACGATCTAGTATTCAAATCCGTGTAAAAATAACTGACTTTACTAGGACTGGAACTCTCGACTTCCAAATCAGCTGATTTGGGAAGACGCGTTCACCACTAGACCAACCCGGTGGGTTCAACAGCACGGGTCTAGCAAGGTTTAATTTTCTACCGCTGAATCAAAAATTAGGAGTGATAAAAGTTTAAGCGTCTTTTGCTTATTTTCGTCTTTGGTAAATTTGTCTTTCGATAAATTTAAACCGAGCTACCACTATTATTCATTTTTAATGTTTTCTTTTCTTTTCACTTCTTTGAATTTTTATTGCATCTTCCCTTCCTGATTTTTTGTTGAAGAGAAGTTATACCTAAAATATTCCCGAAAGAAGGTGTTTTTCTCCACTGTTAACAACTACATTTCAAAACTACGGTTTTATATTCTTTATATCGTTTTGTATTTATATGTAGAGTTATAATATTTGTTTTCTTTGTTTATTTTTTGATAGTGCGGATATGTTTGATAAAAGCATTAACCAAACCACTTCCTAACTTTATTCGGAATTTTTTTTACTGACTGTTACCTTTATACTTATCAAAAGCCGTTTTTCCTATACATATTTTTCGGTTTTTTCCGTACGCCTTCCAATAAAAATAACTAAATTTCCTAAAAACTTAAATGATTTATTCATTGGTTACTATTTTGAAGTAATTCTATCGAAAAGTTACATGTTCAAAAAGTTATTTCAGTTTAACAAATTTCTCTATTTTTTCCATTATAAATTTTTGTTACAGTAAGTAAAAAAAAAATATATAAAATATTTTCTACGTTTCATTCTTATAAGCCGTACCTTTTCACTTTTTTCTATTTTAGAGAAATATCTAGGTTTTTTTTTTTACGTAACGCTGCTCAACCTAAAGTCATTCTTGATAAAAAGTATTTTCAAGGAAGAATCAAAAATATTAGTTTGGAAAATTTGAAGTGTTGTAAAAAATAATCCGTATTTCCGATATTATTCCACAGATACTTAGTTTTCTAATCTCTTTTTTACTCATCTTGGCCAGCTATGGACGACCAACGAACGGTTAATACTTTTCTTGCCATCCATTTCTATAAGTATGTGTTCTCGCTATTCATTCTCCTGAATTCTTCTGTACTAGGTTTTTTGTTTGTATAGTATCTTTGTTCCCTCTTCCCTCTTTCCCGAAAGATTAATTTTATTTTTTTATTAATTAATTCCTGATTTTGTAAGTCTGGAGTTTACTATTCCGGGCTTGTTAAAATCTTTTATTTTCTCTCGATAAAAGACATTTTTCTTGGGACTTCTATTGCTCACTTATTATTAAAATTAGCTGCAGGGCGTGCCTACCTCTGCAGTTAGGCCCTCCGGGCGGGCTGCGTCTCGGAATGGGATTTTTAGATGTCCAAAATCGATTAACTCTTATGTAAAAAAAAATTTTCGAATTCTGAAAATTGGTATAAAGAAAGTTAAATTAAAAATTTAACTCTAGAAATTGATATTAACGAATCGGGATTTTCCGCTAGTGATCGGTACATTCCGGTGCCTGCATTTTGGTTATAGTTCATTATTTTATGAAGAAAAACAATCGCGTAAATAAATAAAAAATGTAAAAAAAAAACATTTTTAACAACACCACTCTTAAATTAAACGCACTAAAAGGTAAAAAATAATTTTAGGACGTTATACCGTCTACCCAGAACTTGGTTCTCGGGACTCACGTCAGTCCAGATGAATTCCGAAGCTAACTCAGCGGCTTACCCCATGGCGGCACAGCTTGCTTCGCGAACAACTATATAACACAATATATATTATATATATATATCGCAAAAACAAATATATTGTTTTTTTTCCCAAATGAAATATATCTAAAAATCGTTTTAGTTTTGTCAAGAAACATGGGTAAACATTTGTTTGCGATTGATGGAATAGTTTTTTTTTTGTTTATCTTGAAATAAAAACCCCCTTTCTCTTTATATAATAGCATAGATAGATAAATTTTTCGCGTTATTGAAAACATTTTATTTAAAAAAATATCGGACTAATTTATATTTATTTAAATCAACCGGTCAAAGGGCTCCATTCCTTGGATTCCCGACGCGTTCGTTCCTCATGGTTGTGAGAATATTAAATATTTTACAAATATTTATTAAAGAAAAAAGAATTAGTCGTATTTCTTAATTATATTTTTGTTGCAACGGTAACAGAAATATAATGATGCATAAGGATTAATTCTTGTTTCTTTAATGAATATTTTAAAAACCCTCAAAGAGGCTAGGGGCCTCGATCTACGCCTTAAAACTTTCCCTGGGATAACTCGAATGTATCCTGAAAATTTGATATCAGTCTTTCGGTATATATTCGCGTGATGGTGTTGCAAACACACAAATTTTCTTATTTATGCATACTCGTATATAAAAATAATATTTTACAGCAATGTTGTTGAGAAAAAAATTATCGGTTTAATAATAAATTTACACAGTTACACAACAGGTTACTGTGTAAAAGTTTACTGACCTCTAACAAGTTAAATAGATAAATGATAAATTAATTTTGTAACGTGAGAAAATAGCCGTGCGTGACTGGGGTTCGAACCCGGGACCTTTGGACGAAAGGCCGAGACGCTACCACTCCGCCACGGAGATAATTATTAAAAGGAACAAACAGAAAGAAAAAACTTTAATTGAAACATAAAAATTATGCGTTAAAAAATTATAATAAAAAAAACATGGATTGCACAAAATTGGTAATAAGAAATTGTACAATTCTTAGTTCATAGTAATTCTGTTGAAAATGGTCATCCGGGATATAATTTTTCTTAATTATTTTCGATGTAAAGTGACGTATTCGTTTAAATATATTTTTAGAATAAATAATCGGTTGAATCACGTTTAATTTCTTATTGTTTTGCCCTTGAAAAACTAGTGATTTCAATTCTACTGTATTTACATTTTTTTTTATTTGTAAGATATATAATTTTTAATAGATTAAATTTTAAGAATAATTACTTATAAGAAAATTTTAAACAATTCCACGAAAATAATTTGCAATTTAGGTATAAAGTAATATAACTTAAGCCAATACGTGTTATTTGCGGATATTGGTTTTATTACGTATTTTCTTTGTCTCGAATATCAACATGTAGTGTACGGTGTTTACACAAAAAAAATTACCGTTTAATTTGATTTTTATTAATATAACATTTTTGTTTAATGAATCCATTCTTTCTTTAATTTGTACAATAAATTAATTTTTCATGTTTTAGACCTTCGCCGTAACAAATATAAATTATTTCTGTCTGTATATTTATATACTTTTATATAAACAAAATCAATCCCTTTTTTCTTTCTTTTTTTTGAGATGACCGATTTCGACTGCTTTTGTCATTTCGCCCTATGAAAATGGAAATTTGTAGCGTATGAAATTAGGATAATTTTTAAGGACCTCTGGATTGAAGGCGAGGTCCTGGGTTCGAATCCCACGGTAAGGCATGGCATTTTTCATACCCTACAAATTTCCATTCTCGTAGGGCAAAATGACCAAAACAGTCGATGCCCGTCAACTAAATTTAAAAAAAATTAATTTACTGGAAACAAATTTAATTAATTTGTCTTTTAAGACTTTATTTTGCAAAGAATGGAAGAAAATGGAATTACAAAATGTTTTCTACAAGTCATTTTTTTAAACTTAGTTCTGTAAAACTTTATGGTTAAAATGCTTTCCTAAATTAAAAATATATTTTAAAAAAATGGTTTCTGACAATAAACAAATAATTTGGGTGATATTTGAACCCGGTTTCAGAATCCTACCTAGACAAAGCACGCATTTTAAAATTACTCATTCAAATTTTATGGAATATTTAATTATTACTTTAAAAAAAATAATAAATCTTAATTCGATACGGTTTTTTTTAAAAATCATATACTATTTTTTGTTTTGGTTACTATAGATTAAAAAGTAGTTATTTTCCAATTGGAATCTTAAACTTCATAGTTCCCGAGTAGAAATTTTCTTTAAAGAAGCCTTGGATATGTAAATATCTGTAGAAATGAGAATTCGTTGAGCATATGTTTCAGTCGGTCTTCACAAAATAGTTTCCTCTTTGGATTGATTTTCGTCTTACTATCAACGTCTTGTTTTTAACCTTATCGAATACTTCTTTTTCATTTTAGATTTATGTGTAGATCAGACTCCTCTAAGTCACATGGTGAAACCCACCGGGTTGGGTAAGTGGTGAACTCGTCTTCGCAAATTAGCTGATTTGGAAGTCGTGAGTACCAGCGTTCAAGTCCTAGTAAAGGCAGTTACTTTTATACGGATTTGAAAACTAGATCTTGGATACCGGTGTTCTTTGGTGGTTGGGTTTCAATTAACCACACATCTCAGAAATGATCGAGACCGTACAGAACTACACCTCATTTATACTCATACCTATCATCTTTTGAAGTAATATCTGTCGATAATTCCCGGAGGCTAAACAGGAAAAAAAAGGTACACGGTGAAATGAGGAGACCTGTTAAGCCAGGTATCCTAAAGTAATTTTAATTAAGAGATGCGTCCTTAATAGAACACGCAGTTGTCCTAGAACAGCGTACCTATTTTGCAACTGATCGGGACTGTTGTCATAGTAACTAGGATGTCGTGGCGCTATTAAAGATTATTGGATAAAAACGACGACCTTGAACGCACCGTTGCCTTTTAACTTACGCCTGTTGTTCTAGTTATGACGAGGGTAGAGCATGAGCATACGACACCGCATTTATAGTACAGCGTTCATTGGTTGAGCAAAACATACGTCCATTAGACCTTCTTTCATATATAATACTATAGATGTAATAGACCGACGGTTGGATGGATGATAATTCGATATGTCAGCAGTTTTCTTTTCAATGGCTGAACGATATTTCTAATGATATATCAGGTTAACCTGGACTTCCTAAATATAAAGAAATACTGAAATTAAATTAGCTTATGTTTTCTTTCCCGTCTAGATAACTTTATAGCTCTAGAAGAGAAAGTATTGTAATCAGTCCAATATGGGCATAAGCGATTTTCACCGGATATTGACTTTTTCACACCTAAGGTACCGAAAAACCAGATGAAAATTTTCCTGATGTTGATGTTTGTATGTACCTCTCTCTCTCACTCACTCTCTCTCTCTCTCTCTGTATGTGTGTGTGTGTGTGTGTGTGTGTGTGTGTGTGTGTGTGTGTGTGTGTGTGTGTGTGTGTGTGTGTGTGTGTGTGTGTGTGTGTTCGGTGTTGCACTCTAAACCACCTTATATCTCCAGAACTACTGGACCGATTTTGACTAAACTTGGTCAGATTACTTTTATATATGAAGCATTGGTACCGTTAAGTTTTCAACTTAAAAGTGAAGGGGGTTAGGCTGTAGAGTAAGGTCACCTTTAGTATCTCGAGTTTTCGCCTAATTAAGGTTTCTTATGCATATTTGTTAACGATTGAAAAATAATAATATTAACAAAAAAAAAATGTTGCAAGATCGCACCCCTACCTTAAAAAAATGCCCTATATTACTGCTATTTTTTGACGTCACATATGAGCGGTAGAATTAAATAAATTATTATTTAAAGTGTAACAAAGTACTCGGTCCGGGCTGGGTTTCGAATTCGATCGCCCGGTCGGTTCAGTACGTGATGCGTTAAGTCGAATACACCAGTCTGCCGACCGTATAAGCGAAATTTTTTCGATGTATGTTGTGAAATTACATAAGTTTAATTAGTGCCGACCGTCGTCGCTAGTACCGCTACACGGTATGTGCGCGCGATTTAGTTACAACCATTGAATTAAATAACGAAAAAATATTATATTTAAAAAAAATCGTTCTGGGAAAATCCTACAACTGTGTTGTCAACCTTTTTATTTAAACTTTTTTTTACACCTTCTAAGCCGTACAATTTTCAATCCTTAATAAAAAAATTGTTTGATTTTTGATATAATAACTTAAAGAAATGAATTGTTATTTATTATTGCATCTTTTAAATGATTGATTTGTTATATATTGGTAAAATCTAATCCGGGGTTTTATAAAGTCGGTATCTTGTTAAATAATTTTGTATTTGATTTTTCAAAAGGTAAAAGCTGAAGTTTTAATTAAACATTTCAGTTATTTTTTCTATACTACAGAAAAAAATATAAGAAAGAAGGAAATGATGTCAGGTTGTTTTAATTTATTTTGTTCATTAATTTTAGAAAAAAAAAAAAATCACTGACAAGTAACATGATATAATTCTTTCTGTTTATATTCAGAACCCTTGAAATTATGTTAGGGATTATTCCTTATCAGTTTACCTTTATGACATTTTTGTTAATGGTATTATATTTTTAAGCGGGTATGTAATGTTGGTAGCTGTTTTCATTTATTTACCCTTTTGCTTTTAATGCGATATCAAAGTACGAATCTTTTGTTTTTAACATTAAAAGAAAATCATAATTTGAACTTTTGTGTTTTTTTTCGAGGCAGATAGGGGTGGTAAATGTACAGGGGGTGATACGCATTTAAGCTAGTATGAGATGATGACAATCCTTTTCACACTTCCTTCTTACTCTTCGCTCATTTATCTCTTCTTTTTCTTATTTCAATTCCCCCTCCTTTCTTTTCCTAACTAAAATATAGTGATCCTCGAGTCCGGTGACGGAATACCGCACATGTATGTTTGTGTTTATTCTATTTTCTTTAGTGACAGCTAAAATAATATGTCAATACGTGTATATATATATATATATATATATATATATATATATATATAGAGAGAGAGAGAGAGAGAGAGAGAGAGAGAGAGAGAGAGAGAGCGAGAGCGAGAGCGAGTGTGAAGTATTTAACTTTCCCGCCCTGTTATATAAATCGTGTGTGATTTGTTTTTGTTAACAGTTCCACGTGTGACTGTCGCATGCTAATGTTACGGTACAGTATAACTTGTCTGCTGTTTATTCATTACGACGTTTTTCCACGTGTGTTCGTACACACACGCTCGTACACATCTGCGCGGGCGTTTTAATTATGTTTATCGTTTTTTTTTCTATTTACGTTTTTTTTTTCTTTCTTTTAATATGCATTTTGTTTATATACCATATTTATTTACATCTGTGCGTGTACATACGTATCCTTCACAGTTTTATTTTAATTTTTTTTTACCTGTAAAATGTTTGAGTCGTAGTCACTGCGTAATAAATATTACAGTCGTCAAGCTGGCTCTATCAGCAGCATTAGTAACTACTAAACTGGGTGTCTTAAATTTAACTCTCGACAAACTTTGGAATCTTCTCGATGAATTACTTTTCTTCTCGTGTTTCAAGCTTAATAACGTTTGATTGGATTAACTGATTTTAATTAAATTTTGTACAGAGAAGCGTTTATGTGGGGTAATTTATCGGTCAAATTGTGCGGTCTGAATATCCAGTGGGGATCAATTTTTACAAAATCTTTCAAACAACCCTACTTTATATTAATTCCAGTACGTGTGTGCGTGCTTGTTTTACTATTTTTTCCTAAATTTGTCCCAAAATACCCCCGTCCCCAAAAATGGAAAAATTTATTTATCGCATATTTTTTAACCGAATTTTTTTTATGTCTTCCTAGGCATAATAGTAGTGTAAAAGATTCAAAAAAATACTTTGGGGCAATATTGGTGGTGTTGGTGGTGTAGACGTCAAAGTTTAAAATATAGATTTTATGAATTTTCAAAAAAATATTTTTTCTCTTTTCCGTTCCGACCACTACGGACCACGTTTACGTTGTTTTGATTGCTTTTTCTTTTCCCAAAAGGTTTTCGTTCTTTTGCTCTATTGTTGTCGCCTTTCTGCCGTCCATCTATTCAGGTTTATACCCTTTTTTTTTCTTTCTGGAATCGCTTTTCTAAATTTATCTCTGTCTTTACATAGATTCTTAGAAACGTTTAATGTTTTTAGATCTGTTTCTTTAAACCGGTTGGTCTTTGTGGCTATTGTGTTTATATAGAAAAAAATTTTTTGTCAATCTTTGTTCGTTCATTCTGCATAAATATCCATAAAACTGAAATCTTTTTTTCCGGATTAAGTCCCCTATTTTTTTTTCTCTATATATTTGTAAATTCCATCATTATATTTTTGACCATCAATTTTTTCTTAAAATTCTTTTTTCTACTTTTGCTATTTCTTGTTCCGAAAAAAAACCTGCAGACATTCTGCTACATACAATGGCTATGGTAGGATTACAGTTTTGTAATGCCTCATTTGGAGTTATATGGCTAGAATGTTTATATTAAATCTTGATGATAGGAAGTTTCTTCATATTTCGTACTGTATTCTACATCCCATTTTTTATAATTATATTCGATGTTATGATTTCTCCCAAATATTTAAATTTTTGAAACTACTTATTTCTTTATAAGTCGGAAATTGTATGAGTTTGAGTTCTTCTCTCTTTGTCATTAGAAAATTAGTTTTTTCTTGTTTTTTTTTTTTTAAATAATAAATTTACAGTAATAATATTACAATAAAATCTTATCATAATTTTCCTTTCCCCGTCAAAAAAGAAATCTTAGGTAACTTATCATTGGTTGCACATATTTTTTTTTTCTTCTTCCGTTTTAGTAAACGTAGAAAAATCAAAACATTTTCTTAGAAGGTTATTTTGAAGGTGGAGGACAGAAAAAAAAATTATTTAATAATGCTAAATTTGTTTGGTTTATGTAAACACATATTAATGATAATTTTACAATAAAATTTCATCATAAATTACCCTCACCCCCAAAAAAAGAAATCTTAGGTAAATGTTTCATGTACAATTATACTTTTTCACTATATAAGAAGAAATAACCCGTGGCAGGAAAATATTCAACTTTATTGTCAGTTTTTTATACATTTAAAATTTTTGTCCTTATGTGAAAAACAGGAAAACTTTACCAACATTACTTTCACTTTTATTTTATTTATTTATTTTTTTTGAAATAACATAACAAATTAAGTAAGACCTTTTAGATTTCAGAAGAAGTGCCTTTGGTAAACCTGTACAAAATATTTGATTATGTAAAAAGCAATAGGTAGGTAAATTTTAAGAAAATTTAGATTTAAAACAAAAGTAACGAAGAAAAATACAATTGAAAATAATATTATAAGGAATTAAATATTCAAATATGGAACGCTTTCTTCTTCTTTCTCTTTCCTGTTTAGTTCCGGTAATTAACGTTCAGATAATACTTCAGAGGATGAATGGGGATAATATGTATGAGTGTAAACGAAGTGTGTCTTGAACAGTCCTCAGTTCGACCATTCCTGTGATGTGTAGTCAATTGAAACCCAACTCTACCAAAGAACACCGGCATCCACGATCTAGTGTTCAAATCCGTGTAAAAATAATTGGCTTTACTAGGACTTGAACGCTGGAACTCTCGACTTCCAAATCAATTGATTTGAGAAGACGCGTTCACCACTAGACCAACCCGGTGGGTTAAAATATGGAAAGCTAAAATATATCATAATTTCCACTCAAAGATGATGTTTTCTCTCTAAAGAAGTCTTCTAATATTAAAAATAGATCTAAGAATTAGAAAAAAGAACTTGAAAATATTTGTGTAAAGCATTTTTTGTGGTACTAAACATGGACAGTAGAAAAAAAGTAGGAAAGAAAATGATAAAGGCCTTTTGAAATATGGTATTAAAGGAGAGGACGTTGAAAATTTGGTTGGTTCATTGAAAATGAAGGGATTTTAAAACGGATATAAGGTGGGACAAATTCGTGAAAACATCTGGGAAAAACCCTTATTAGATTATCGGATCATCTACTTAAATACAGTGAATTTCGATTAATAGGACCACCGGTTTAATCGGGGAAGTTTTGCCAAAAAAAAATATTTATTGGTATAATTCATTTAAAATTATGCCGGTTTAATTGCCCAAATTGCCGATTTTACGGCCCACTAATTCGTGTATGATTTTTTATTTTCCTCGTAAAATAACACAATTTTCTTAGTTGTGTAAGTCCTCTGATAGTGATTTAAACGCTACAGAGTGGGAGGGTAAGTTCCCCTTATACGCCAGGATAAATATTTTATATTACAGTATCTAATTATTTCAAGTTGTATGGGAGTGATGCCGAAATAATTAAAACGAAAAGTGGACGAAATTGAAGATGATAAAGACGAACCCGAAGTGAAACGGACTTCAGTAGTATTTCATGTAATAATAAAGATGGTGAGAAACCTCCGCTATAGCAAAACTGCGAGTTCGTGATAAATTTATAGAATGCTAGGTAATGAAAGGTGACAGAGCAAAACGTAAGAACTTTTCAAGAAGTTTCACCAAGTGGACATTAAAATACATATTTTTTTTTAATTTTACTCATTAAAGGCACTCATTATTTTTATTTGTAACTCTATTCTGTTTATTAAGCTTTTTTTAAATAGATTTCATTAGAGAGCGAGTAATGAGTAACATGATTCGACTTTCGGAAAATTCCAACATATCTTCGCGTTTCTAATCCCCCCGACCACTAAACCACCATTAGTTCAAAGGTTTATATTATTCGCGCGCGCGCGCACATATATATATATATATATATTTTAATTTTTTTTATTTATTTATTTTACTTTCTTGTGGACACGATAACTGCCGTAATTTTGCGCCAATCACTTTCAAATTAATACATATAATATAACGACCCAAAATGTCGGTCGAGTTCGTTTAATGGACAAAGTCTGACCATGGACGTGGAAATGGAGGGCTTTGTCAAAAAAACAAAATATCGCTATAACTTTCCTATTAAGCAATATATCGAATTCGTTTAAAGTTCCTACTATTCTTTGGATAAGGGTCTAAAACTTATCTAAGTAAACGTTTTTGATATCACCAACCACTGGCCCAGGGGATGGAAAAATTGGGGTTTCGAAGACAAAAAAAAATCATATCTCCCTTAGTAGGTTCAGTGTACACGGTTTAAAGTGGTCGTTAGTCCTGTAAACATTACCTAAATCTTTTGTCTCAAACAATTTTTGATATGAGCAACCTTTACGGCAAGGGATGACCAAAATATTGCTGGAGTTATACGATGATCGATGGGGCTTGTCGTATGCTAAACATGTGAAACTTTTTTCACATGCAACCATTGTAATGTGTAAATTTGAAGTTTTTATTAACTTAAGGTAGAAATTTTTTTTTATTCCCTTCTTAACACCGGTGAAATCTACCTCCGCCTTCCGGCGTGCCGAAAGGGATTTTTTTTTATTAATGATGTAAAACTACAATAATAGTTAAATCAATTTGTAATTTAATACCGTGTTAGAAATGATAAGATGTTAAATCGTGTTTATAATTTGTATGTACTGTACTTTATTTGTATATGTGTTTTCTCATTTTTCGTTAATTTCGCTAAATAGGGTTGGCCCTTTAATAGGGACATACGGTCCCGGTTACGAAACTGTCCGATTATATTGAATCTACTGTATTAAAGTTTAATTAATTTGATTTGATTATTGAGAGATGTGCAAAAGATAAGCACTGTAAGGATTAAATTATATTAGAAAGGAATGGAAGGTAACATCAAACCATTCATGTTAGTCATGAAAAAAGAATTATTAAAATAACAAAGAAAGTAAAAAAGAAACGTTGAATATAACATTTTCTTAAGTTGTTTTTTTTTCACGAATATATTTATATTATGTTTGGATATATTCAACAAAAAAAATATCTACACCTCAGGTAAATGAAATAAAATATTTATACACCGTTTATTTAAAGCTACTGTCGTAATTTTTTACCATTGTATATCTCTTTAATAGTTTGTCATTCGTTCGGAGAATATTTTTTATTCTAACCGGTTTAAACAAATTATTTTATATCCTCTCTTTCTTTGTTAACCTCCTGTGAGAAATTTATTCTTATGTTCCTTTTTGCGCACTGTTCAGTTAATTTACTAAATTACAAGTTTAATTCCTCGATTATGTTTTGATTTTTTTTAAGGTGTTTCTTTATCATTTTTTCCGGGAATGTTTTTCAATAGGTATTCTGGAATTTGTTTTTATACCATTGTTTTTCTTTATACCTGTCCATTCTTATTCTATAGAAATATATATATATATATATATATATATATATATATATATATATATATATATAGTATTTATATACGGTTTACGTCCTGCTACCTGCTTTGGTTCGTATAGAACCATCCCATTTTTCAAATGCTTGTGTAAAAACCTGCTATGCTTTTCTTTATTCAATATGTTCCTTTTGAAACATTATGTTCAAATCACTTCGTTTTTACCTCTCTCAGTATTTTTATTTCTTTTTCTTTTGATTTTTTTTTTAACATCCCTTACCTGGTTTATTTTTGCTTTTATTTTCACCTTTCGTTTTATTATTTATATAGTACCTGACTTATTCGACCAAAATGGATTTTACCAATGAAAAAAATTCTTTATTATTATTATCTACGGTAATAATCAAGATTATTATTAATATTTTGATTTCTATAGTTCCGTCATGTGTGACAAGAATGTTCAGACTTGCCATCATAAATTTAAAGTACTTCAGAAACACCAGAGTTGTTTCTTTTTAGAAAATAAACCAAATTTTCCATCCTTTCCTTCTGTGTATTATTATATTTTTATTTCTTCTTTTTTCGATGTAATAAAACTAGAGACTTACGCGCAGCCTACTGAGCTACCTACTGAGGCATCAGATGCCTCATCTGATGTAATAAAATAAATTAGTATTAAGTACCATGCAAAATTTTATTTAAGCTCTTAATCGTGTGCCAAACCTGAGTGAATTTCACGGTAGATTTAGGAAAAATAAATCTTGCACAGAGCAAATGTTTTATCTTAAAAATATTTAGAGTATTGTTATTCTCAAAATAGAACATATGTTATAACTTTTATTGATTTTCAAAAAAAAACAAGATTCTGTAGATAGAACACCACTTTTTTCAACATTAACGGAATTAGGTTTAGATAACAAAACAGTAAATTTAATCAAAGCTACATTAACTAACACGTACCCCAAAATAATATTTCTGGGAGAATTATCTGATTCTTTTCCCTTCAAAACCGGCGTAAGTTAAGGAGATGGACTTTCTTTACTACTTTTTAACTGTGCTCTTGAAAAGATAGGGTATTTAGAAATTGGAACAAAAATAATGGAATAAGTCTGGAAACTAAAGGACTAAAAGATTAACTGTTTAGCTTTTGCCGATGTTGCATTATTAGCTAAAAACTGGAAAGGAGCAATTTAGAAAAACAAATTGCTAAAATGACATTAAAAATCGCGTTTGAGAAAACGAAAACTATGATAAAAACTGCCCGAATTTCCTTAGTATAAATTATATAAAAATAAAGAAAGTGGATAATTTCAAATATCTCGGAGAACGGATCGGTTGGAATTCTTTAGATAAAAAAAACCTTAATAGTTAGAGGTAATAAAATGGAATTAACTTTCCAGCTAACGGAAAAAAACATATAAGAGTTTTTTTTAATCATGAAACTCAAAATTTCGACACATTATGCAGCAGAAACCGTAAGACTGTGCCATAAAAGTATACTAGAAAAAAAAATAAAGGAAAATTTTACTTCCTAAATTTCAAAATAGTCAGTTAAAAATAAAATCCAAATAACAAACTTTATACTAAAATTGAAAAACTATCAGATAAGTTAAGGAAACTGAAACTCATTTTACTTTGCTTTATTTAGAATGAATAGATCGACTAAACAAATTTTTGATTTCTTCCAAAGTAAAAAAAATTAAAGGCAGTTGGTTCATGCAAGTCCAAGAAGACTTAAAAGAACTGAAGATAACCGAAGAAATTATAAGAGAAAGAGAATATGATAAGATAAAAATAAAAAGTTCCAAGAAGCGCCAAAAACGCAAGAACAAACAGAGGTAAACTTTTTGAAGAACGAAGGAAAGAGATATCTGAAAGAATGAAGAGAACTGGGAAAATAGAAAAACAGAAAAAACCAGCGATAAATAAATGATCTACCGTGTTCGAAGGTGAACTATTCGGAGAAAAAAGAAATTATTTGTTAATTTATAAAAGGGATTTTAACTTTTATTGTTATCTTTAGTTATTGAATTATAATTTTTAGTTAACTGCTAAAATTTGGAGGACGTGAAAAATAATTTTTATTTATTGAATTAATCAATATTTGCGTACAATATATTGTATTTAATAAAATTTTATCGGTAAATACAGTGGTATACAAGGACGTGAATTTTATTTTTAACGTTAGAGTTATTGTTTGAATCAAAACGTTTTATTTAATTTTACACCTGACTGTATAAAAATGGTATACGATTAAAGCAGCCAGTCAATTGTCGAGTTTGACTGGCTCGACATCTCTGTCTCCACGACTTTATATTTGCTTAATATATTTTTAACACTCATCAATCATTTTACCGCTGTAATTCTATTATCCTTTAAAATCTTCATATATTTGCTTCTAATTTTATGTTCTACCTTATATTTTTTTCTGTATAAACATCACTCAAACAATGAATTAATGTATCGTTTACAAATTATTTATTTCATAGAAATTCTACTACAAATTTCTTTTTCATTCCGGATTTCGTATTTTACGAATCCACCTAAATTTCAACATAAAAATCAATTTCAAAAGATTCTATTCTTTATTACTTACCATTCTGTTTTACCTTTTGTCCGTATTTCGCTACTATAAAGTGCTCTCTACTTAAAATAAAATAGTAGTATTAAATAAAAATACTTTAAAGAAATTTTTTGTATTTTTTTTACATATATTGTCGCTTACTTGCGGTTCGATCAGAATATTGAGAGATTAACAATTGACAATTTTTATATAAATACAATTTATTGGTTTAAAGACGTAAGTAAAACAAGACAAATCAATAATAAACAATAATAATAATAATAATAAAACAATAACAGTAACGACAATAATAAAACAAATAATAAAAATAGTAATCACAACCACAGTAATAATGAGAATAATTAATAATGATGACACCAGCAAACAATAATCATAATAATAAATGTCAATAATAATAAACTGTGATTACATACAAAATAAAATTTAAAGTAAATGTCAGGATTTATTTATTCCCAGGTAGATAAACAATGAAAACCAAAATTCAGTCGCATTGACAAAAGACATTAGAATGACCGCTAGTCTTGACACTTTTAACCACTAGTTTTGCATTAACAACAATAGTACAATAGATAAGACAAGTATAAAGTTATTTTACAGCAAATATTTTTGCCGTTCACAAATAAAACTACCCTAACAATCTACGAATGAAACTTAAAACATTATCTCCTATCACTTATAATCTAACAGTAGTAACTCACCGAACCACTTCTTGTTTTCATGTACTGGAATTACTTGTGACGTCATCTTAATATCTTCGAACTTGTATGTACTAGAAATTCGCTACTTCATCGACCTCCTCGCGAAATATTGTCGCTGACTGACATCTCGCAGCTCACATTATAACTTCTCGCTTAGACTGCATTTCGCAGAACTCGTTTCAACTGGTCTTCCCGGAGTATTTATACTCTTATCCTCTGTTCCTGCCGGACCCCGGACCCAACTCGAAGCGTAAAAACGATGACCGCCCTCACATTTTCCTATGAAATTCCAAACTTTGGTCCGGTAACTTTTCTCACGGAAGAATATCTGTTTAGGTGTGTCAATTGGCACAACTACAAAAGACGATTGTTAAACGAAACTGTTATTTGTACTAAAAAGATTTCTATTAGCCCCTTTCTGGATTCCTCCCATTATTATACTTTCTTCTTAATTTGCACGAATCCGTTACTCAGGTTCGTTATACCGGTCTTGTTGCAATATGTTTGCTTTATTTTCTACATGAAAGTTTCGTTTTCCTCTGTCTTTTACCAGTTTTATGAGTCAATGTTTCTTAATAATTTAAAATTTTATTACGTAGACAAAAATTACTTATTTTTTTGTTTTTATATTTTTCTTTGACGTATATTTCATTACTTATTCTTATTTATTTTTAAATAACCGATGGATGAATCTATTGATTAATAAAAATCCATCATAACACAAAGAAGATTATTAAAATATGTTGTAAAATTTCACACAATTTTCTTTTTTCTGTGTATAAATTTTGTGAAAATCAAATAACATATTTTGCTTACTTTCTTGTTTTTTATTAATTTTTTTCTAGAATTTTTTCTGAATAATATTTCTAATATTTCAGAGTTTGTTATAAGTAATTTTTTTATTTCAAAAAAAAATCTCAATTTTTTTGTCATGATTTTTTTCTTTACTAAAGCTTTACTCTTTTTATTTTTTTAATACTACTACGATGAAGTTGAAAGACAAATGTAATAGACTTTTTTGTTATCTCTCCTTTCTTTGTCTTCTATTTTCATAAAAGGTCCCCGTATGTTGTGTGCACTCTAAATAAATTCTCCTTTGTTTTTATTTGAAACGGAATTTTATTGCGGAAGGGACGGAGTAGGCGAGAATGGCCTTCTCCTAATCTATAAATGCCACCATGTATGTAGGTATGTATGTTTATTTTTCTTATGCATGACTCCTAAGTTTATTCTTAGGACCGTAATGACCTCTATCTTTTCCATGCACACTCTTTCTTAAACTGATTCGATCTTCCCCCAGTTATATCTTCCTTCCACTTTATGTTCTAATCTATTAACTGTACCGAGTATTTTTTATGTATGAGATGTTTGCAACACCTGTAAAAAAAACTCAAACGCGCGCGCGCACACACACACACACACCCAGTGTGTCCTTTAAAGGTGAGGCCAAACTTTAGGAAGTGAAGTTTTTTTATTATCGTGGTTTCTGATTAAAATTACTAATTTTAGAAATTTTAATAGGAAATTTGATTTAGTTATCAAGTTATTCATGATAATAAAAAAAATATGGCTGTTATGTCGGTTTAGGCCTACTTTTTGCAATAACTCTGTTGTTTGCCGTCGGATTTTTACAACGAAGGTCTATTGTTCACAAAAAAATGCTTCATAATTTGTATAATACAACAAAATTTGATAATTCAAATTTATTAAGATATTTAAGTTGAAAAATTCAAAACGACCGCCATTTAAAATTTGTTGACGAAGAGTATCGTTATTTTTTTTCTATTAAAAAATGTTAATTTTATTGCGTTATCTTTAACCGTTCTTGAAAATTTTTATTTTCTTAAAAAACAAAATGGCGGACATACGGAAAAATATGCGTTTTTGGACTTATGCTGACTAGACATTTTTTCTTCAGTATGTTAAGTAGAATCACTTCCTGGAGTTACCCTTCACCTTTAAAGGACATTCTGTATATAATAAGAAGTTTTTTTTTGAATAATGTTAACTGTTGTATAAAATAGCTATGTACGTTAAAATAAGAAAGTATTTCTTTATTTTATATACAACTAATCTATAGGCAAAATTAATCGTGCCGGTTAATATATATTTATAGATTAAATATTGTTATTTAAAAGGCTTTCTTTGCAACTGACAATTATGTTGAACACATAATGTTTAATTTTTTTAAAAGAAATAATTAGGCTTTAAAAATTAACCGATTCTCTATATCTGTTCAAGACGTCACAAGAAAAAAATTAGCGTGTATATTAGATGTAACTATAATTAATCTATTGAAGGCGAACCGATACAAATCATAAAAGATGACAACTGTAGGTTGTTTCTGATGCTCAGCTTACGCGTGCAAATTAATTTAAAATATTCATAATTTTATTTAAATATAATATATTTTCGTTTATTTAATTAAATGAATTTAACTAAATCGCGTGCGTGCGCATACAGTATTTAATTCGCGCGGTTGTGGCGGTACTAACGACGACGGTCGGCACTGATGTAATTTCACAAATTACATGGAACAAATTTCGCTTGTATAATCGTCAGACTGATGTAGCCGCGAGCCTTAACACACCACGTACCGAATCAACCTGGCGATCGAATTCGAGACCCGGCCCGACTGAGAGTTACTTTTTAACTTAAAATATTATTCATTTATATAATTCTACCGCTCACTTTGACGTTACACCGTAGCAATAAAAGTTCAGAGAATATTTTTTTGGGAGGGGGAGCGATTTGGCATATACTGTTATTTTTCAATCGTTAACAAATGTTCCTAAGAAAAAATCACCTTAATTAGGCGAAATGTCGACATGCTGAGGGTGACCTTGTTGTACAACCTCATTCCCTTGACCTTTTAAGTTCAAGTTCATTGATGGCATCAACTTATACAAAAGTAATTAACCAAGTTTGGTCGAAATCGGTCCAATAGTTCTAAAGATATAAGATGATATAGAGGCCGACACCAAACAGACACATACGTACATACTAATATTAAAATCTGGATAATTTCGTCAAAACGTCAAGATACAGTGAAAACCGCATTTGCCCAAATTGGACCGGTTAGAGTACTTTCCCTTCTAGTGTAATCACTTTTATATCATGTTATCTAATCGGGGAAGTAAAATCACGTGAGAAAAACTAGATTCTTTACAAAGCTTAATAAAAAAAAAAAGAAGTATAGTAGGGATGTAGTTTCCCATTGTTTTTTGCTTATTGAAACAATTATTCATTACATACACACATTAAGCCTACTGAAATATAAGTGATTATGTTCATTCCTTTGAATGCGCATCAGTTTATCATGATCTGTATAAAATATATCATTCTCAAAAATATGGAACGTATTTTTTTCTATATTTAATTGAGCGTATGAAAATTAATGATAAGAAAAACAAGTAATAAGAATAGGGAATAATGAATTTATAAACAAAAGAAGGATATTATGAAAAAAAGGTAAAAAAAACTAGAGAGATAACTAAAATATTAACAGAAAATTAAAAAGTGAAAATGAAATTAAAAAAATAAATAGAATAACGATTGTTTTAGGAAGTATGGAATAAAAATAAAAATGTAGTAAAGTGGAGTTAGATATGAAATAATGTTGTTTGTTTTTTACTTCTGTGTCGATATGTAACCTGAGATACTATGAAAAAGGAAGGCTGAGGCATTAAAATTTGGGCATGGAGGAGATAAGAAAACGTTAATAAATGGTTAGAAAGAGTAAAAGTAGTTAGAGGATAGAAACTTATCCGAACAATTCCAAATAGGAAAACTAACCGGCTGGGATTTGCGATGAGAGGAGAAGAATTAATTAATTAATTAAAAGATCGCTATAAGGAGAAAAAGAAATTGCAGAAAAAAAGCCGGTAAAAGAGTTTATATATATATTTTTTTTTCTTCAAAAAAAAAAGTAGTGGGTTAACCACCAAATTCCGTAACAGAAAAACCTATAAAAGCAATACCAACTTTCTAAAAGTTGTATAACATAAATTGTAAAAGCATTTAGAAATTCTGTAAATTTGTAACAATAAAAAAATATATATACGCGAAAATTATTATATTTATAAATTTAAACAAAACTATGAAATAATTAAACAACAGTTCGTTTTTGAAGATGACATTTTAATTATTAAAGTCATAGTGAGGTGTAACAATTGGCAACATTTAAGAACATAGTTGTGTGACATTTTAAATTTACATCATTCTTGTACGGTAGTGACGTTGTGTTGTTACAAATTTTGTAATTTTTAGGGTTTATGTTTTCTAAAATTTTAAGTTTTTATTTATTTTTTTTGTTTTTGATATTCGTTGATGTAATTATAGAATTAAATATCGACTGATGATGCGTGATCCCGCGAAATTCGAATATTGTTATTAACTTTTTAGGTAGATTTCACAAGAACGTTACCTATTGTAATGGGTACCATGATTCGACTTCCAGAAAATTTCAACATATCTTCGCGTTACATCCCCCAGATCCCAAAACTACCGTCAGTTCATATATATATTTCACTTTATTGTGGACATTAAAACTGCCGTAATTTTGCGCCAATCAGTTTCAAATTCATACATAAAAAATAACGATCCAAAATCTCGGTTCAGTTCGTTATTGGGCAAAATCGGACCATGGGGGTTGAAATGGGAGGGCTTTGTCGAAAAAACAAAATATCGCTGTAACTTTCCTATTAAGTAAAATATAGAATTCGTTTTAAGTTCCTACTATTGTTTGGATAAGGCTCATAAGTTTTAGATCTTATATAAAGTAAGGTCATACGTTTGATTATATAAATAAGTAGAGTTTTTTGATATCACCAAACATTGGCCCACGGGGTGGAAAAAATGGGGTTTCGAAGACAAAAAATCATATATCTTTTAATAGGCACAGTATCGAATCTTTTTAAAGTGGTCACTAGTTCTGTACACATTATCTAAACCTTTTATCTGAAACAATTTTCGATATGACTAACCCTTTCGGTAAGGGATGACCAAAATATTACTGCAACTGAAAGAAGTTGGGGCTTGTCGTATGCTAAACATGTGAAACTTTTTTCACATGCAACCGTTGTCCTATTGAGTAAATTTGAAGTTTTTCTTAACTTTATGGTGGATATTTTGTTTTATCCCCTACTTTAGCACCGGTGAAATCTACCTCCGCTTTCCGGCGTGCCGAAGGGTTTTTTTGTAGGTTTATCTGTTACTGTGTTTGGTGGTTAAGTTTTTTTTTAGTATAATCGTCACATTGTTGAATTATTTGGATTTTCTGATAGTTTTATGTATATACATATATATATATTGACTGATCGATGAATTGATTCACAGACATTTATAAAGAAGCTTGTGTGTGGGAATATGAAAATGGAAATTTGTGGCGTTTGAAAAATGCAATGCTTGACCGGGATTCAAACTCGGGACCTCCGAATGATAGACAGAGACGCTAACGTTCCTCCACGGACATCGGTCGTGGCGATGATAATAATAATAATAATTATAGATCTAAAAGAAAGTTAGAATTATTTAGAATATTAAAAAACTTCCGTTGGATGGAGACGAATAAGGCTCAGGGTATGTAACAATGATAGGAAAAGCAACTGTACCGGTTGATTTTATTTTATCTACCGCATCGTACCCAATTATTTTTTATCTTAGTCTTAAATATTAAAATGTAATAACTGTGGGATTAAATTAATTAAAACAAAATAAAAAAGATTTTTATGAAACTCTTACTGATAACAGATATACGATTCTAGCGCCCAGCATTCCAGATTGCCCGACTATCTTTCCATTTTTGTTGCGTTTCCATATTTATATTTAAAATTTAATTAAAACGAGATTAAGTCGTTCGTTGTTTACACAAGAAGGGTCGGGGAACGAAAGTTAATATTTGTTTGTATTTATAAATTTCCTCTTCGACCAATTTTATTAGTTTTCTTTCTTTTTTTTTATTTTACGACAAAATAATTTAGTTGTTTAATACTAGGAAGGGATGTGATATTGATAATAATTATGTTAACATTTATAGTTATTTTTTTCATAATGTAGGTCTTTTTTTATTATTCATTACAAGGACGAATGACGGTAATTTTTTCGATGAATGATTTCATCATTTCAACATCAACACACACACACACACACAGACATATATATATATATATTTATATATATAATATTAACTGTGTAATTTAACTTTGTATCTTATGTAATAACAAATATATAAATATATTTATTATACACAATTTTCTCCTTTATTGCACCCACCTTTCGTTATGTTTCGTCTCTCTTAATTCCTTTTTACTTTATAAGTATATCTACTAATATTATTTATTATCCTCTCACTTTTTGTATGGTTTTTTAAATGTAGATTATCTTATTATGCTGTGATTTATTTTTTTAATTTACTTTATATTCATTTTTGTTGCATAATAATTGTTACGGTTTTTTTTTATATTTATCAACTTAAATTATATGATATATACGTAAGTTTAATCTTTCCATCACTATTACATTCTGTTATAAATTAAAACAATCGTGATTTTATTAAAAAAAAAAAAAAAAAAATTAATTTTTCAAAGCGAGGTACTTGGAGGCAATTTCAAACAGTTTTGTTTACAACACTTATTAAAACAAGTTTTCACAAGAAAACCTTTTGTGGCCCGTAAAATGTCTCTAAAATAATATGTTAAAGTGAGCAAAGACATGGAAGGTAGCTTCGGCAGACATTACTTTTCTAAAAATTTTTATATTCGTTCACTTTATAAAAAATGTCCACAGCAAAATAATAATTGCTTGGTTTATCGTCATCTTCAGCTGCATGCACCGACTGAATTTTGTATACATAAAGCGGTAGGTACTTCTGAAGAACCTTCATAATTGTCGATTACGGTATTCGCTGTTCTAAACTCGCACGTCAAGTCGATTTACCCGGACTTCTCTGAAGTTTGTAGTCAATCCGTAACTTTCTCGGAAGCGGGAGCTACTTTGCCAGCACCTTTTGTTGTGTACTACACTTCCTGTATCCTTGAACTGCTAATCAAATTGTTTAATAGGGTCTTTATTTGGAGAATTACGGCCGAATTATAAAGAAAACTTCTACGAATACAGATCCGCTTTTTGAAATCGTAGCAATCGCATTTCTTTCTCCTGCACGGTAGTCGTTGCTCAACTGACGATCCCCTGTCGTTACATTGCGCCGGCGTGTTCATTCAAGATCATCAGAAACTCTACTACCTACACTAATGTTTGAAAAAAAAATCAACACGCGCTAAATAGCTCTTCATTTTTTATTAACCCCCCATAAAATGCGCTGAATAATTTTTGTTCACCTCTGTTCTTCGTAAAATTTTATTAAATTTAAATAACCTTTATAATCGTTCGTATATTATGTCAACTAATATATACGAGGGTACGTCAATTATTATCTGTAATGTAGTTATACATTTTATTGCAATACAAATAGGAAACTTACATGTACAAAACTTTTCAACATAGTCCCCTTGCATTTCAACGCACTTGATCCATCGTAGCACAAGCTTCCTGATGCCCTCATAAAAGAAGGTTTTCGGTTGAGCTGCGAGCCAGGAATACACCGATTCGTCCGAGGTACATCGACGGCCCCTTAATGCCTCTGAATGGACTAAACAAGTGGTAGTCAGAAGGGGCAAAATCAGGACAATACGGGATGAGCCAGTACTTCAAAGTTGAGTTTCTGGAGCGTTTCAGCAGTGTGGGCAGCAGTATGTGGACGGGCATTGTCGTGCAACAACACTACAACTTTCGACAGCAGCCCTCGGCGTTTGCTTCGAATTGCAGGCTTCAGCTTGGAAGTAAGCATCACACTGTTTATTGTCGTGCCTCTTTCCTCATATCCAGTACTGGGCCTTGTGAGTCCCAAAAAACCGTAGTTTTGCAGACGATGTGCCGCTTCATTGATAGTTACTCGTCTGTCTAAGAAAACCATGTCGCGTACACGTTCAATGTTTTCCTCATTTGTAGCGGTAAACGGTCGTCCGGCTCCTTCGTCGTGCGTAACAGTTGTGCGACCGTTTTTGAATTTTTCAATCCGTTCGTAGACACTCCGTTCCCGCAACACACTGTTCCCGTACTGTACCGAAAGTCTTCGATGAATTTCGGCCCCTATACACCTTCCGTCCACAAAACACGGATCGCTGAACGTTGCTCTTCTTTGGTGCAAACAGAAAGCGGAGCAGCCGTGGTTAAAGGCAGGGCAGCGACAATGGAACTAACCTAGCAGAATCAAACCTGCACAGACATAACAACAATTAAGCCACGCATGCGTCATCTACGCAACACGACAGTACTTCCAACATAAACAAAATATAACTAAATTGCGGATAATTGACTTACTCTCGTAATTTCGTTTACAGCCAATGTACTAAATTTTAATTTCTTATAATGTAACGTGAGGAATGAAATTACATCGTAAATGTACAGTACATAAGAAATAATAAAATAATTAGAATATTCTGGTATCCCGTACATATGTGATTTTTTTGGGCCCAAAAAACTGATGAATAGCGTAATATCGATACGATCGAACGTAGTAATTGTTTTGTATCGCACATTTTGGACTTTGTATATCGTTTTCAATCGATAAGCAAAATTTGACATAGTATCAGTCGGTTTTTTGATATTCATTACTGTTTCTTCGTTCAATCCTGCCGTAAACGTTGTTAAAGTAAATTTTGTCACGAATCATAGTTTGATTTCTTACTAGAATATTTGGATACCTTAATAAGTAAGATTTTTGAGTTATAAATCGTGTACAAAAATAAATAACACGTTTCAGTAGTAACTGATTAGTTTATTAAACAAATCGATTCCATCGAGATTGCTAACGTAAGTAATTTACATTCGACTGAAAGCTGATGTACATTGTTAAATTCTGCATTGGATACTTTATTTTCTGTTTATTTTAGAAGTTACAGCAAAATTTGTTAACCATTCCAGTCTTCTACGGCCATCCTTGTTATGACTCATAGGCTCAACAGCCTATGATTCATAATAATAATTTCATAAGAGAGACAACTCTCTCTTCCGTTGGATACTTGACACTTACGATACCGGTGCTGACTTATTCAGTATCATTTATATCAGGATCCGATCTGCACTTATAGAATCAGATTTGAAATATCACGGATAACACAAAAAAAGATTATTTATTTTTCTAGAGACTGCTCCAAAAAATAAACAATTACATCCAAAGGTTAATGCTTGGATGGGGTTCTCTTTTAGTTACTGATTATACCCTGCGTAAAATTCCTTGAAATATAAGGTATTTTTATTGATAATAGGTGGTGAACGTAATTTTTTAATTAACGAAAATACGTTAAATAGTTGCTGAAATATATTGTACAATTTTTTTTTTTACATTTCAGATATTTTCTCGAGAATGTCTTTAGATTTCTTAAAGGGATATCCTCGTCATTTCCCAGAATTGGGCGTCGTGTGGAAATATAGAACTGAACTCTTACAGATATATGATTCGTACGATTAAGCCGTGCAAAAGTAATATTTGAAAGTAGAGTTTACCGTGTTGACAAATCATTGTCGTTAGTAGGGTGTTAAATAATTTCTTAATACTAAGTTATATATACTTGAAATGAATTTTGTATATTTTCAACGTACGAATGATTATTACAATATCCTAAATAAAAAAATCAGATTTTCACAAACAATCGTATATGAAGAAATAAAAATATTCCGTGATAATATTTTTTGTATTTACAGGAATAAATTTTACATTTTTGCGTATCGATGTATTTACTGGCTTGAATGAATTTTAGTAATCGGATGTAAGTTTAATTTTCTTTTTACTTTCTCGTCTAGATAGCGCTATAGCTCTAGTAGGGGAAGTATTTTAATCGGTCCGATTTGCGCATATGCGGTTTTCACCGGATCTTGACGTTTTGACTCCTAAGGAACCTAAAAAAACCGGATGGAAATTTTCCAGATGTTAATGCTCTTATGTACGTGTGTGTGTGTGTTCGGTGTCGGGCTCTAAATCACCTTATATCTCCAGAACTCTCGGTTCGATTTTCACTAAACTGGGTCAGATTCCTTCTGCATATGGAACATTGATGCCATTAAAATTTCGTGGTGGCGAGGTCATATTTTTCTTAGTCACATTTGTTAACAATTAAAAAAGAGCAGTATTCACAAAAAAAAATCCAAAATCGCACCTCCACCCTAAAAAATGTTGTTATAGTCTGCTATGTTTTGACGTCACAGGTATGCGGTAGAATGAATAATATTTAAAGTTTAAAAAAGTATCTCGGTCTGTATGGGTCTCCAACTCGATCGACTCGGTACCTGGTACATTAAACCTGGCGGCTACACCAGTCTACCGCGACTGTACAAGCGAAATTTGTTCTATGTAAGTTGTGAAATTTCGTTAGTTTGGTTAGTGCTGACCATCGTCGTTATTACAGCCTCATACGCGCGAATTATATACGGTATGCACGGGCTTTAGTTAGAATCATTGAATTAAACTAAACGAAACAATATATTTTAAATAAAATGGCAAATATTTTAAATTAAGTTGTTTAATTAAGGCGGCTTTAGCCGCGTTACGATAAGGCCTTGTAATTACAGGACTTATAACTGTTGCGTCAGCTTTTTTTCTGAATATTCGATACTGTTACTGAGTAATAGTAGTGAAAATATTCCACCCATCATAGCTTTCAGGACTTAAGTGCTTCATATCATTCGGTACTTTATATAAAAAAAATGCCGTACAAAAGTTGTAGTGAAAGATAGCTGTTTACGTATAATTGATTTCTTTCCTCACACTTATCTCGTGTGCATTTTTAAAAACTCATTATCGTTTGAATGATCGGTACGGTATTTAATAGAGTGAAAATGGTTGAAATCTTCATAACTAATTTTTTAATCGGCAGCTAATTTTTTTTTTCTAAAGCCTCCGGAACCACGTTCAGAGGATGAGACGAAATGGCAATTTTTTAGCGTGTGAAAATGCCATGTCTGAACGGGATTCGAACCCGGGATCTCCGATTGAAAGGCCGAAACGTTACCATTCGCGCTACGGAGGCCGGCAGATAAAAACGACTTGTACTTCATCTAGTTGGCTCTAAAAACTACTTTGAAAAAATTTATTTCGGTTTACCGATTTTAAATATAAATATTGTTTAATTTATTATTCCAAACTTATATATCACAGTTAGTATTTTTTTTTTTTTGAGCTAGTACGTTTCGTAGTTTTTAAAAAAATCAATCGTAAGACTGTAGAACGAATAAACGAAATAAGTCTTATATAGCCCTATAACTGCAGTGATAATGTTCAAAAAGGAAGAGGTTTTAGTAGCTGTAAAATGCCCGTACTATGTGTTCATTTTCGCTGGTATACCGATATCGCACTACATTACCAACCACCAGATATTTCTCGTTATTCGTCAGCTTTCCCCCATCTTTTCTTAATTCTTTTTTGCTTTTGACATTATCGTTTGACCCTTTTTCTACCTCTTTTCTCTTTCATTATTTATTTTTTTTTATTTTGTTGCCCTTTTTTTACGTTATATATTTTTTGTCTTTGACAGGTTAGAATATAAACAGTTGAAAATTGTCACGTACAGTTTAAAAGTATATTCGTGCATAAGTCTGTCCATGACATCTATATTGTCCGTACAAGTAATAGCTTTTTGACGTTATTTTATTTACAATAAAATATATCAAACTGATTACACTTTACAGTTGTCGTTTTATGGAGTAATTTGAAGCCGTATATTTACAAATAGACATTTATTTACTTATGTTACAAGTAAAAAAGATTAAATATCATAGAAGTGTCCATAGTACCACAATAATCGTGGTTTTAAAACCGATATACTTCTAGTTCAGTGTTGTGGAATTAAATGTTGTATAAAGACGGTTGGACCTAATCATTGAAGGTTAAATCCTGATTTAAACTGTTGGAATATCATAAATAATTTCTTAATTTACCTATATTTTATTTACTAACAGTGGCGGCTCGCGTATAGGCACTGTGAAACTACAGCCCCCCTATTTCTACTTGATATTAACGATAACATTTAATACGATGAATCTTTTTTTTTTAACTCTTTCTTTATACTTGTACAATATATAATCCTTAAGCTTAATGTCGATAGCAATCCTCCAATTTATGAAAAACTACAAAAATCTTTGTATGGAACTGGGTGCTTCACAGTTCCAGCGGCGTGAAGCTGAACTCGAGGTTCCGAGTGAGAGAGAAGAGCACTGTCGCTCCCGGAGTGCCGACCCTGGCATGCTGGTGGAAGGATTTTTTTCTTTTTTACTCCGCGTGTATACCGAACGTTCCTCGTTCGTTCCCTTTTTCTAGTTTAGTCGGTGGAAAGAATATGAAAGAGGATTAGTTGCTTTTTCAGAAGTGAGATGGCGGAAAGGAAGAGGGGCTCTTTGATGGCTAGATCTGTCCAAAAACACGTTGGAAGATCGAAAGAGAAGGTGATTAACAAAAACTAATTATGTATTTGTTTCTGTGTACATAGAAATTTAAATTAAGCTCCCTTAAATTTTAGTGTTTTTAAGCGGATATTTTATTAAGTTATATGTAATAATATTAAAAAATATTTGTATTGACATTTTATTATTTATTCGGTTAAACCGAATACAGTTTTTAAGCATCATATTCTTGAATGTGATAACGTATTGAATTAGATTATTATCCTGTTTCCAGCTATTCTATTTGATTAATTTTTTTTCGCTTTTTTTATTTTACATAAAACTTTAACCACGCCCTTGAAAAGGGCCAGAAAATTTTTTTTTGGAGCAGCACCCCCCACTAATTTTTGCTACGAGCCGCCACTATTTACTTATTAAATTAGGAGGTCCCCGGTTATATCCTGTGTAAGAAACTCGAATAAAAGTTTGCATTTTAGCACGGCAAAAAATGCTAAATTGGATCCATAGATAAGTTTTTATAGGCAGCTTATTTCCGCCAAACCGTTTAAATACCGTAGATTCATCAACTTATCTTGAAATGACCTTAATAATAAACTACCTTAATAAAAATGATCAGGTTTATTGAAGGAAATTATCTTCTATATCATACGGAATTGAGACCTATGGAAGAATCCATTAATTTTTTTAAAAATGTCCATTTGCCAGAATCTAAGTGGTGGACATTTTTTGGTGGAATCTTATTGGTGGTCCGTAAATTATCGGATAATTTACGATACCTTTAATAATTATTACGATATCTTTTTTTAATTTTTGGTTTCCTTTTTAATTTTAATATTTTTACTTTTATCTGTTTGAGTTAGTATTAGTTGACAGATCTGGTACTAGTATTAAATAAATGTACTAGTATTAAATAAACAATAAAAGACCTCTACTGGTCTGTAATTGTTTCTTCCGGGTAATAATTTATTATCGAGTCTAATTAACAATGCATTCTGTACTTAATAACTTAGGATATAACGTAACTAAATTAACATTATCATTTCACGAATAAAGGAAGCAGTATTTACTGATGTCTCCTTAATCAAGTTGTAGTTTTAGTTACACCGATGACTTCCGGATTATCAAATCGCTCCTTCATTTACTTGTGGGTCTTGAGGAAGACGTTTAACATTTAGTTATGTCATCTGATTTACTGTAATTTAAAAGTAAAAGCTACCATAAAAAACATTGCCCTGTATATGTTAAGTAGGTTATATATATATGTCTACATTTACTTATTTTATTATATAAGTATATATATATATATATATATATATATATATAAAAACATCAGTTTTTATGTTTTGACGAACGGAAAACAAGAAAGAGTTACGTTGTAGTCTGTAGTATGTGATTGTGTTGGTAAATGAGGATTTAGGTCGCCCATTTCCGGTACAAACAAAGACGATGTGTTTGTCACGGCGTTCGTTCCTTCTAATATTACAAACTTCATAAACAGAGACCAACCTCATTCGGTTTCTATTTTGTGGTATAATATGTACGTTTTCACTTATTTATGTTTGAGTTGATTTATATATACTTATTAATTTATTTTTTCAACATGCACGTATAATTTATTTAATTTAATTTTTCCTACTAGGTAAATGAGATTTATATTGAATTTTTATTTTAAATTACGGTTTGTTGTTTTTTTTTTTATACTTATTTATAAGAATTCTATATATTATAATAATTGTTAATGACTTGTAGACAGTGCTGTTAATTGAAGTATATTAACCAAAACTTATTCCTACTTTGATAATTGTCGGATTTATCATCACTGCTAATTTTGCTAAAGGGGTTACATACGTTAATTGAATTTGTAATGTTATATGTCTGTTATTAACGGAATTTATAACATGATTGTTATCTGTTTATTTGTCAACATGATTGTTATTGTATATCTTGATTGTTATACTAAGATAAATAAACATATACGATTGTAAGAGTACATAATCCTTCTGAGTATTTTAAATGTATTAGATTTCCGGCTAAAATGTTGTAACAAAAACCACTTTACAATTGTCAATTGCAATTTTTGGGATGGACGTAAAAATGCATTTTTTTTCTGAAAGTTTAAAAATATTTAAGCGTCATATTTTCTCCTAGGAAATGTTTTTCTAAATTACATAATTAAAAATACGATAATGAAACGTTCACAAATTTCTCCCATGTTTTCGGAAAATTTGGAAAAGATGTATCCGGAAAAATTCTTGTTTTTTTGTATTAACAGAGTTCTTAGGGCGTGAAATGTTGAAATTTATTTTTTTAAAAGCCAATTGATAGTTTACTTCATCATCTTATCTTTCCTTATATATATATATATATATATATATATATATATAGCCTGGAAAATAAAAATTTGTTTTTAACGTAATAATTACGTCATTTGATGTTGAAATGGTGAAATTTGTTAAATAAGGTCGTCTCTTTATTTTTATTTATTTGTTCAGCGTGGAGAAATATTATCAGAAAGATTTACGAGATATAAATGTTATTACTACATAGTAATAGGATTTTTTTTTATAGAGTAATACATGTTAAGACTTGAGTCAGAAGGGAAAGTATATACTTTATGAGCCGCATGCTCGCTAGAACACATACCAGCGGGAAATGCCAACTTTATGAACCGATTCTTTAGTTAAAGGTTGTAGGTGTGTCTACACATTTATATCTCTTACAATAAATGATACGGGTTAGTGATACATCCCGTTATCAAGCTCATATAAGACGTATTTATTATTAAAAATTTTAGCTAAACGGTTATCAATGTCTCATTTATCATTAATTGAATAGGAATTACATAAATTGATAAAATATAACTCCCGATACCTTTGCTTGTAACAGAAAGATTCTATGTAATGTTACATGGATCTGATACATAAGGGCCCCTTCTCTGATAACAGAAAGAATATATAAGAACTAAAATAAAAACTATAACTAACAAAAAAAATATATCTAATGTAAAACTAAAATATTAAAAGCGATATAGAACTTAAAACTAATGTCACTAAAACTTATATCTAATATCACTAAGGACTTATAATTAATATCACAGACGAAATTTAAAAATTTATTTAAAATAAAAATAAAAACATAAAACAATATAAAATTTACATAAATATAGAATTTCACAATACCCGAGAGGGGTGTAAGGACCCCTTCTCGGATAACAGAAATAAAAAAATAAAAAACAGAAACATAAAAATAAGATATACATACTAAAAACTTTACTAAAACAAAAACTATACACCACAATATCAAATTTTACATATAAGACCAGCAGGATGCAGAAATATACATCCGGTGTAAAACTTCGTTATCATTGCCAAAAAATTGACGGATATTTCTGGCCAATTTAAATTTACAACGCAAAGCCGTATAACGTATGCAATCTACAAGTACGTGGTGCACAGTCATGCGGCATTATATCGCATGTTTTGACACAAAAATGATACATCGTACAGTCTTGTGCAAATTAATGTGAACAACAGAATATTTTGAAAAATAACCAAATATTTTACTTGTAATGAATGTACAGTGTTTATTACAGTATTTGTTGTTATTTAATGTCTTCCTCGCTCTTTAATTACTATTTCAATTTTTTTAGACAATGAATCGTAAGTTTTTTTACGTAATTCGTAATTTCTTGATCGTGAAACCGCACCTTTATCACAGCACAAATCTTCTTCTCTTTGATAGTGCAGTCTATTTTTCTTCACAACTGCCCACAAATTTTCAATCGAGTTCAGGTCTGGTGAATTTCCAGGTCGGTCCAAACAATGAATTCCTTTTTGAGTCATCAAAAGTTTAACTTTCTTTCATGAGTGGCAGGGGCCAATTCTTGTTGAAAAATAGCGTTTTCGACACCGAGTAAATCTGCAAGTTTTTCAAGTTCTGGTAGAGCACTATTTTCCAATAACGGAATGTATTTTTCATTGTTCATTATCTCAGAGATGGGTACTAAAGTTTTAGGTCCAAAGTAGCCGAAGCATCCTCAATATATCTTCTTTAAAGGACGCTTTACATATTTTTTGATGTGTTTTGTCGAAACTCGCTCATTATCACTTCTTCGCACATGTGATACGCTTACGTTCTGGAATAGAAAATGACTTTTGTCAGAGAAAAGGACTTTTCTCCGACTCGCAGGACTTTAGTTTTTGTATTTTTTGTCCCAATATGAAGCCTGTTCTTCACGGCGTCCCTATGAAATTGTTTTCTTATAATCCTTCGTGCCTTGCGACCGCTTTCCAGAAATCTTCTGCGTACAGTAGAATCGTGAATTTTCACGCCGGCTGATTCCTAACTCTTTTTGTAACTACAGACTATTTTTGTGAGGATTAATTTTACTTATTCTACGTAAAATAGCATTATCTTTTTTATGTTGGTTTTACGTTTTCTTCCGTAGCGACCTTTTTCGTCGGATTGAAATTGTACCCGTCTCAAGATTTAATTACCTTATTAACTATACGTAGACTAACCTTACACTCTGCTGCTATTTGTCTTTTAGTAGTACGCGTATGTTCATCCAGTGTATTATTTTGCTTCTTTTCTTAGGAGTTAATTCCATATTGTTACTATTTTAAATTTACTAACGAAATCACCAGAAGATCACTTACACTAGAAGAAACCAAAATAAAATTGGCAAGCGATACACATAACCTTTGGCATTCCCGATTGACAAAGAACTTTATTTGCATTACCTAAGCACTTGTTTTCAATATTTATCAATGCTTCGTAGTAAATTCAGACAAAAGTGAATATTTAACCTAACAAAGGATTTTTTGGTCATTATGTAGGGATATTATTTTCTGTGTATTTGGTTATTTCGACTTTTTTTGTTTGCGTAGTCTTAATTCTATTTGAGCTATAAGAAAGTCGGGTGTTTTAATTTATTTACTGTAAGTCATCCTTCGTGGTGGCTTTTCTTTTTTTTTGGTGTTTTTTTTCTTTTAATAAAATACAGATGTTTTAGCTGTTGAATATAATTCAAAGAAATTTGTTACTTAATCAGTTGTGATTTTGTTTACATTGGCAACGGCCATACGGGCTCTTTGTCATTGGTCGTTGTGTTTGACAGCGGCCATCTTGCATTGATCTGATTGGTTTTCCTTTGTTTACATTTCCATCTGATTTATTAGCCTCTTATTTATTAAAAAAACTGTACAAATTAAAAATAGATAGATAGATAGATTTATTAAAAATAGATGAAAAAAATCTTTGATGCGGGTTATATATCGTTAAAATTTCTTTTATCGTGTTTAAAAAAAAAATAAAATACAGATGTTTTAGCTGTTAAATATAATTCAAAGAAATTTGGTCGTTGTGTTTGACAGCGGCCATCTTGCATTGATCTGATTAGTTTTCCCTTTGTTTACATTTCCAAATTAAAAATGTACAAATTAAAAATAGATAGATAGATTTATTAAAAGTAGATGAAAACAATATTTGATGCGGGTTATATATCGTGCTAAAATTTAAGCTCAATCGGTGCATAACATTTTGAGTTTTTGAAGCGTACACAAAGGAACTTAACATTTTTATATATATAGATTTCAGTATTTTTTTTTAGGTTGTGACAAATTTGCTATATTATCTAACATATAAATGAAAGTTGCTGTATCTGAAAGTAATGATATTCATTATAAAGTAGTAAATATATCATTTGTAGCAATGTATATGTTTTCGGCATTTTCAATTGGTTTGCCATGCCATGTGAGGATTAATACGCCATTTTGAAGAAGAATTAATTGGCTTTCATTTTCGAATCGTGTTCAGTCCTTATGGTATGACTAGTAGTGTAGAAATATATATACGTCGTGATGATTGTTTTTACCTCTAAAGCACCTTATATCTCTAGAACTACTGGTCCGATTTTGACCTAACTTTGTCAGATTACTTCGATATTTGGGTAAAAAGGTTTTTTGGCAAATTAAAAATATTTCCTTTTTATATGTTTTAAAACGAGAGACTCGTTTTCTTTACGAAATCATATGTACAATTACCTAAAAATTTTTATTTAATTTATCCCCATCATATTGCCTAATATTATACATTAATTTTGTAATCTTTATAATGATGTTACTAAATATTTGAGTTTTTAACATAATAGCGTGCGCGCGCATCCTCCTGCACACACAACTCTCACATATATCTTCTATTCTTTTATTTTATTAAGGAACTATGCTTCGTTGAGGCTTGTTCTTTTGTATTTCACACGTAGATTGCTTTATTTAGGTAGGTATGTTGTATTTACTACTAGGGTTGGTCGACGTTCGTATCCTGCCTTAACATTAAAAATTATTGTTCGGCGTTACCTTTTCATCTTTAACATCGTTATTCCTTTACATCCTTACCTTTATTTATACGATCATTGACCATTCTTCCTTTCTTGTACGTTGTTCCTTTTTTTTTACTCTTGTTTTTTTTTCAATTTCCGGGAACATAAATATTACCCGATATATAAAATCCTGAATTTTATTAATTGTAAAGACATTATTTGGTTTACATCTCATTATATGGGTCAAATCTTCTTAGTTATAATTTTCACAACACATTTTATCCATTGAAGCCATTTTTTAGCCGTCACGCGGTTAAAGCCGCGTTTCGGGAAAGTCCTACAACTGTTGGTTGTATCTGATGCATGGCTTACTTACACTTACAACATACAATATATAATATACAATATTTATCGTACTTTTCTTAATGTAATATTTTTCGTTTATTTAATTTAATGATTCTAACTAAAGCGCGTTCGCATAGCGTATTTAATTCGCGCGGGTTTGGCGGTACTAGTAGGAACTAGCTAAACTAATTTAATTTCACGACTTGCATAGAACAGATTTCGGATTATACGGTCGGCGGAGTGGTGTAGCAGCAAGGCTTAACGCACCATGTATCGAGTCGACCGGGCGATCGAGTTTGAGACCCGGCGAGACCGAGTTACTTTTTCATACTTTAAATACTATTCATTTATTTAATTCTACCGCTCACTAATTACGTCACAACATAAAAGTAGTTTAGAGGATTTTTTGGGGTGGGGTGCGATTTTGAATTTTTTTTTTTTTTGTGCAGATATTGTTATTTTTTAATCGGGTAAAAACGTGTCTAAGAAAAATATGACCTTAATCAGGCAAAATCTCGAGATACTGAGGATGACTTTGCTCTACAGCTTCACCCCCGTGACTTTTTAAGTTGAAAATTTAATGGCAGTAATACCTCAAATATCGAAGTAATCTGACCAACTTTGGTTAAAATAGGTCCAGTAGTTCTAGAAATATAAGGTGATTTAGAGGTCAACATCGAACACGTACATTAACATCAGGAAAATTTCCATCCGATTTTTTGGGTTCCTTAGGTTTGAAAACGCACTTGCCCAAATTGGATCGATTACAATACTTTTTCCCTTCTAGAGCTATAGCGGTATCTAGACGGGAAGGTAAAAATTATCTGATATTCGTAGGGGGAATGACTGTGACTCTGCATTTCATCTGAACGATCCAGGTTCGTGTCCCAGCCAGGCATGGAATTTTTCTCAGTACAAAATTCGTTACTATTCATCTTAGCTAATATTATTCAGCGATAGCCTGCTGTTGCTATATTATTTAAATTTAAGAGATGCTTATTAAGATTGTTAAAAAAATCATCGTCATCAGTTGATAAAGGAAAAAATTGGTTAGCTGTTTACGTAAAAAATTAATAATAATTAAATAATAAACAATTTTTATTAACACATTACGAAACGAGTATATTTATCAGTTTTAAATAGAATAAAAATAATTGTCGATAAAGAATATACATATCATTGTTTTAGGCAATCCCAGTTGCAAGCGTAAATATGGTTAATACTGTTTTAATCAATGGAACCTCCAATACGTAATACCTACCTCGATCATTATATAGGGTAAAATAAACAATTTATTTTAAGAAAGATTATAGTAGCGTGAACATAAAACCAATCGAATTAGATACACCATCCTTTAAATAAAATTAAATGGAGGAATCCTCCATTTCGATGAATAAAATAAAGGTTATGTTATATAAAAATAGAAATAGTTTTAAATTTAAAGTTTTTTTTTCATCCGTTTACGTACATGATTTATTAATTTAAATTATTTTGATCGTGTACGTACAAACAAATGTTCAAAGATAGTTTATGAATATTCATATAAAAGCAACGTTTTTCTTAAGGCATAATGATTTATAGGGAAACAAGGGGACAGCGATTATTAGGTCTTTTTACGTAAAAATATATACGGTTATTTTATACGAGCCATTTAGCATCTTTAATTCAAAAATATTTTTAAAATTTCATAATTTTATAACATACTTTCACAAGATCGATGGATTTCGAGTTCTTTTTGACGATATGATCGCACTTTTTCATATTTCTAGATTTAATTTATAAAATTGAATAATTTTCTTGTGTTTCGCACTTTGATATTATTATTTGACTACCGGGAAAGTAATCTTTCAGAAAAATATATTTACATTAACGAAAGTTTAATGATTTTCGATTTTACCACGTCTGATATTTCCAACTTTTTTTTATAGATTTTTTTATGTCTTTATCCTGATGGTTTTTTTTTTATTGCATCCATAAATTTACTAATAACGCTATTAAAATTTGAAAAAAAACAATTGGTTAGGCAATTTTGACTTTTCTTATGGATCCAAAATAAAAAAGTACTATACGATATTTTTTAGTCTTTAAACTTTGGCGTTTGCTTGCTTAGCCGTTTTTTGAAACATTTAAAAATTTTTTTCGTATATATTATCTTTTAATTCAATTCTGGGATATTTTCCGTCGATTTAAATCGGAGTTATTTTATCTTTAATAAAATATAAATAAAAAAATTATATTAATATTGATTGAACTGAATTAGGTATCATATTAGTTATATCGATAACAATTTCTTATCGATTTTTTGCGTAATATAATATCGATTATTTCATTTTTCACTTATCAGTTACCGGTTTATTTATTTTTATATCGTACGTTTTCGAACGTAACGAATGTGTATGTTTGCATGCATGTATGCGTGCGTATGAATAATGACTCGAAGATATCTTACTGTACTCGTTTGTCGTCCGTATTTCCTTTCTTTATTTTCTTGTTGGTTACTTTCCAGTCAGATTTACTTGTTATACTATTTCCGTTATCAATTATAAAACTCGTTTGACTTGTTTATAATTATTATTTTAGTTGCTATAGGAAGCAAAGAAAGAAGTATCTAGTTTGTTTTTATTATATAATAAATGTGGCTATTATATCATATTAAATTTCATACGATTGGTTGTATAATTATTTCTATTTAGGTATGATGTGATCTAATAATCGTATTTGTACCCATCTTAAACGACAACTAGATTTTCATAATTTATAAGTTATCTCTTATCAGTATTTCTGTATCAATGACTAAATTTATTAAAATTAAGCGTTATATATATATATAATATGTAGTCTAAAAAGTACTTACCCTTTTGCGCACGAGGTAGGTTGGCGTATTCTGGCAAAAGTCGAGGAAATCCGGCATTTAAGCAGTCTTGACATCGCCAATGACCGAAACATTCATTATCAAACTGTCCAACCCGTTTTGAGAAAGCTGGCTAAAAGAAGGAGCTCGACGTTTAGGTGCCGCGTGATCATCTGACTCGTAAAAATTTACTCGATCGATTTTCTACTGAAAGCCGTTTCTGAAGCGGTTGATCGATAACGATGAAAAGTGAATAACCTACGACAACAATGTACGAAAAAGATGGTGGTTGAAACGAGGAGAATCTCCACGGTTTGTGGCAAAGTCTATACTGACATCCAGGAAGGTTATGCTGTGCATCGCGAAGGAAGGAAGGAAATTGCATCGTGCATAGAGCAATAGACTCAGACATATACTGTTGAAAATTAGCGTTACTGCACCTAACAATTCAAAAGAAACGGCCTGAACTAGTCATTAATACCATTAAGCCATTTTAACTACCCAACTAGTCATTTTAACCTTATACCACTAGCGTGGTATAAGGTTGTCTTATACCATGCTGACATCGCCAGACTGCATACGTCTGTAACGACCCGCCAGAAATTAAGATAACTTGATTGGAAGGTTTTAATGCATCCACCGTATAGTTCGGACCTCGTACCACCAGACTATCACTTGTTTCGATCGCTGCAGAACTCTGTGAATGATATAAGTTAGTTTCAAAAGAGGCCTGTGAAAACCACGTTTTACAATTTTTTGCCCGAAAAATATAGTATTTCTGTAGCGACGGGATTATGGTGTTGCGAAAATAGCAGAAAATTATTTTTAAAAAAAGTGGTGCATATGTGGTCTCATAATGTAATTTTCCATTAACCATAAATATACTTCACTTTTGGCCTCCAAAGGCTCAATCAATACTTTTTAAACAACCTTAAATAATTTGTGCCATTATCTATCGACCTGTGATTGTTATCAAGTATTTGCTACACAAATTTTAAACTGGGAAAATTTTACTGATGAGCCGAGATCGCATTATGTTAAGTATTTGTTAATATTTCACAGTTTAAATGGGTGTGTCGGAATGCTACGAAGGGTTAGTGCTTGTTTTTCCTTGCGGGATGTAGACAATTCCTAGCTCCTAAATTTTTTTTTTTTTTTTTTTTATAGATCCTCGATCTACAAATCTGGAGTTGTAACCAGTTACAGGTACACTCATTGATCAAACAAGAGATGTAATCTACGAGTCCTGCAGTTTCTCTGGATATTTCATGTGCCAAAATACTAATCAGTCATTCTATTTAACTAATCTTTAGCGTACCTTTTTTTTTATTTATTGACAGTTTTATAATGATATAATTTTTTATGTATCTATTTAAAAGAATATTGGTGTAACAAAGCATTATCAAGGTCAAAGCTCGCTTAGTATACTTTTTTTTATCTTATAATACATGAAAAAAGAAATTGAGTCTAACCTCAAAAATAGTTATAACAAATTTTCTTTCTGATAAAGATAGTAAACATCCTCTGAATCAGTCTCTGATTGTCAACTTCCTGTTTCCCATATTCTTTATTCCGTCTTCTTTAGTCGAGCGACTCGTGGGGGTTAAGTCTCCTTCCTTTGTTTCATCTGCTGGCACCGTCTGGTAGCCGCAGTGATGCAGCTATTTTTTCATTTACCTTGTATACCAACTGAACTGTCCGATAACATTTTTTTCTTATTCGGGGATTTACCGGAAAGCTAAATTTTAGCCCGGGTTACCTATATTTTTTAATTCTTGTACAAATTAAAGGAATTATTGTTATAGCGAAAAATTTCGGTTTTCACAACAGCGTTTGTTGCACTGGTTAATGCAACAAACCCTAGAGGTAGGCCAAGGCTGGGATACATCTATCACTATTTGGATGATATGGATAGTGAAAATTGCGTGGAGTTGAAGGGACTTTCGGAGAATCGTGATATATGATCAGCTACAAACCAATGCTAGGATTGACAACGAAGGAAGATTATTTATAATAGATATATGTAACTATAAAAAAAAAATCTCGGCAAAACTTTCTTTAAATTTGGGGGGGTTTTTGAAGTCAAATTTTAAGAATTGAAAAAAATGTATTTTTTTATATTAGTCATTATTCCTTCGCTTTTTTTTGTAAAAAATTAATTTTGTAATTAATCTCTGAGATTATTAAAAAACTAATGAGAAATATGAGGTAAGTTGGGGCTAACAGAAAATTTCATTGAATGAATAATTTTTTGAGAAGTATATTCTTTATCCCCTCGCATAGTTTTAAAAGACATTTTGTAACTTGAAATAAATAAATTTATCGCTTCTTATTTATACAATCTTTATAAGTTGTCTTAATTATAATTAGTGTTATTATTATTATTTTTGTTTATTTTAATTACTACAAACGTATATTGTTTGCCAAAGAAAAAAAAAACAGGATATGTACGGCTTAAATATCAGTTTAATTAACTTTTTATTAAAATTTAGATTAATTTTCATTTCAATTAAATTTTATTTTAGAGTAATTTTAAATATTTAAATTAAAATAATAATAATAACGATGAAATATGTAGGGCTCTAATGGTTGATAAAACTCAGTTTCCTGAAAGATAAATAAACTTGGTTGGTTGTTGTTAGCCTGTTTTTAATATACACTTATAATATAACAAAAGCTTGGTTTATATTTACAGTTAATAAACATTTAAAATTGGTATTGCGTCGTTTATGTAATGCATATATCTATCTTTCAATTATTTTATTTTATTTTAAAGCTATAAATACACGCACGCGCGCGGGCTAAAATCTGTTAAGTTAATGCAGTATTTCATTGCACGAAACAAAAATAGTTTAATAAAGAGGAATTAAAAGAGTTGACGTAGTTAGATATATATATTTATGTATAGGTAGATAGAGATATAGATATAATATATATATTAAAGAATTTTATATAGTATAATTCATGACAGAGCCCGTATCATTGGTTCCATACCATTTCAGAGTTTACAACTTAATAAAAATTGTTAAATATGAAGGTTTTTAAAATTAAAAATCCTTATAATAATAACATTTAAAGATTTTAAACAATTTATTATATATTTCGTATATTATTGCCGGATATAGTTTTCTCCGTAAACAAAATAGCCTTCTCAATATTTTCAGGTTATGAGTTCAAAATCATCCAATGAAATTCGAAACTTCTTTCCTTAAACTAGGCCGCATAAGTAATGTTTATTTAATCGTATTGCAGTTAAAATATAAATTATTTTCATCCCGTGAAAGTTATAGATTGATGAAGTTACAATTTATTGTTATTTATAATCCTATAAAAAAAGAGAAAAAGTACTCTAATGATAGATAGAAATGAATTTACCTTAAAGACTGTTTATTAACATAATTGCATTATTTTCAGTTCTTTTGTAGTCATCATAATGATTGTACTATTAAATAACCAATCGCTGAAAAGTATTTCGAAATAAGTAAATCGTGAAATGAAAAATAAAATAAAATAATTTCTTCCAAACTTGATATTAAGATACCTCAGGAAAAAGACCTTCAACCCACCGAGTTGGTCTAGTGGTAAACGCGTCTTCCCAAATCAGCTGATTTGGATGTCGAGAGTTACAGCGTTCAAGTCCTAGTAAAGCCAGTTAATCTTACACGGATTTGAATACTAGATCGTGGATACCGGTGTTCTTTGGCGGTTGGGTTTCAATTAACCACACATCTCAGGAATGGTCGAACTGAGAATGTATAAGACTACACTTCATTTACACTCATACCTATCATCCTCATTCATCCTCTGAAGAATTATCTAAACGGTAGTTACCGGAGGCTAAACAGGAAAAAAGACCTTCAGTCAAAAAGTTATCTTGCACTTGAAATCAAAGAGTTGTACTTAAGAGGTTGTATTAAATAAAATAAATTTAAATCATCGCCGACCCATACAAGGTGGAAAAAAGGTAAATTAGAACACAGTTGTACGACTTTCCTATCACGCGGCTGAAAAACTGAGGATTGTTTTTGATGCACGGCTCTTACACACACATAACCTTCTACGTAACTTAATTTAAAATATTTATCATTTTATTTAAATATAATATTTTTTCGTTTATTTAATTCAATGATTGTAATTAAAGCGCGCGCGCATAGCAGCGTATTTCATTCGCGCGGGTATAGCGGCGACGGTAGGCATCGACTAAACCGATGTAATTTCGCAACTTACGTAGAGCAAATGTCGCTCGTACGTTCAGCAGACTGGTGTAGCCGCTAGGCTTAACACCAGGTACCGAGTCGAACGGGCGATCGAGTTCAGAGACCCAGACCGATTTACTTTTTTACACTTAAATATTATTCATTTATTTAATTCTACTGCTCTCCTGTGACGACACAACATAGACTATTACAACATCATTTTTTGGGGTGGGGGTGGGATCTTGCAAATTTTTGGTTTTCAAATATTGCTATGTTTTAATTGTTTACAAATGTGCCTAAGAAAAATATGATTGTAATTAAGCGAAATCTGGAGATACTGAGAGTGATCTTGCTTTACTGTCTCACACCCTTGACCTTTTAAATTCAAAATGTAATGGCATCAATGCTCTATATATAAAAGTAATCTGACCAAGTTCGGTCAAAATCAGTCCAGTAGTTCTAGAGATATTTATTTATTTATCGTATGGCACCAAAATACAACACCAATTACAATAAAAAATTACTACCAAACTAATATATGCTACTGATTCTAGAGTCGCCATCAGGAAATCTTCAGGATTCCCTTCATAAGCTGTTCTAAAGCTATAATGTATAAGAATAGTAGACCAACCCCCGGGTTGGTCTAATGGTGAATGCGTCTTTCCGAATCAGCTGATTTGGAAGTGAGTGTTCCAGGATTCAAGTAGCGGTAAAGGTCTTTATACGGATTTGAATATTAGATCGTGGATACCGGTGTTCTTTGACGGTCGGGTTCCAATTAACCACACATCTCAGGAACGGTCGAACTAAGACTGTACAAGACTACACTTCATTTACACTTTAAATTTCATCCTTATTCATTCTATGAAGTAATACTTGAACGGTAATTCCCTGAGGCTAAACAGGAAAAAGAAAAGAAATATAAGATAATTTATAAACCAACACCCACACACGTACATATGAACATTAACTTCCGGAATATTTTTTTTTTTAAATTCCTTAAGTCTCAAAACCTCAAGATCCGGTGAAAAGGGACGCAGATACCCAAACTGGACCGATTACAATACTTTCTCTCTTCTTTTATAGCGCTATCTAGACGGGAAAGTAAAAAGATTAAAAAAAATTCCTTTGTAGTTAAAAAAAATACAACTTATGCAACTTTTAACATGAAATTATCTTTTTTTAATTTTATTTAAATTACGATTATTTTGCTGAATGATTGATTGATCAGGGTATAATATTATCTGCGTAACAGTAATTACTGATCTAAAAACCTGTTACAGAGCAATATGATCTCAAAATAAAAATATTATAATGATGTAACTTTTTTTTCTATTTATCTAGCCGATGAGTATTAAAAAAAGTGAATGTATAATTAAAAAAAAAAAAACCATATAAACTTTATCTGATCATATAGATAATAATATTAAAAAAAACAAAAAAAAAAAACAGTATTAATGCACCATATGAAAGGTGATATATCTATCTTTGTCTTTTGTCCCTGTTGCGTGCGTATATAACGAACGAGTCAAGACGCTGTGGGTGTAAAGAGAAAGTCCTGGTTTTTTTTTTATTATAAGTAACATTAAACTAATAAGCCTACATCCCTCGTCCACTCGTTCTATCTCTTTTGTTTAAGTCGACCTACGGGTTACGTATTATGTATATATACGTTGACATCACCTCCGTGTCGATGAAGGTAACGAACGAATCGCTGCCGAGCCGGATTAATAATAGTCGACCGGACCGGTCGTCGTTACCTTTTACAAGATACGAGTAAAACTTCTTACTTGTTTACCGGCTAGTCGACGGGCGAGGAGAGTTCGTTTTCATTCGTATGCCGTTTAGTTGCGCTGTACGCTGTATTACTTTATTTTATTGCATAAGATGAAAGGACCTTGAACTTTCAATTAGCGGTAACCGGCTATCTCTTTTACTCTTTAATTTCAACCAGATTCTCCTCTCTCTTTCGTTGTTATAAAACATTTTACTCTAGTTGACTACCATCTCCTTTCTCTCTCTCTCGTATTCTCTCTCTCTTTCTCTTTGTTTCACTTTTTTCTTTTTTAATTTATACAATATAAAGAAAACCTTTCCCTTCCATTCTCTTAAATTCCCTTTCATTTTTATTTATACGTAGACTGTATTTAGTTTCGTTCGTTTAAATCCACTCTTTTTTTTTAAGGTCAACATTATAATGTAATCTCTTTTTTTTTTGTTATTTGTATTTCCGTAATTCGTATACATATAAAGTAATTTATCTTGTCTTTTATAATCGTTACTGTTTTTAAGTATATATTTATTTTATCGATATATATGTTTCTGTGTAATTATTTTTTTTAATGAAATTTTATTTTAAATTAGTTTTGTTAAGATTTCCTGTTTATAGACTTTTTTTCTTAAGCAAAAGATCTTTTTTTTTTTACTTGTTTTTAACTTCTTTGATTAAAAAAAAACAACAAAAAACTATTTTTGTTATATATTTCTATATTCTATTAAATTATAAACCAGATTAATTTCATTTAAAAAGTAATCATCAACTTCCTATAACCACGATCTTTGTTAATTGATTAATTTATTATTATTATTATTATTATTATTATTATTATTATTATTATGCTATTTTTAGATATATCATCAAAAATTATAAACTAAATTAAAATTTAACGTAACAAAAGGAGATTAAATTTAAATAACAAAAGGAGATGCCATACAAAATCTCCACGTTTTACACGTGAACATGACCTGATATTGATATTACATGAGATCTCATGGCCAGTTGAAAAGAGTTGGAAAAATCGGAGCGGGAATCAAAATTTTAAAAAGAAAAAGAATAATTTAAGAAATATATTCAATTCGTTTTAGATGAAGCAAACTAGTTTCCTTAGTGCGAAACTTAATTTGTAATCGGATGATTTTTCCTATCTTTTTTTAATAATTGATTCAATATATATTTATTTTAAAACTAATAAATCTATAAATTAATATAGGGAAATTTTTGGTTGCGTGGTTTAACGTTTAATACATGAGAAACAAAAGTATAAAAGTTTAACCTACTTTTGAAGAAGGAATATTAGAAGCCGTTGTGGCTGTGAAAGGGGTATGGTTCTATAAACAGTGCCTAGGGACGGCAATTCTAAAGCAAGACCTGCACCTTATCTGCGTATATATTCTTTATAAAAAAAAATAATTAATTGACAAGCAGATGTGTCTCTTTTAAAAAATGGGCTGTTGAATTCCTTCGCGTATTTAAGTAAAATTTGTACTTTTAACATTTATTAAAAAAATAATTTGTGTATTTGTTGATTGATCCTTGATGGGATATATATATAACAAGATGTCTAGGTTTAATGTTGTTAATTTTTTATGATTTTATTAAAAAAATAAAAATAAATAAAAGACTGTAGTACTGAAGATGACTCAAATGAGTTTTGAAGAAGAGATTTTCCAACACCAAGGAATATTTTAAGGCATTCTTATACATCATTTGTAATGTTTTGTTATCAGTATGATGTATTTGTGGTTAGGATTCGATTTTTTAGACATAAAATACCACCGGGTTGGTCTAGTGGTGAACGCGTCTTCCCAAATCAGCTGATTTGGAAGTCGAGAGTTCCTGCGTTCAAGTCCTAGTAAAGCCAGCTATTTTTACACGGACTTGAATACTAGATCGTAGATACCGGTGTTCTTTGGTGGTTGGGTTTCAATTAACCACACATCTCAGGAACGGTCGAACTGAGAATGTACAAGACTACACTTCATTTACACTCATACATGTCATCTTCATTCATCCCCTGAAGAATTATCTAAATGGTAGTTACCGGAGGCTAAACAGGAAAAAGAAAAAAAAAATAGACATAAAATACCAAACGCGACCTGAATGTTTGCCATTCACCAACTCGTGTTTAGTGTACTGGTTATTGTATTGTACTAGTCTGTTTTATTTACATTTTATATAATGCATATATATATATATGTATATATACATGTATGTGTGTGTGTATATATATATATATATATATACAAATGTGTCATGTTGTTAGTAAGCGGATGATGTCATCCGGTTAGTACAACAAACCCCGCTCGCCAGCCCCGCTAAAGCTAGCCAACAGTTCGACATATACAGAGACAAATCATCAAACCCACCGGGTTGGTCATGTGGTGAACACGTCTTCCCGAATCAGCTGATTTGGAACTCGTGAGTTCTAGCGTTCAAGTTCTAGTAAAGGCATTTACTTTTATACGGATTTGTATTCTAGATCGTGGATACCGGTGTTCCTTGGTGGCTGGGATTCAATTAACCTTATATCTCAGGAACGGTCGAACTGAGACTGTACTAGAGTATACTTCATTTACATTCGTACTTATCATCTTCTGAAGTAATACCTGAACGGTAATTCTCGGAGGCTAAACAGGAAAAAGAAAGGGGCAAACCTTCAACTCACTTAGTGTATTATAAGAAAAATTAATTAGCTTTTAACAAATGAGTAATTTCAATTCTTTGTAACCGGTGATGACACCCATAGTTATTTGTAGGTAAAAAAAAAATTCAAATTTATTAAAAATTGGAGTCTTATTCCATTAAATTATTGTTTTATAGATTTTTTTTCTTACGACATAAACACGTAATATTTGTTATGCGGTCGATGAAGATTTTTATCGGATTATTTTTTGTTAAATTAAAATTAAGTGCAACCAGTGAAAGAAGTAAACATTTTTTTTGTGGAACACTGTATTGCTTATATCCGGGTCTTGTCTTATAACGGAAATAGATTAGCCTTTGAATAATACGTATACTTATCGGCTGTTTTGTATAATTTTGTCGCTAAAATTTAATCGGGGTTGATTAAATCTAGAAAAATCTATTTGCTTTTGTACTTAAATTTATTTCTACGATCATTTAGAAAATAAATATGAAATTAATACTTGCATTTTATAGATGAAGGACTGATAAAATAATTGTACAGTGTTGGCAGCTGTACAGAAATAAAAATTTCTTTGTTGTTAGTAAATTCAAGGGCGTTATTATATATTGTGGGTCTTTATAAATTTTGTTGCTGGTTTCTTTCTTCCCTTATTGTTTAACATGTGCCGACCTTTATTTGTTATATTTTTTTCCTTTGGGGCAGTATCCATAGCAGTTAGCTGGTCCAATCATATTTCATTTACACCTCAAAAATAATTAATTTTGTTTATTTATAGATTAGGTTGGAAAATATTTATATTTAATACTAATTGTTCGTTAATTTATTCTGCATTCACGATGCGTACATCACGTCATGACCAGATATCGGCATGTTGTTTTACGGTAATTGATTCGGTGTACGTAGATCAAACACTCCTTTATATTTACATTCTACAGTTCGTATGATTTCGGATGTACGGCACGAATTTCATAGCTCTTGTGTTTTTAATAACTTTCAATACTCGTTTCAATTTTTGCCGATTTTTAGAAATTATTATTCTTTTTCTATCATATTTACATTACTAGATTTCATTCCACTTAATCTCGGGATACTTGTCAGTTTCTTTGGACATTGTAGGAATCATAATTCAGCCGATGTCAGAGTTGAATGAACCGTTGTTTAGAAATCCTAAGAAATGAACGAAACAAATCTAACTACGATGAAAGTTTTTCAATATTCAAATGTCAATTAATTGATAATATTATCAATCGATATGTCAATTGTCAATCAAATGTCAATTGATCCAATCTATATTACGTCCTCTTTGGAAATCAGTTGGAGGAAGTATACCTATCGTATTGTGTGTGCGCACGCGCGAGATCCAAAGGTCGTACAGATCAAAATTAAAGTGTCTATAAATAGTAGTATAGTTGGAAGAGTTTTATCGGCTACCGCAAGATAGCACTATGAGTATTAACAACAACAAAGGCGCCATTGTGATATATATTGATCACACGACGTTTGCAGTAGTGCTTTGTTTATCGCTCGGTAAACATGCCGTTTTCCAAAAACAACGAGTTTTCATTGTTGAAAATTATTTTTCCACTCGTTCTTATGCTCGCGTTGTAGACGAATTTCGTGGAAAATATCCGGATGTGGCAGCGCCTAAAAATTCGAACATAACGAGATTAATTGCCCGTTTTAGAGAATGCGGATCGGTGGCAGACAAAAAGAGAACTGACAGACAGGCCGTTTTTGATGCAAAACCGACTGAGGTTAAAAGTTTGATGGAGCGTTCGCCTTCAGAAAGCTTGAGGAGACTTATCAGCGCAGTCTCAAATTTGATGTGAAAGTGCTGAGACAGCGGTTAAGCGGTTACACTTTCGGGCATATCTTCGCAGTGTTCAGGAATTGAAGGAGCCGGATAAAGAAAAGTTTTTGTACTGTACACGGTTTCGGTCATTTGTTGACAACCGTGGAATCGCAGAGCTTGACCGTGATTTCTTCGCTGATGAGGCGTGGTTTCACTTTAGCGGCTAAGTGAACAGTCGAAACACTAGAATTTGATGGACTGAAAATCCATTTGCGTTACATGAAAGCCCCGTACACTCAGAAAATGGAAGCGTGGTTAGCTGTATCGCGTCATCGAATTGTGTGATCCAATTTCTTTGAAACTTCAGCGAACAGTGTTGTGTAACGAGACCCATAAAGTAACCGCTGCAGAATCAGTAGGTTATGTTGGAATGAAATTTTATGAATGATACGGATAAATTAAATAAGAAAAAACATAATACGTAATTTAAATGTTGCATTTATTTACCTTTCTGTTACAAAAGATATTTAGAATGACCACCCTAGGCATCGATGCGCTTTTGTGCTCGACTGATCACATTAAGAGTCGTCTGACGCAAAACGTTGTTATCAATTGCGTTGATTTCTCGTTGAATGTTGACCTTCAGTTCACATCAATATTGTGGGAATTGGATTCATAAACCCTTTCTTTTAAGTAGCCCAAAGGAAAAAAATCAAAAGCAAACTCTATCTGTCCACCGATAATGTTTTCGATAAGCCAATTGCAATAATCAAGTCGTTTCGGTTTGTCTGTTTCCTTCAGTTATTGCACAGTTGTAACGCGGTATAGTTCAATTTTAATTCATGAATAATTCTACGACAAGATGTGCATTTAACACCAGATTGTTGGGATAACTTTCGTAGTGATTTTTATGGACTTGCAGTAATTCTTCTTTCAATATCGGTAGTGGCCTGTGGAGTCATAATGGAAGGTTGCCTATTTCGTTTTGCGTTTGATACCGAACCTGTTTTACGCCATTTTTTAACTAAATCGTGTATGCTACTCCTCGCTGGAATACAGGCATTTGGAAATTTTTCTACGAATACTTGACGTGAACCTTCAAACGATCCAGAACGAATATAGGCCTCAACTATAGCTATCCTCTCCTGGATTGAATAAGGGGCATTTTACACAAACATAACTGTACTCGCAATACTGCACTGCAGAAAAACGTATACTGCACTGAAACGTAACTACCTGACAAACGGCAGCAACAATCAGTAGTAACATATTCATCCACTAGTCGCGCTAGTTGTATGAGAATCTTTCATAAATAGTGTTGGTGGCGGTTTCATTATGGATTCGGGATTATCTTGTTCACCTGTATAATTATGTATGAAAAATCTAATAATAAAAATATGAAAAGTTTTGGAGGGTGGTTTTTCTCTAGCAGGTATAATATATTTAATTTATGTTTAGATATGTCGATAATAAACGTAAAATTCTCTCTAGATTTTTTTTCATTTTCTTTCTCTAAATATAAATTGATTCAAGAAAGTGGAAATAAATGTAAAGACACAAAACGTAATTATCGATCGTAATTGATAGTAAAGGTTTAGCCAGTATCAAAAATAATCTTATTGTTACCAATATCATCGTAATGGAATACTGACTTAGTACTGCCGAAAAAAATACAAGCCGTGTATTCCAGTGAAACATTTTCCAGTACATTCATACTGCCTAAAGAAGGATTTACATTATAGCTAAGATTAATTAGGAATGAAGGGTATACCGTTTGTTAATTTTCTTAGTTATTGTATATATAGAAACAACGAACTGATGAGGAAATTTCATCACAATGTTGCTCTGTGATGGGAGAGTTTCAATATTTAATTAAATAACTCGTCAAGTCGTTAACATTCAAATTATTTGGACATAGATTGTACTGGCCGTCATTTTGAAATATAAAGTTTTAAGAAAAATCGTTATAAGCATATTGTTCCATTTAATTACAAGAAACTTTGTAATTGGAAAATTTCATAACAATTGAAAAGTTTTGCTTTTTGGCCGAAAGTTTTATTAAAAGATTCACACATTTACTCGTTAATTAATGATTAAAATTAATTCATCAGAAAAAATTTCAAAACACAACTTAATTAAAAAAAATTCCATAATATATTTTTGTTGAAAAAACAGAACGTCATGTTACGGAACGCCAATAACGTAGTTATTTCTGGTCTTTTAATTCTCTATACTGCAATATTGATATTTGGTAGTTTGGGTTTTGTATTACGAATATTCATTGTATTTTTTTTTCATCCAACTCGGCTAAGGATTGGGCACACATAGCTATCCCACGCCTATCTATTTGGCTCTCCTCAGCAGTGCTGTGTTACGTATTATGTTAAATGGTCCGTAACTACTTGTCATAGATTGCCCAATGTTATACCCAAAATAGTTTTGTGGTATTGTTCCAATATTTGTTATTCATGTTCCAGTTTGTAATCCAATGTTTGGTGTTCATTGTGTAATTGTTTAACGTCACTTTGTTTTATTTAAATCGTTAAAGACTTGTTATCGTTGATGCGACTACAAAAACATGTTTTTTTTTTTTTAATATATATCGGATGAGAGGTTGGAAAGATATTTAAGGATTTTTCTCGCTTCAAGGAGGGCTCTCTCTTTTCCTGTTTTAGCCTCCGGTAACTAAGGTTTAGGTAATACTTCAGAGGATGAATGAGGATGATATGTATCAGTGTAAATAAAGTGTAGTCTTGTACATTCTCAGTTCGACTATTCCCGAAATGTGTGGTTAATTGAAACCCAACCACCAAAGAACACCGGTATCCATGATCTAGTATTCAAATCCGTGTAAAAATAACTGGCTTTACTAGGACTTGAACGCTGGAACTCTTGGCTTCCAAATCAGCCGATTTGGGAAGACGCGTTCACCACTAGACCAACCCGGTGGATTCTGTACAAGGAGGGCTAATTTAATAAAATGTTACTCCTTTTTTTTAAGCTTAAAAGGAATAGACTATGAAAAACATTCAGAAATACCAGCACTGGGTAAAAATTTATCCAATCTTAAAAATGCGAGTGTTTATAAAATTCTAATTGTTGTTTCGAGCTTAAATTTTTCCTATCGTATCCTTTATTTTTTCATTTTAATTTTTTTGGGTTCTCTTCCTTTCTAATCTTTATTTATTCCCCGTGTTTTATGACTGTGGGCTTAAATTCTTGCAACTTTCTACCTACAGAACTCATTTTCGCCAAACCACTTATTAATCTTGTCCTTTCATCATCTATGTTTTTGTAGTTGGCCAAATATCAGCCGCATAATTTTCGGCCTTACCGTCTTTTTGTACATTTTCCCTTAGATTTTTTGAAAAGTCTTAAAAAGTGACGCAACCTTATCGGAAAATGAGTAAATTACAATAGTTGAAACTGGTCTCCATTATGCGATTCACTTAATTGTATACGACGTTGCATCCTGTAAAACGCATTTTGCGACGTTTGTTGAGAAATTGCAGGAACACATCGTTCAATTTCGCTTTGCAATTCGGGAACGGTGTGAGGATGAGTTTCGTTAGAAGCATTCTAAAGGTATCTCTAATAGAAAAAGTCAGGAGGGGATAAATCAGAAGACCGAAGCGGCCACAACCCTTTCGAAATCACTTGTCCGAGTAAATACTGATCCAAGAAAGTCAGTGTTGTTGGCTGTCTGAGCCGTAGCATAGTCGTGCTGAAACCACGTGTATTCTAGCTGGTATGCAGGTATAATGGTCACAAATTGTTTCACCATCTGTATGTAGCGCTTACTGTTTGCGGTGCCGTGAAAGAATGTCATAAAGATTCGCCTATGTGACATGGCACACCAAACGCCCGCTTTCTGTCCGTGCAGCTGATGTGGATTTTCCGTACACCAAATGCGTGAATTCTGTGCATTCACGTATCCATCAAGATTAAACCATGCCTCGTCAGACCGAAACCCGTCGTGGAGTTCTTTTTCATCTGGCGTTACAGATCATATGAACTGCTGATCTTTTCCAATGTCATCAGGTAACAACTCGTGAACGACATGAATTCTGTACGGCTGCTATTTTTAAACTCTTGCTCAATGCCGTTTTGATACTATCGAGGGATAGACTAGACTTGCTAGGTAGGCGTCGCACAAATCCACCGGGCTGGTCTAGTGGTGAACGCGTCTTTCCAAATCAGCTGATTTGGAAGTCGAGAATTTCAACGTTCAAGTCCTAGTAAAGGCAATTACTTTTTTACGGATTTGAATACTAGATCGTGGATACCGGTGTTCTTTAGTGGTTGGGTTTCAAAAATCCACTCATCTCAGGAACGGTCGAACTGAGACTGTACAAGACTACATTTCATTTACACTCATACAATCATCCTCATTGATCCTTTGAAATAATACCTGAATGGTAATTCCCGAAGGCTAAATAGGAAAAAGAAAAAAGTAGGCGTTGTACAGACCTCTTGGGACTAACAGAATCGCAGCTTGCACATGGATCAACTTTTTTGGTGTTAGCGCTTTCAGTTGATCCCTTTTCCTGCATCTGCCAAAATTCCTGTCTCTTGGAACTTGTGGTACAGCCGCTTGATGGAGTACTTGTTTGGTGCATCCATACCGTACTTTTCTGTGAAGGAATTCTGAGTCTGGGCATAACTGGTACATCTAATGTATTGGGAGGCAATGAATGTTGTCCGCTGCATAGTGTAACCCATTTCTCGTAAATTAAATATGTAAAAAAAGATAAAAACATTCTTCCATAAGGTTGCGTCACTTTTTGAACACTGCATTTAATACTCGTAACAAGAAAGAATGGTGTTTTGTTATTTATATTTCCTTCAATTCCTCCTTCCGCATTTCATCGTATGCTTTATTTCTACTTTAATTTTTCATCCTTTCATCAACGTTTGACGCTAGATAATGAAATTTATTTATATTTTTTAACATTTCAAACTGAAAGTTTTATAAATAACTTCATCTTTTTTTTAGGATTTTGAGGTCACAGTGGACCACTTTGGTCAACTCTGGTTCATCTTTTAATTTTATTTTCTTCCTGGTTGCTTCCCAATACTTCTGCATTCTGTCAGATCTTGTTTTTTTTAATTCTTGTGAACAAATCCTCATTGTTGTTTTCTTTTCTTTAATTTTAAATCTGGAGTTTGCTTCTTTTAGTATTTTTATATTGTTAAGTTTTGTTTCTTAAATCTTCTATTGTGATTTCTAGTTCTTGCATATCTTGTTTAATTTCGGTTATCTAGTTTTGATCATTTTCCAGTATTTCTCGACCGGTTTCCTGACGACCCTGTTCGGTTCTGTTGTTATTATCTGTCCAAAAAAGGAGCTTCTTTTTTTTTGCAGAGTAGTCTAGAGCTGGTTCGACGTCTTTATGTACTTCTTGGTTTTGTCTTCATTCTTCCCCATCAGTAAATCGTCTTCTATTTATGCATGTTCCCAGAATTCTTCTTTCTATTTTTCGCATCTCTGGTGAGGAGGAAATGTTGGATTTTAGTTTAAAGAGTGTTTCGCTTACATACGATATTATAGGTCTGATTACAGTTTTGTAATATTTGAGTTTGGTATCTATTGAGATGCATCTTTTGTTATATGTTGTTCTGGTGGTATTTTGTGCATAAATCAGCTTTTGTGTTCTTTTTTCCAGTTTAGTTTTTCTTTGAGGTCATGTGTTATATTTTCTCCTAAATATTTAAACCGTTCAACTAGCTCGACTTTGTGTCCGTTTATGATTACGTGGTTCAATACCAAGGGATTTATCAACATTATTCTAGTCTTTTCGTATGATATTCTTAGGCCTATTTTCCTGTTAGTTCTTCTAATGAAGTTACTTGGATTCTAGCTTCTGCGATGTTATTGGCAAGAAACACTAGGTTATCTGTAAATCCTAGACAGTTTACTTTGATATGTTTTAGATGTTTCATTGGTTCAATTGTTACGTGCGGTGGGTTTTTTTTGTTCCATTCTCTCGTTACATATTCTAGGGCGCAGTCGAAGAGCAGTGGGGATAGTCCATCTCCTTGTCTTAAACCTGTTTTGATTAGGAATGATTCTGATGTTTCTCCTCTTAATTTTATTTTGGAGTATGTGTCAGTTAACATGAGTTCTATCATTTTTACTAGTTTCCGGTGTAATCCTAGGTTTCTTAGTATTTTTCAGCATTGATGGTCTATGAATACCGTGGTAGGGTTTTTGAAAATATGAATGATAATATTAGTTGTCTTTTTTCATTTTTTTACATCGCTCATTAATTTGAAAGTGATTATTTGTTAAGGACAGCTTTTCTACGGTCTAAATCTTCTCCTGATATTCTCCTTTATTTTATATAAAGAACTTTCTTCCCGTTCAAATTACATTACATGATATTTCATACATTACGTCATCCTCTGCAAATAGAATACTTCAGCTTGTTTACGCGTCATATCTCACACTGATACATAAAAAAGAAGGAAGTATCCATTTTTTCTAAAGGAAGAGATATATGATTATTTATTATGTTTTTAAATAGTTTTTTTTACATTTAAACTATTTGTAATTGGAAGTTTTTTGTATTGTATCCCCTTTATTATTGAATATAAAAAAGGATATCTAATTTTTTCCATGAAAAAAAAAATTATTTCGAAGGATTTTTTTTATTTTTTAAAATTATAAAATCCTTTTTCTATTTATGGGAATTTTCAAACGAGCATATTAGTCCAGTTGTAGTTAAACTGAGTGTTTTATACACAGATTCATGCCAAAACTTGTGAAAATTATTATTAATTGTGCATAAATAACTTGAAAAGTTATTCGTAAATTTTAAATTCAATTAATCTTTTTTTAAATTGGTTTTTACGTGTATCATATAGCAGTATTAAAACATCTCATTTATATATATATATAATATTTTTATTAATTAATATTATTCGTTGTTTATATTTAGAATTCTTTATATAATTTAGTACGATTTTTAAGTCTACTTTACAAGTTTAACTTAAAAGAGTTAGAAAACATCCTCACTTATGTACAAGAGGTTATTTTCTGTGGTTATTTAACGCGTATTACGTCACTAGAAAGTGAATCTATTTTTTCTTTCGTATACTTTTTTTAAACATTCTTCGTTTAATCGCGCATTAAAACACACACACACACACACACTCAGTCACACTCATATTCTTACACACACAGTTATACATAAAGTAAGCTATTTGTTACTAAATTGTTTTAAACCACGAATCGACTTAATAGACTAAAAACAATTCTATTTACCAATAGCTTTATACAAGAAAGACTTTTTAAAAAATTGAAGTCCTTGATTTAATAAAAATATATCCCGCTTGTATGGCACCGCTTAGCACCAGTGATCACAGCCTTCTGTATTAAAGTATAATATATTTTATTATTATTATTATGGTGCAGTGTGGTTAGATTGCATTGCCTTGAATGTTTTTTCCATTTTTTTTTAAACCGCATTAGCCTATATTTCAGCACCCTTTTTAACTTTTATTATTATTATTAAAATACGAAACAAAAATTACGATGTTAGTCGCGTTTTAGCTAAATTGCTTATATTAATAATTTTAATGCTTAATCATTATCAATCGCCCTTTCTCTTAACGATTTATTTTTAGAGGAAAAACGTTTAAAATGTAATTGTAGATGAATATTATGTTTTAAGGTAGCTAACAACGATGTTGATATATTTTCTTATAATTTCGATCGAGGTTCGACTCAATAATTCCCAAAGTTATTAGATGTATTATCTTTTCATATACATGGCTTACTTTTCGGTTTATATTTCCTGCGTTCTGTTTTAATTGGTCGGTCGGTTTTAGCTTCATTTTTAATTTGAAAAATACTTTTACAGGCGAACAATGCTCCTGGGGAACGCCTTTCTTGTAGTGACAAATTTTGGAGCGTATTGAAAGGCATTTTTTATTGTTGGTTAAACCTAGCGGTTTTCTTATTTTGGAAATTCTCTTTTGCCAAGGGGATCTTTCTTTTAATTTGCAGTCTATGATTTCCCCTAAATATTTAAACTGCTGAATTAGTCCTTAATTTAAATCAATTTCAAAACGTGATTTTATAATAAAAAATATTCGGAAATATAAATGTCCGGATTTATCTAACTCTAGAGCTTTTAAGCACCAAGTTTTTCCGGAATGCGTTATCTATCATTCTTTTTAAAGTTTCATATCAGGTCCCGCTTACGTTGACTATAAACGTGGCGTATTCCTCTTTGTTTATATGAAAAGTGCTTCTGTGCCTTGGATACCGGTCCAATCCTTAATGTTATCCAACCCGGAGGTGCGTCTTTTCTTCCTACTCCTCTACGACCCCTATTCTTCCCCTGAAGAACCAGTTTCAAAAGTTAATACTGGCTTCCCCTTAAAACATGACCAAAGAAGCCAGATTCTTGCACTTAATAGCTGTTAGGAGTTTTCGTCCGACTCCGGGTCTTCTAAAAACTTCATCAGACCTTCGTTCTGTTCATGGAATGTAAAACGTTCTTCTTTGCGGCCACATTTAAAACGCTTTCGTTCGCTTAATAGACGCCGCTTTTAATATCTAGACCCGTTTATCATCGTAGACCTTCCTTTCTTCTTTTTCTTGTTTAGCCTCCGGGAAACACCGTCAGGTATTACTTCAGAGGATGATTGAGGGTTGTATGTATGAGTGTAAGTGAAATGTAGTCTTGTATAGTCTCAGGTCGACCATCTGTGAGATGTGTGGTACCGGTATCCACGATCTACTATCAAATCCGTATAAAAGTAACTGCCTTTACTAGGATTTGAACGTTGGAACTCTCGACTTCCAAATCAGCTGATTTGCTAAGTCATGTTCATCACTAGACAAACCCGGTGGGTTTTATCATCGTAGACCAAATATAACAATTGAACATTGTTTGTCAAACCTTCTAATTCAGATTCTTATTTCCATACGCGGGCTTCATTATAAGAAAGTTTTCTCTACCTACTCGTATTCTTTGTTTCACTTTTTTATCAGGTTGATGATGTAATAGCCGAATTATTTGAAGCAAGTAATTCTTTCTACATATGACCATTGACGTACATACTAGCGTCAGGGTGTTTTTCACGGCTGAATACCATGAAATTAATATCGTAATGAAGCGAAAAATATTTTTTTATGCGTTTTGTTCAATTTTATATTTGTCAAACATGTCCATAGATTTTGTTACACGCTACCTTGGTTTTTGTAATTATATTAAAGTAGTTATTAATATATTGTCTTCTTGCTAGTATTGGAATCATCAATTTCAAATTAATTTTTATGAAATAAACTACTGAACCTATTTATAAAATTGTTTCTTTTTTTCATAAAAGAAATTAGTTTATCTTTGCCCATTTTTACTTTCCGACTGCAGCTCCATTGATACAATATAGTTTCTATAAAGGAAAAGTACATAGATCGGTTAAAAATTGAAGTCGGGTTTTTTTTAGAATGTCAACGTTTTACCATTCCCTAAGTCTAAAAACTTCAACAGTGTAGAAATTTCGGAAAATGTATGTATGTAAATCGGTTTGTAATTTTATTATTATCTTCTGATTGGTTTCAGATAAATTCTTCGAAAATGTCATAAAAAATTTCTATTGGTGGTATTAAATTTTTTAATAACAATATCAAAAAGAAAAGATTAAAAATTTTCACCTTTTAATATTTTTTTAATTTAATTTTTTTTTTTTGCTATAATAGTTTTAGGAAATTGAAATTTAGTAATTATTTTGGTATTTAAACTTTCAAAGTTTTAGGTCAACCTGATTTTGGGGTGGGGGATATTCGACATTATTTCTAGCTGTTGTCAAGAATGATAAGCATCCTATGCTTTAATGTAGGAAGTTATATGTAAAATAACATATAACATTGAAGTAAATGTACGATAATATATCGAACTCATTATTTTAATACAGATGAAAATTCAGCTCTACATCCACGCTATATAGTATCACCATCATTACTTTCAGGGATAGCAACTCAGATTGGTACGTCTTATACAGAAAGTGCTTTACACGAGTCATAGTCGTAAGAAAAAACAACTGACATGTACCTGTATTTTTGAAAAACAATTTCCTACGGTATTTCAACTCGGAATCGCGTATTATAAAATGGAATTTACAACTCTTCAATTAAATTTAATATTTTGGGATATTTAAAGAAAAAAAAGAAGATTTTTTAATCAAATTTAACGATAAAAAAAGGATTTCAATCCTGATAATGGATCATTTATGAAATAAATATATAAAGTTTAATGTTTGGATTGTAGAAATTGTAAGATGTCAGAAAAATTTACAAAAAGATATTTTCAACAGTTCGAACAAACTTTGTTTCGTATTAGATTAAACAGTTAAGGGTTTTATTCTAACGTATTTTCCTCTGTTTTTTTTTTATTGATACATTTTATATATGTACATTTTTACGTAACTCTTTGTTTTGTATACGATTTTTGTTTTTCCAAATATATATTTTTTTTAATCTGTTTGTTTCAGGTAAATATGAAAACTGTTTATTAACAGAATTTAATTAAAGGAAGAGGTTGCCAGTTCTATCAGTATGTATTTTTTTTATGTATATTTAATCTCTCCCTCTTCTATCGACTGATTTCTATTATTTATGTATAAAAACAAAAAAAAATGTACAGGAAGCTTCTTTAGTAGTCGTGCTGTGTACTTTTTTCAGATAACTTTTTTATTTTTTATTCCTAATGTGTACTTTGCAATCTGTTCAACTAATGAATAATAAGCAACTCCCCTCCCCGACGCAATTTGATGAAGATGATTTGTTTTAAATGTAAATGAGGTACGGTCTTGTACATACTCAGGCTGACCATTCCTGAGTCGAACCCGGTGGGTTCAGATAATTTAAGCGGGAATTTCGTTAAACAAGTTAGAAAAATAAATTTCTCACGTTTTTCCCGAAGTTTGGTGATTCCTTATATAGTTAAATAACATTGGAAAATCTGGAGATCAAGTATTTTAACTGATTTAAACTGGTAAAAATTTATAATACGATAAAGGAACGAAATTTTGTATTAGAAATATTTTAATTTAATAAAGTTTTAAAGTAATTTAAAAAATAAATATTTTGTTAAAATTCGTTACGATTTATTGTTGACAAAAGTTTAAATATGTTATTTAAATCATCCTACATTTGAATACAGAAAAAATTATTTATACAAATATACAAATTAAATACAATAACCATCTAAAATAAGTAATTGAATTTTTTTATAACTAGCTATAAAGGAAGGGATCTTCCTCTTTTTATAATATTCATCATTCAGTACATTGGAAAAAATTGAAAAATCATGTATTTTTATAGGATTGACCAAGGTATAATAATCACTTTCTAATATTTATATTTGGCTGTAGGTTTTACTGGTCCTTATGATTAAAAAAATATTGTAATGTTCCTGTGCTAATTTCTGCAATAGAGTTATTGATTTATTTATTTCTTATCGATTATATAATGCCTTATTGCTGGTATTATTTATTAAAACTTTCTTTTCTGTTTAAAAAAAAATAAGGTTTTTATGTAAAAATATATTAATAATTTTTTTTTTTAATATATATGTACACGAGGGGTCTATAAACAAAGTAATGAGACTAATTCAAAAAAACTTTTTTTTTACAATCCAATTATACATGGAATCTTATCATCTTCGAAATAGCTCCTTTGGGAAGCCACACAATGCTTCAAACGGTTTCCCCACTCTTCCACAGCATTGTTGGAACACGGAAACCGGAATATTCTTCAGATGGTCGGTTTTTTCTACTGTTCCAAAATGGTGTCCTTCGAGGTGTTTTTTAAAGTCGGGATCAGGAAAAAATTCGCAGGGACTCACGTCAGGTGAATAAGGAGGTTGAGGAATTACAGGAATGCTTTCTTTGTCAAAAACTCATTAATTGAGATTGCAGTGTCACAAGGTAAATTGTCATGATGCAGCATCCAGTTGTCTTTGATGGTTGGTCTCACGCGGGCAACACTTTTCCGCAGTGTTTCAAGAATTTCTCGGTAAAAATATTGATTTACAGTCTGTCCTGTAGGCAAAAATTCCTTATGGACAATGCCATTACTATCGAAGAAACAAATTAGCATGGTTTTGATTTTTGATTTGCTCATTTTTGCTTTTTGGGATGTGGTGAGTTTGAAGTGTGCCACTCCTTGCTCTGGCGTTTTGTTTCTGGGTCGTATTCAAATAAATGACATTCTTCACCATTAATATCATTTTTATAAAATCAGGATCAGTTTCAATTCGCCCTAGAAGATCGCGGCACACCTTGTTGTTTTTGTGTTCAACAGTGAGGTTTTTTGGGATCAATTTTGCACAAACTTTTCATGTCCAATTCGTTTGTCAAAATTTGATGGACTGTGGTACGGTTCAAATTCAATTGTTCTGCAATCATTCTGACAGTTAATCGCCGGTCGTACCGTATCAAGTCTCTGATTCGCTCAACATAGTCGTCACTTTTTGACGTTAACGGTCTTCCAGAACGTGGATCGTCCGGAACTGATCCCCGGCCTACTGAAAATGCTTTAAACCACCTATAAACTTGGGTTCGTGACAGAGCGTCAACTCCATACGTCCTTTTCAATTTTGAAAAAGTTTCAGTATCATTCTCAACGAGTTTAACACAACGTGATTGTACAACATTGCTCATTTTTGTAACGCATAACAAAATCTCGTTTCACGAAAACTTTGTTTACGTCTCACGTGGTAACAATATAGACTAAAAATATTAATACCTAATATAAATCAGCTGTTCGTATAACCGTATGTTTACTAGTAACTTTAATGTGTTGCCACTTTGGTTGTCAAAAAAACTTAGTCTCATTACTTTATTTACAGATCTCGTATGTATACGTACGTACATACAGGGGTGAATAACGATCATAACCTATTCTACTCGTGAAAATAATGGAAAAATTCATATAAATATAAGTCCTAAAATGCATCGTTTGCGAGTTACGGCTACTGCAAGATTTCACTCGGATCTCAGCTACCCTGGTGAAATGAGGTCGTATTGAAATTAAGGTGCAGTGAGGTTTAATTTATGGGCAGAATTAAGTTATATCTTATGATTTTTGACCTGAAAAATCGAATAAAATTTCTCCTAGAACCGTATTTCAGTAGTTTTTGAGAAATTTGGGGTAAAACCCCAGTTTTTTATGTTTGACGTACAATAAGCTTTGTTAAATGGGCAATAAACGCATAAAATTTTTAAACAAAATTTGTACAGAATTTAATTTTGAACGAGATGGCGCAACGTAAGTTGTTAAAACAAAGAAAAGTTAGAAAAATTCAATTTTTTTTAGAAACTATACTGTACTGTAGTTTCTACGTACAAGTTTATAATAAATGTTCAGAAATGAGCACGCCGATTTTCAACACGTTTCTTGACACGCTTCTTTGCTTCTTTACTACGTTTGTTGTTCTTCTTAGTTCTTCAGGGAACATTAATTAAAACACGCGGAAAATTAATTCCTCACAAGAACGTACTTTTATTTTGAATACAATATTTTCCATCCATCCACAGATGCAAAAATCTATGTTGACGCCACCTCGAGTAAAGTTTGCTTCGTCGATAAACAAAACGTACTTGAAGAGTTGTCGATTTGTATTCCACCAGTTATAGAACTCAAAGCGAAGCGGACCGTTTCCTGGATGTAGATGTTGAACCGGCTGTTTATGATAAAATAAAATTGTTTTGTTTAAGTGTTCTCCAAACCGTCGAAGGCGAAACTCCGGTTGGTTTATAAAGACGTCTGCGCTGAACTGCATCGATAATATTTCATCAATAACAACGTCGTGTTGGACGGATCGTTAGTAGCCGGTATGAATACTAGGTAGTAAACCTGTTTCTCGAATATTGCGAAACGTCGCGCTAATTCTTTTTGGATCTGGAATCCTGCGATTCGGAAAAGGTATTTCATATTCTACTGCAGCAGCTGTAGCATTACCATTACACATACTTAAAATGTATATTATATCAGCGTATTCCTCTGTTGTAAATAAGTACGGCATTACTTCAGTGGCAAACCGATCACTTCCAACCAAAATTCACAGAAAACGCTCGCTAACGACAGCACAGTTTACAGTACGCGAACCCATCGGGTTGGTCTAGTGGTGAACGCGACTTCCCAAATCAGTTGATTTGGAAGTCGAGAGTTCCAGTCCTAGTAAAGTCAGTTATTTTTTCACGGATTTGAATACTAGATCGTGGATACCGGTGTTCTTTGGTAGTTGGGCTTTAATTAACCACACATCTCAGAAACGGTCCTGAGATAATCCTCCTCATTCATCCTCTGAAGAAGTATTATCTGAACGGTAATTGCTGGAGGCTAATCAGGAAAAAGAAAGTTTACAGTACCCGATAAACGTAATGTACCTTACAGGATGCCTTAAACATTAATACGGTGTTGCGCATTGACGATCAGCTGTTGCTATTTTATTGGCGACTTTATAATAATAATTTTTCAAATAATTTATCGTATTTTTGTCATTAATAAAAAAAAATATTATTTAAGTAATTTTCATTTTACAATTGTGTAATTTTCAGTTTTTTAAATTTCTTAGCGATAAATTCTGTTTTTACATATTTTTCACATCATCAAAGTTTAAATTACTTATCTGACAAATTAATAAAATGTTTCTCGATAAAATTTTAATTTTACTAATTTTTATTTGTTTTATTCAACGTATCTCTTACGCAATTTTGTTTAGAATTAAATTTTCTTGAAAGTGTGTTTAAACATCTGTTTATTTACACGTTTAACAACAAAGTTATTGTTCGTCGGACATAAAAAAAATCGGTGGTTTACCCACAGATTTTTCAAACCTATTGCGCATACGGTTCTTGGACCTATTTTATTCGATATTTCGGGTCATAAACCATAACAAATCTTTAATTCTGCTCTTTAATTCCTAAAAATTGCAGTACGATCTCCTTTCATCGGTGTAGCCGGTATCCGAGCAAAATCTTTCATTAGCTATAATTCTCAAACGAAGCATTTTAAGTACATATATTCATATGTACTTTTCCTATTATTTTTACCAGTAGAATAGGTTGAATGAAACCTAGTCCCGGGAGAACTTCGTGCTATACACTTATTTATTATATATATATATATTTTTTTTTTTCTAAACTTGTTTATCTGCATGTCCTTTCTTTCTCACGCATATTTTGAACTATTATTTAATATAAAAGTATAATATGATTTACGACAGTAGCATACCAATATTATTATTATTATTATTACATAACAATAGGCTAATCTCAGTCGATTGCATTATACATTATCGATAAATCAATCGATATATTTTATGAAGGACGATTTTTATTTATTGTTATTATTATTAAATAATATTAAGTTTATTTCAACATCATTTATTCTATTTTGAATTTATTAACCTGGATAGAGATTACTACAATGTAGTAGTAGATAAAGCATTGAATACAAAGAGATATCTATCAACTTTGAGACTATAATTTCACTTATTTTATTATTATTATTATTAAGTAATGGTTTTAATGTTATTATTAATAGTAATAGTTTATTACTGGTAATGTTACCGTGTATTTAATATACCTCAGATGTTGTTTTTGCTTACTTATTGTTTCCTATAATACAGAGTATTTAATAATTATTAACATCTCTATTATGTTAGTATCCGTATTGTTTAGTTTTTATTACATATTGCTTATGATATTATTATTTATTACATATTTAAACATTGTATGCTACAGCTAATTTATAAGTAATATACTAATTAATGTAGCTAAATTATTTATAATTTTATGAAACGGGGAACACAATGTTTTACTGTAGTCGTTGATAATGGATAATCTTTTCCCAATTTTAATTTTATTTTTATTAAAAACGTAAAATATTTTACTATTGTTTAAAAGGATTTTCATTGGTAATTTTACGAAGAATCATTTGAGAGCGAGCACCAACCCATGTATGGCATTTAAATATCTCTGTAAGTTAAATATTAATTGTATAAATTAGTGTTTTAGAACACCATATCATATTTTCCAGAATTTTTATCATTTTTGTGTTTCAACAGATTAAAATAAAAAAAAATAAAAAATTGAAAACACTGTTATAGGACATTCCCGTCACCCGGCTAAAGCCGCGCTTCGAGAACGTCGTACAACTGTGGGTTGTTTGTGATGTACGGCTTACTCGCACACGCACAGAACTTAATTAAAAATATTTATCATTTTATTTAATTCTTTTTTTTAATTTATTTAATTCAATGATTCTGACTAAAACGCTTGCGCATACCGTATTTTATTCGCGCGGATGTGGCATTACTAGCGACGACGGTCGGCTCTAACTAAACTAATGTAATTTCACAACTCAAGTGAAATAAATATTGTGTATACGGTCGGCAGACTGGTGTAACCTCAAAACTTAACGCACCAGGTTCAACCGGGCGATCGAGTTCAAGACCCAGCCAGACCGAGTTACTTTTTTATTCTTTAAATATGATCGTTTATTTAATTCTATTGCTCACCTGTAACGTCAGTAGTTTAGAGCAATTTTTTGGAGTAGGGCTGCGATTTTGCAGAAAGGTTATTTTTGCAAATATTGCTATATTATAATTGTTAACAAATGCGCCTAAGAAAAATATGACCTTACATTAGGCGAAATCTCGAGATACTGAGGGTGACCTTGCTTTACAGCCTCATTTCTTTGTGACCTTGTAAGTTGAAAATTTATTGCATCAACGCTATGTATGTAGAACTAATCTGACCAAATTTGATTAAAAAATCAGTCTAGTAGTTCTTGAAATATAAGGTGATTTAGAGACTCACACCGAACACACTTAGTACGTACATACGAAAATTTCCATCCGGTTTTTTTGCTTCATTAGATAGATGTCAAAACGTAAAGATCCGATGAAAACCGAATATGCCCAAATAGGATCGATTAAAATACTTTCTCTTCTAGAGCTGTAGCGGTATCTAGACGGGAAAGTAAACGAAGCTTTTGTGAACGTTTTTAATATTAATATAAATTTTTTGCTTAATTTTTTTATAATCGATCATTTTTAATTGTGTTTTTTTCACTATTATTATGTAATATTCTCTTATGAATTATCATATTTTATATAAATTAACGATTTTATATTAAAATTGAAAATGATTTTATATTAAAATTTTATTTGGCTATAACTCTGGAACCAATGAATATAAGTACCATTTATGGTGTATGGTTAAAAAGCTGTCAATGAGGGCTTATTACTGCAGTTAAGAAAATGTCCAAAATCCAATCTTATATTTTTGGGGGTTTTGGGCTTTTTTGGATACTTTTGGTTCGGTCGATTAGAATCAAAATCGATTAGAATATTCCAAAATCGAAAATTTTAATATCCTGCGGCTAATTGTTTTTGAGTTATGCGAGATACATACCTATGTATATACAGACGTCACGCCGAAACTAGTCAAAATGGATATTTCCGTTGAAATATGAAAACCGAAATGTTTCGCGAATACAATATACAATACTTCCTTTATTTCGTGATGGTATAGATTTTCGAATGATGCTGAATAATAAACTATGCAATAGAATAGATGTTTTATTGCATTGTCCCTCACTGTTATTGCTTTTTCAAATTATATCCATAGCCTAAGTTTTTTTTTATTTTCCCTTCTAGCACTTAAGCAGATCTATAGCTTTAGAAGGGAAAGTATTGTAATCGGTCCAATTTGGGCATATGCTGTTTTCACCCGATCTTGACGTTTTGACACCTAAGGAACCCAAAAAACCGAATGGAAATTTTCCGGATGTATGTATGTGTGTTCGGTATTGCACCTGATATCTCCAGAAGTACTAGACCGATTCGATCAAACTGTTAGGTTACTTTTACATATGGGGCATTGATGCCATTAAATTTTTAACTTAATCGGTCAAGTGAGGCTGTAGAGCAAGGTCACCTTCAGTATCTCGAGATTTCGCCTAATTGATGTCTTTTTTTCTTAGGCACATTTAAAAAAAATTAAAACAATATTTCCAAAAAAGATTTTTGAAATTCACCCCATCCCAAAAAATGCTCTAAATAAATTAGCGGTTAAGTGAGTGTACCGAGTCAATCTTACCTCCCTCTTACCACAAGGAGGGCTATTGTAGCACTGACGCACAGCTATTGTAGTCTCCTGTTATGTTGTGACGTTGCAGATGAGCGGTAGAATTAAATTAACGAGTAATGTTTGAAGTGTAATAAAGTATTTAAAGTGGCTGCTAGTATCGCCACATCCGTGAGAATGAAAAATGAAATTTGTTATGCGCGCGCATTAGTTAGAATCATTGAATTAAAGAAACCAAAAATATTATATTTACATAAAATGATAAATATTTTAAATTAAGTTGTGATTGTAAGCCAGCCGTACATCAGAAAAAAGTTGCATGACGGGAAAGTCCTACAACTGTGTTGTCAGCTTTTTTTATTTTAACTTAAGAAAAAAGTTTGTTAAAATAATTGAAGCTCATTTTTTTATGTTATTAAAAATGAAAATTTGAAATGCTTTTAAATAAAATATTCGTACTTTTGAATTTTTTCTGAATGACACAAAAAAAAACAACGTAATTCAATTTCTTTTATAGGGTTGTACAAATGTTATGATTTCCTTTTAACGTATCACTGGAAAAAAAAACTACTTAATCGTGATGAAAGCTAAAAAAAAAATTCCCTTTCCCAAAAAGGTTTTATATACTTTTTTTTTTGTAGATTCCTTTACTTCTATATATTAGAGCCATTGAAAACAAATTCAGCGTTTGTAAAAGAACGAATACGTATTTATTTCCACACAGTTATGTATCTAATGTGTGTAATATACAACTAAAATATAAAGTAGTAGACTTCTTGCTGGAGGGTATAATAAAATCATATGTAACTATAAATTAATGAATCATCGTTTGAGTGTAATGAACTTTAGAGTGACGCAGTTTATTAAATCTTTATTCTAGAAGCGTTTGCATTTCTTTCTATCAGTTTAAAAAAAAGTATTTTCTTTTTTCGGTATTACGCGATATATATGTTCAAGCGTTACTTTTATTGAATGCATTCAAGTCGATACTTCTTTTATTTTGTATTTTATGAATGTACTCTTTGTGTACCGTGATAAATTTCTAATTTAACAAATTTTAAACTAAAAAATATGCATTCTGTATAAATAATTCGAAAATATTTATTTCTTTTTAATATATTAAAATGTTTTCATGTGGAAAATTATATGTAAAAAAAAAAAAAAACGTCTTCCTTCATTCCAAAGAGCCTTAGTTTACGTTTAGTAGTAAGCTTATCATGTTTCCCTAATTCATAATTTTTTATTTTTACCTAATCAAAATACAATTTTTTTAATATTTTTTTTTATTGGCCTACCCACATTTTAAATAAACTAGGAAATAGGTGGGCCTGCGGACCGTCACGAAAATGTTAGATGTTTTTTGTTAATTGTTTTTGCCAATTGTAACTAATTAACGTTCATGAATTGATGCCTACTAACAACAAAAGTTTCAAGACGAAACGTTTCAAAATCCGGAACATTTTTTGAGTTGTAATTTTTTTCCACATCTCTAACCCCAATGTTTTCTATTTTTAATCCCAAAATACAAATAATATTAAATAAATCATTCTTATAAAGAAGTATAAATCGTTCGAACGAATTAATCGTTCGAGCGCTGCGCGCAGCCGCCCGGCGCACCACTATTTGTCCTCTTTGCGCCAGTAGCAGCTAAAATCAAATTGAGAGCACGTACAACAAACAACCAAAAACCCACATACCATCCTTTTTTATTGGAAAGAGTAGAATAACGGTTGACCTATGGTTCGCCGCGAAAATGTTACACGGTTTATATTTCATTACACATGATTTTGTTAAATGTTTTTTCCAACTGTAACTAAATAACAACGTTCATGAATTTAGCGTACTAAGAACAACAAAAACTTTTCCGACGAAAAGCTTCCAAATCCTGAACATTTTTAGCTGTTTATTGAGTTATGATTTTTTACCACATCTCTAACACCCAATGTTTTCTATTTTTAATCCCAAAACACAAATATAGTTTTAGATAAATCGTTCGTATAAAGAAGTATATATCGTTCGTGCATTGCGCGCAGCTGCCTGGCGCAACCCGTGGTCGGCTCTGTGCCAAGAGCAGCTAAAATAAAAATGTGAGCACGTACATTAAACAAACAAACACACGCACCATTATTTTTTGGAGACCTATAACAAAAAATATTAATAAAACCCAGTTCAGACAAAGAAACGCAATTTCTTAATTAATTATTTCTAATTTCAAATGTTTAAGTTCGGTACTAAATTAATAATTATTAAATTATGGTTAATTAGTTTTTTTTTTTTTAAATTTGGTACTGAATTTAGAATTTAAAGAGAAATTTAAAAAAATACTTTTTCTATTAACTTTTTAATGAATTTTTTAAATAATAATTTTTTCTATTTACAAAATTGGTAAATTTCGAATATTTATAAAATTATTTTGTATAGTTTGTCTCGTTTTAAATTTTTTCGAATAATTTAAGTGAATAAAGGAGAAATATATTTATATTATATTTGTAGATGATTTAAAGATATATCTAATAACTAATAATGTTAACGAGTTTTAAATCTGTTCAAAATGGAAAAAACACGACTGCAAAAAAAATTTTTAATTGGATTTCCGGTCAGTGGAGATCATTACACGACTTTTTTTTGTTTTTTTATTTAGCCTAGGACACTCACAGTAACATAAGAATTCCAACGCGGGATCATACATCTAAATAGGTTGAGCCTTTGAGCTGTTACGGTGGTACAAACATACATACATACACCCTAAATACATTACACTCCTTTTTGGACAGACGTGTAAAAAATAATACAGCTCGTCATTAAATTTAACAAATTTATTTTTACAACGAAATTGAATTGATAAAGAGAATATTAAAACAAAATAAAAACGGAATTATCTATCGTAATTGATTCCCAAAAATTTTAGCAGTGCCGAAGATAATCTTACTTTATTAGTAATATCGTTAGAATCGTTTCCAGGGTCACCGAACATCACTGAGGTGTTTATTTCCAAGGAGGTACTTCCACTATATTCATCTAATCCCTTAAAAATGTTATCCAAAGAGAAAGAAATTTATAAAATAAATTTATCGAAAATCAGCGTAAGATTATGAATTTAGTAGTTTATTAAAAAGGGCTTGTTATTAAAAATAATAAGAGAACGGTGTTAAAGACAAATATCAGGTTTAAAAATAGAGTAAATTGTGAAAGCGTGAAGTATCTTACCCGTAGCCGCTGAGACAGACATAAACCCACTGGGTTGGTCTAGTGGTTAACGCGTCTTCCCAAATCAGCTGATTTGGAATTCGAGAGTTACAGTGTTCAAGTCCTAGTAAAGCCAGTTACACGGATTTTAATACTAGATCGTATACCGGTGGATACCGGTGTTCTTTGGTGGTTGGGTTTCAATTAACCACACATCTCAGGAATGGTCGAACTGTGAATATACAAGACTACACTTCATTTACACTCATACATATCATCCTCTGAAGTATTATCTGAACGGTAGTTACTGGAGGCTAAACAGGAAAAAGAAAGAAAAGCCGCTGAGACATAAACTCGGCATGTGTAATACGTCATGAAAAGGCGAGCTTTTGTTAATTATTTTAGCACAGATTGCTTGATTGAAATTTTCCACCCACTACATGTCTCCTTCATCCGCATCGTAAGGAGATTGGTGCCGTAATTGTGAAATGAAAAGATTGTGAAAAATCGTTAGTCTTCCTGTTTAATAAGTAAAGAAATTTATTGTAAGAATTCATAAAAATCGTCTCTTCCCGTTACTGGATAATTTGCTTTGACTTTGTTCTGCCAGTTATAGGCATAATGACTTTTTTTTACGAGGAAATTATATGGGAAATATAAATAAAAATATAGTATATATTCCTATATTTCATATAGCCTTAGCTCACACCTGGGAGGCATCTTTATGTACTTTCTATGCCTTATTTTTCTTCTTTATATCAAAGCTAGGTTTTTTTTTTGTTTACGTGCGGTTTTTCACCATAATTTCTTTTTAAGCTTATTTAAATTTTATATAATAAAAAAAAAAAAACCGTTAAAATCCCAGGAAATCTAAAACATTTTAATATTATTTAATTTTTTTTTTTGAAGTTGATGTCTAAATTAAGGAGTGTTTGTACATGTGTTAATTTGAGCCGCTTTCTAAAAGTTTTAATTTTTTTTTTTTTTTTTTTGTTTAACCTCCGGGACCACCGTTAGTATTGCTTCAGAGGATTAGATAAATGATTTTTAGCGTGTGTGAAAATGCCTGACCGGGATTCGAACCCGGGACCTCTGGATGAAAGACCGAGACGCTACCACTCGCGTCACGGAGGACGGCTTAAAAGGTTTACTTACGTTTTTCCTACTGTACTTAAGCTTATTATTGAATCCAGTGATGACACTAATGTTTCTTTTTAATGGGGCATGAAAAGTAAAATATATAGCATATTTTTACTAAATAATTAAACGAGTTTAAAGCTAATTGTTGAATAGATTTCCCTTGCTAATTTCATATTTTGTTTAGTCCTACTTTTAACTTAGAGTTTTACATCATTATTATGATATGCTGCGTATTATTGGTTCACTCTGGTCGATTAGCTTATCGCGTTACTCATTATCGCATGTTTTTATTAATTTGCCTTTTATGATACGCTTGTAATTTTTATCTTTTGTATACTTCCTGCTGCTATAGCTAGTGTGTTGTAGTTTGTTCTGTTTTATCAATGGAATTTACATTTATTATTTATTATTAATATTTATTTAAAGTTTAAAAACATTCCGTTGAAATTAAATATGTATTTTTAGATTATTTCAATCTTGAGCTTTAAAAAAAATTAAGTTATTTACTCCTTCCTATTACTAATAAATAGTTATGTATATAAATATGTATATTTTCTTTTTAATTATTTTCACCGATTTATCAAATATAAAAAAAAAATGTCTTTTTGATGCAAATTAATCAAGTTATGTTAGTTTGCTAAGAAATGGAAACAGTTTTTCATTCTCGCGAGAACAACGCTTTACTTACTACAAAAAAAAAAAGAACCACATCTTTCTGATGTCGTTTATAAGCGTATTGTAATGTGTTTGATGACGAAATGTAATATTTGATAATGGTAATTACGTTTCTAAAGGGTCTTTCATTTTCAGTGTAAAAATTAAAATTGCAATAATATAAAAAGTTGTGTAATATCAACCATTTTTTTCCCGAAGCGTATAACATAACATTATGTTCGAAAAACAATATAATTTATTTCGCCTCCGCGCTTCGCTTGACGTAGTCAAGTTAATGAATAAAATTTTGCGTTGACTTTCGGGCAAATCAGCGTGAATTTTACCAATAACGCATCGAATATTTGCATTCAAATTATAGTCGGCAGTGGTTTTTGGTTACAGACTTGTGAATTAACATAAACGCAGAGAAAAAAGTCTTTTTTTTTATTTTTCCTGTTTAGCCTCCGGGATTACCGATCAGGTATCACTTCAAAGGATGATATGTTTGAGTATAAATGAAGTGTAGGTCATCGGAAGAAGAAGAGGGAGAAGAAGAAAATGAAGAAGAAGGAAGACCCTCTACTCGTCCCAACATCACGGACTGGAGTCCGGAAAAGAGCCCAGCAGAGATGCGTCCTGAAAGGCAGCCACAACAGAAGTGGAAGAAGAACTTCTACCCAATCTCTCCTTTAACACTTACATGTTAATTAAAATAAACCAGCAATTGCGACTCCTCCGGAGTAGGGGTCGCATTGCTCCCTCCTGATAGTTAGTGCCCCGTTGTGGCGTATTCCTGCTAGCCTATGAAGCGTTAGCACCGAAATGACTTCAGTGGACGGTCTGAAAGGGAATAACGTCGGGAGAACAGGTTTCATAAGCCTAGCCTTCCGCGGTCGGCCCATAAAATGGGTTTTATAACGCTGGTTTAACAACAGATTGGAATGCAATTAAATCCGTCCTTAAAATACTAAATAAACAAAACAAAACTTGAAAAAATTAGACCCGCCATTTAAAAATGAACCTTTTAAAAACACGCCCGATTAGAATCATCCAGCAGCAAGGGACTCTGTCCAGGTTCTGCGATTTGTAGGGAGAAATAAACTCCCGCCAACTTTGCATTCCATTCCATGAAGTGTAGTCTTGTACAGTCTCAGTTCGACCATTCCTGAGATGTATGGTTAATTGAAACCAAACCACCAAAGAACACCGGTATCCACGATCTAGCATTCAAATTCATTTACCGTATTTAACCCCACACTACGCTCTCTGGTAATCTGTTTTTGAGTCATTTGTGTGTGTTGCGACAAAGCAACAATTTTTGACCGCTTTCGTGGGGTTATATCATCCATCCATTGTGTTAACTAGAAACGAATAACGAACTTATAACAGAAACTCACAAAGTCACCAAAACCTAATTGACAATGAATTATAAAAGCACAAAAACCAGTAATTCTGTTGGTATTTGAAGTAACAACATAACTTGAAACACCGACAATCAAGCAGTACGTCACGGAATGAAAATTCCCTTTGTTTCGCTACTGTATATAAATCCTATCTAGTATTTTTCATAATTTATTTAATATTTTTATTGAATACTATCCACGCATATAACTACGGTTTTTCAAACCAGAAATTTGTCTCCGAATTTATTTTCAAATTTAGTATTCATTCTTTTTTTTTATAAAAAAAATGATTTAGGGCAAGTTTGACTTTACATGGAACTTTACGCAAAAAATTAATTAAAAACATATCCTTTCAAACTTTCATTGAATCATTTATTTTCCTTCTGCATAGTTTCATTTCAAAAACCCTATTTTATGGATTGTAGAGGTAGCGACGCCCGCTCGATATAATTGTTTTATATTATATAAAAAAAAAAAATTTAATTGTTTTAAATCAAGGAGGAATAGAAACCAGGTCAGTAAAAATTAAAATAAATACTATTATTGTACTTAATGGTGAAAAAGTTTTTTTAATCTTTATTTTTTATTTTCTATATATATATATTTTTTTTTTATAATAAAATTAAAGGTTAAAATATATATATATATAAAATATAATAAATAAATAAGCTTCAGGGTAGAAAGCTGTTCGCATAAACCACCATTTGATTTTTGTTACGTTATAGATATATAATAGTAATGATAAATACAAGTAAACTAGCTGCTTTAAGTTTGTATATATATATATAAAGCAAGCCGTTAGATCAGTAGGTGGGTACTGCTTTTCTTATTTGCTTTCTTGTTTAGCTGCAATATTTAATATTACGCTGTTATTACGTATTACGAAATAATATAACCGCCCACTTCGCTCGCACTCCTTACTACGATTTCGTTTACCGCTTACCTTTCTAGTATAGGTTATTCTCTCGCTATCTTATAACTTTCTGCTTACGTATATCTTATTGTCAAGAATATATTTATCTTTATCTAATACTGCGACCTCTTGTTTATAATTATTACAATAAATCTATTACATTACACTCTTCCATTTGTTGAACTTTGTACGTATTTTCATAATACCATCTTAGTTCGTTCGGTTGTGTTTATATATCTCTATCTTTATTCCATCTACTTTATATATAAATAGTAATTTTGTTTTACCCTCCTTTCTCTTTACTAGTAATTTCTAATAGGATTGTTATTGCTTCATCGTTTGACCGACATAATCTTTTTAACGTCTTGTTGTTTTTAATATTTTAATATTTTTTATATCGATTTTTTTAATGTATTCATTGCGTTTGTTTTAGTTCTGTTTTTATCTTCAAATTTATTATAATTTTTTGCGTGTTTGTAATTAAAAAAAAAAAAAAACTTCAATAAATTACGCTATGTATTTATTACGTCATTTTTTTCTTATAAATTAATACATTCAAAAGCTTTCCTTAGAAAATTGAAAAATTTAATATATATTATTATAACAGATTAATCGAAGAACAGACTCTATTCAAGAACGATATTTTATTTAAACAAAAAATAATAATTATCGGGATGCCTAAACTGTCTCCCCCCAATCACTAATATTCATTACAACTGCGACCTTCTTACGTAACAGACATGACTAACTTTATACTGTGATGACCAGTTGTGATTTTAACATTTTATAAATTTACATTCTAAACAATTTAATTTTAACGATCTGAAATTGAAGAATAACTTTTCCCTGAGGATGGTTAAATGACCGAAAGTGCTAGAAAAGAGAACGCGGACGAATTGTTTGGTGGTAAGGTTGAATTTCATTTATTTATATATAAATAATATTATATACCTACTGTACCGTGTTTAAAAAACTTATCTTTACATATATTGATCTTCTTTTTTCAATATTCATTCTTTTCTCTCTCCTTGTTTCCTTTTATGAGTTTTATAGATGCATTTCACGGTTTTTTTTATAGCATTCCTAAACATGAAGATGTCGCAGTCTGCTGTTAAATCGGTTTATATTTGGTACATTCTGATGGTTGATTGCACTATCAAAACTGATACAGCAGGATTTATTTTTTCATATGTGAATATCTTGTCTTTCCGATAGATTTCAGTCAAACGCCTAAATTATTTGTTTTAGTTTTCAATAACTTTCTTCCTTTTCTTAATTCCTGTTTCGCATCGTAATCTTATTTTATCATCCTTTCCTTTCATTTACTTTTCTAATTATTATCTCTCGTTGAAGATCTTTTAAGATCCTATTAAGATATTTACTTCTTTCTTTATCGAGAAATTTTGTTTCTTTCTTAATTTCAATAGTTTTTACTTACCCGTGTCTATTTTAGTATTTTAATCCGTAACCGTTAACACAATAATTTTATTACCTCTTTCAAGCTATCGAGATTTATATCCATCGTCTTACATAAATTATAAAATAAATTGTTTTTATTGTTGATTCTGATAAAATATTTTTGTTAAAATTCATCGTGTGTGAATCGTTTAAAAATAATTTCTGTTAAAAAAATTTAGCTAATGTTTTTTATTCTTATGAATTTCAAAGAAAACTTCTATTGTGTGTATGTGTGAGTGCGTGTGCGCTCTTATTTATGAAATAAATTTAATCTCGCCGACCATTGATTATAACCGTTGTCTGCTAATGTATTAAGGTTATAAAATTATACCAGGTGTTATATACGGTTATTTCAGATAATAGTTTTTTTTCCTAGTTATTACTACACGAGTATAAGCAGCTGTTACGTTCGTACAAAACAAAAGTATCCTGCTTTTATTTTTATTATTGATTATATAGTGACGTTTGAAAAAAATAGTATACAAAATTAAAGTAAAAATAAAAAAAACCCACACCTGCTCATTCATTAGACGTTAATTTTAAATATTATTACCTCCCTCCTTTATTTTCCTTCTAAACCGTTTAATTGTATCGAATTTAAAATAGCGGAACGAAACGTAATATGTTTTGTATACCTGTGTATAATGATTTTAATATATAATGTGTACCGGATATACGTGGCTATCGTGAAAAATAAAATAGTGTATATAAGTATAATTTTCATTATTCAACTGTCACTTATTTTTTTACTGGTTTGAATGATACCGAACTTGCCTCCGGTCACGTACTTTGTTACATTAATTGAGGTGTAAATGTTTTATACTGGAAATAGAAAAAAGAATCGGGTTATCAATGAAAAGTAGGAAGATTTTCTCGAATAAATATTCTATAATTGTTACTGTTCTCTCGATTATTAATCCGTTTCTAACAAAGTTATTGTCTTTAACGTTTCTACTTACGTTACATAGAGTAAGTTGATTTAATTATTTATCCCCTGTTTTGGCGGTTTGTGGCATTTTTTTTGCTCTTATTAAAAAGTTAGTTTTTCCGCCATTTTAGGGTCCTACATTTGATTTAAAAATTGATATTTATACAGAGAGTTCGAAAAACCGCGCCCATCAAGATTAAAGTGTTTATAAATAGTACTGTAGTTGAAAAAGTTCTATCGGCTATTCCAATATACCACCGCGGAAATTTTTTTTATTTTTCTGTTTAGCCTTCGGAACCACCAAAAGGTATTACTTCACAGGATATGTATGAATGTAAATGAAGTGCAGTCTGGAACAGTCTCAGGTCAACCGTTCTTGAGATATGCGGTTAATTGAAATCCAACCACCAAAGAACACCGGTATCCGCGATGGTATTCAAATCCGTATAACTAGGATTTGAACCTTAGAACTCTCGACTTCGTAATCAACTGATATGCGATGACGAGTTCACTACTAGACCAACCTAATGGGTTGACACCGCGGGTATTAATAAAGACGAACCTAGACGCCGTTGTGATGTGTATCGATCGATATTATTTTTCCAATAGCTCTAAGCGTGTGTTGTAGACGAATTTCGTTGCAAATATCCAAATGTGGCTGCCCTTAACAAATCGACCGCAACGAGATTAATCGTGCGTTTTAGAGAATGCAGATCGGTGGCAAAAAAAAGAGAACCGGGAGCCCGGCCGTTTTTCACCGATGCAAAACGGCTGAGGTTCAGAATGTGATGGAACGAAGTTAAAGACGGCTTTTAAAAAAGCCGTCTTTCAAGACTGCCGGTATCTTTTCCTATAAATGAGTAATAATATTAAAAAAAATTATAAGCTTTTTTTTAATATGAAACTAAGAGAAACTGTTGTTCAGAATACAAATTGTGGTGTAGTTACGCAGTAAAAACCCATTCATACATATTACTAATGTAAATGCAATTTTGATGAATCAGAAACCAAAATAAAATACTGTCATCTGAATTTCATTCAGAACAGTGTGAGCATCTTTATCCTATTTTTGTATTTCTTCCTATTTTCCTTATCATGGTGGTGATACCTCAAATCATTTTCGATCCTTTTATTGTTCCTTTTCTTTTTCCCCTGCTACTGCTGTATTTTCTAAGCTTTTTTTTTTTCCTCCGCGTCCGCAGTCAAGCAATTCATTCCGCATAGAGAATGAGATGAATGTTTTGTAGCGTATGTGAAAATGCCATGCCTGACCGGGATTCGAACCCAGGACCTCCGGGTGAAAGGCCGAGACGCTACCACTCGCGCCACGGAGGTAGGCGGTATTTTCTAAGCTAGATTTTTTTTTTATCTTTTGTGTCTCATTCTTACAATAACTTGTATAAAGGATTGAATAACTACAGGGAAAATATTGATTAGATGAACACCTCCATTAGAATTCCTAACAAAAATTATAAATCTTAACAAAAAAAAAAAATAATAAATCGTAATAAAAATGATAAAATTACTCCTGACTCCTTCAACATTATTATGATGAAATACTGTGATCAGATTCTCATATCGTTAACCTGTTAATCAGATTAATGATAAGGGAGGATTAACTTTCCTGAAATTTATCAATCTCCCATAAGGAAAACGTTAGTGCTACTTGTATCACTTTGATAAACAGCCTTTTTTTGTATTTTTTAAAATTAGTTTTAATTTTTACTTTTTTTAAGCCCGACTTTTTCATGTACTGTTTTTAGATGTTTATTTTACTCACACCCAAGTCTTCCACAATTTCGAATCATTAGAAAATTCCCTACTGAACGACTGAGAAAGGTTTTGTAAATTTAATTTCTGTTTAGGTTATAACTTTATTTCAACTGTACTATTATGGAAAATTGTTTTTAAGTTGTGATTAAATTCAACATGAATATAAACGTTGTGTGTACAATAATTTGTTTTAATTCTATTGAATCATTATTAATCATCACAAATAATAATTATTTAATTAATTACAATTATATTATTTATCGTGTATTACTTTGCGGTAACTACAAAACTAAAACATAATTAATATTATCTTATTTTGTTGTATGTATATATATATATATATATATATATATATAATAGATTTATCGTATAAATAATAAGCTATTTTAATTTCTTTTGTTATAAAAACAATTTCATTATTTTAACTCGACTGATAAATTTTGCACACTAGCGTACTATTCGGAGACAAAAAGGAAATCCGTTTACCGGTTTGTTTTCAGTAGCAGTTAAAATGGAGTCGAGTACGGCCAATATGTCAACACGGTTAAAACAGCGGACAGTGATCGAATTTTTAACGGCAGAAAATGTGAATCCTACGAATATTTTTCATCGTTTAAAAGCTATTTACGGTAGTGAAACTGTGACAGGAGTGCCATGAATAGGTGGGCATTGAAATTTCGCGAATGTGAAGCTGGTAAAGCTACAATTGGTGATGCACCTCGCAGTGGATGACCGGTTTCTGTGACCGACTATAAACATAGAAAGGAGAAGGACGATTTGCTTCAGCAGATTGCCGGCGAATCGGCCAGCAACGCATGGCTATTCAGTTAGGCATATCTAAAGAACGAGTAGGCCATATTATCGAGCAATTGGGTTACCGTAAAATCTGTGCACGATGGGTACCGCGTAAACTCTCTGATGGGTGTCCGCAAGCTGAAGTTTGAGCCTACTGTATATCCGCCAAACTCGTCGGATTTGGCACCCATGTGACTTCCCCTTCTTCACATATCTCAAGAGGGTTCTCAAAGGTAATCATTATACCACGAAGGAAGCTGTGGCCACTTGGATCCGAGAAAGACCGCCAGAAATTTTCAGTAACTGAATGCAAAAATTTGTCATACGTTGGGAAAAGTGTATCAGGTTAAGCGGGGATTATATTGAAAAATAATTACTGCGTTTTTTAGCTAAGGTATTGTACTTTTATTTCATTCGAATATCTCTTTTCATTCCCATTTTACGCATATATATGGAAAATTTATCAGCCGAACCTCGTGTGTTTGTATATTTTATATATATATATATATTTGTTTGTGTGTGTGCATGGGCGCGCGCGTGGTGTGCGTATGTGAAGGATTACCTAAGCTTATTTTGTAGTTCTGTTTTTATTATTTCAATATAAATTTCTATCAATTATTTTTCTTTGTTGTTATTCTTTTGTAAAACAATTTTTTTTCTTGATGTGGTCATATACAGTATAATAAAACGGTTGGTGCTTGTATGTGTAATGGAAGGATTAAGAGGTCCGAGATTACCACTTTACAAATTCCTCTCGCTTGGGAGTTTACAGCCTTCGGTTACAAGGCAGTAGTAGTTCCTTATACACAGATTCTACCAAACGTACTATCTTTACGTGGATTTAATATACGTTTAACGAAATGACTAGGGAAAAGGAGAAAAGAAGAGAACTCCTTTCTTATTTTTTTATTTTGGGTGGAACACTCCCCTCTGCTTATAGAGGTTCACGAAAACAAATAATAGAATTTACGTAGGCATTTTTCGAGGTCCTTCCATATAATTAGTGGCTTTTCTATCCGCAGTCCTCAGCAGAATCTCAGGATTTCCATCTTATCAAGATTGGGTTTGACAAGTGGCAGTAGCTTCTTTGTCTTTCTTCCAGAAAGTTCTGTGTGTGAATCCCAGTAAAATGTATTTTAATATTAAGAAAGTATCCGATAATCGGATTTCTGTATAGAAATAATCTTGACCATCCCTGTAATTTTATATTATCAAGAAGTATTAATCCAAACTGTAAATCATTTAATCAAATTTTGATTAAATAAACATATATTTTATTCATACCTGTAAATATATTGTTTGACTCGCATCAGGAATCGAGAATAAAAAAAAAATTCTATATGATATGGGGAAAAAATAACAGTTTAGGCGAAAAAACGTTTGCTTGAACGTATTAACGGTGTAAAACTTTTGATAGCGGACTAGCAGGATCATAAAATAGATGTATACAAAATGTGTACTTGAAAAATATATTCCTTTCATTAAAATTATAAAATAAGATTCGTATAAATATAGGTTGTTTTTTTTTTTTTTTTTTTAGAAATTATATTTCGAATTAACGACTAGTGAAAAATTTCATCCAGATCTTTGCATTTTAAAGTAAAATCATATTTTACTAAAAGATTTCAGTTTCCCGTCTAGCGTTATAGCAGAGCTTCAGAAGGTAAATACAATGCTTTACCTTCTGAAGCTCTGTCCAACTTGGGCATATGCGGTTTTCACCGGATCTTTGAAGTTTTGACACCTATGAAACCCAAAAAACCGGATGGAAATTTTCCAGATGTTAATGTTAGTATGTACGTGTATATGTTCGGTCTTGCACTCCTTATATCTACAGAATTACTGGACTGATTTTTATCAAACTTGGTCAGATTATTTATTTATATATATATATGGGCCAATGATGACATTACATTTTCAACCTGAAAGGTCAACGGGGTGAGCCTTTAGAGCAAAGTCACCCTCAGTATCTCGAGATATCTCCAAATTACACACATTTGTTAACGATTAAAAAATAACAATATTTGCAAGACTTTTTTTGTTGTTGAAAAAATCGCATCTCTACTCCAAAAAATCCTGTAAATAAACTACAAGCTAAGTACATATACTGCGTCAATAATACCTCCTCTCACCACAAGGAACGCTACTGTAGCACTGGACGTACAGCAGTTGTAGTCGTCTGGTATGTTGTGACGTCACAGGTTAGCGGTAGAATTAAATAAATTAATATTTAAAGTGTAAAAAAATATTTAATGTGACCGCTATACCGCCACAACCGCGCGCACTTTAGAATGGTTGAATTAAATAAATAAATAAATATTATATTTAAATAAAATGATAAATATTTTAAATTAAATTTTGTGTGTAAGCCTTGCATCAGAAAAAAGCTTCGTGTCGAGAAATTCCTACAACTCTGTTGTCAACATTTTTCAGACTTAAATTACCAGCAAAATTAGTAGTTTTATGTGCAATCGTACATGAAACATTGAAGAAAAAATGTTTTTTTTTTTTTAAGTTTCATGTAATTTGAACTTGTTAAACTGCTTTTAAAATATGTTAAACGTGAAGACAAAATTGTATAGGGAATTTAATTTTGAGAAAATGTTTGTAATTTAAGTCAATAATTTTTTTTTTTTAATCTGAAATTCCTATAGTATTAATTATAAGATAAAATTTCAGCCTCTACTAAAAAAGTTAATTTCACTATAAAAAAAAAAAAAAATGTAACATACCATTTAATTAATTTACATTGTAGTATGACATACTCGCTGAAAATATATATTGTTTTATATAATATAACATTACATGGGATCAGATACTACCAGGTGTCAGATTGGCAGAGTCCCGATCTGTCAAGCTAATATGCGTTCATCAAAAAAGCCAACAAAATTATTAATATAACCTTATATATTATATAGAATATTTTATTACGGTGAATATAAATATATTATGGGCATTCCTTGATTCTGGTGTATTTATTTTTTGTTCTTTCTAAGGAAATTATTCGGCTTATTATTATTTCGGTGAAAAGATTATACGTTCCCCCTTTTTTAATACTACAGTATCTGGAATGAAATATTCTTTAAAGCTACTGTTTGTATTTTTACCGTATTCGTTACGTGTAACTTCAGCCCGTATCGTTTGCAACGGGAAGATAATATGTAACTGTTACGGATATCATAGTTAAAAGTTTGGATAGTTCTTACGAGAAGTCAAGAAAATGAAAAATGTATTTAATGTAGGATTTCGTAACGCTAACTAGTTTAATATAAAAAAAAATGTATCGATTAATATTAAAATAACATTCATGAGATTCTTTAAAGTAATAAGGACAAAAAGATAATAGAAAAATTATCGATGTAAATATTAAATATATCTAAGGAATAAATTTGAAGTGCTGTTTGTACTTTAATGTTATTCAAATTAATGTTAATACTAACCTACTGCATGGAAATACACGATTTTCGTAAGAATTACAAAAACCCCTAAAACTTTCAACAATTTGCATCATGCAAAACATTAATATTAAGCGAATTGCCTAATCATCGCCGTATGAAGTACGCTATTTTGTTGTAATCTTGTCTTGCTGCATGTATTTACGTATCGAGTTAAATGTCGGTACGTGTATCTGCAGTTGCATAATTGTATCGGTGACCTATCGTTTAGTAACGCGCCTCCTCTTTTTGCAATTGCCCTAAGGTTAATTAAGTATGTCAGCTTGATTTCACTCGTCACCCTTAGTTAGTTTATCCCCTCTTTACGTATACCTTATTTGTTCATCCTTGCTAACGGTAAGTCGATTCTATATTATTGATTTATGATTGCGTACTTACGATTAGATGTTATCGATTTGTTTCAGTATTAGATTAACATAAAATAGAGTCGCATTACTGTTCCAGTTACTGTTAAACTTTGTAATTTTAACTTTTTGCTTTGACACGGATTTTTTTTTGTGGGAGGAAGGATAATTAGCCAGAAAATAATTTATATATATCACTTTCAGAACCGTTAAGTAATATTTTTTTTTGTTTTTAAATGAAATTGGCGCTTTCATAATGCAGGCTAATTTGCAGTTTTAAAAGATATATATTAAAAGTAGGGGTTGAATAATAATGATGTTCCAGTAGTCGGTTTTAAAAATTGAATATTTTATGTATAATAAAAAGTCGGTCGCGTTACATATTTTTTTCGCAATATATACAGAGTGATAGCCGAACTTCAGGAACTAATTCAGGACACCAAAATGAGCAAAAACGTTGATATCAACATAAGTCCTACTTTACTTTGTTTTCCTTCTGGACCATTTTGTGATTTTCAATAAAAAAACTTTCTCAGGAACGGGTAAATCTACTTTAATTAAATTTGGCAAATCTAAGATTGGTGTCTTAAAAGCTGATAATTTTTATTAATGTACTATAATTTTTATCACATTTAGTGGAGAAAATAAAAACAGGCAAACAATTATCAGCTTGCATTACGGTGCGCAAGTTTACTGACGGGTTAATTGTCTACAAGAAATCGATTGCTTGTCAGCTGAGTTTTACAAATGAGGTATCATTTTGTTCAAAATAAAATACTTAATAAATTTTGTAAAAAATTAAAATTTGATCAAACAAATAATGACAAAGATATTAAAGATTTGAGATGGCTGCTGTTTTGAAATTTTTGAAGTTGACGTAAAAAATTTTTATTTTGCAGAACACAATCCTAGTCTTAGATTTGACCCTGATTTAATTAAAGTAGGTTTACCCGTTTTTAAAAAAAATATTTTTTTTTTGAAAATCACAGAATGGTGTCAAGAAAGAAAACAAAGCAAAATAGGATTTACGTCGATAATAGACTTTTTAACTCATTTTGGTGTCCTGAATCAGTTCTTGAAGTTCGGCAAATACTCCGGAACATTCCGTAAAATGACATAAAATTGGCACGCTTACTCTTTAACTCTACAGGGAACGTATAATATCAAGCCTTTTATATTATAAAAGATTAAGATCAATATTCTGTTCTACGAAATTATTCTTGCACAGTAACTGCGCAGTTAGATTGGGGATGTAGTTGATGGGAGATGACGTGAGCTGATCGGATTGAATGTATTTAACCATTAAGAGTTGTTGGGGATTTTTACACCAATCTCTTCGTCTTGCCATATTTAAGTTCCAACTTTCACGTACTGTACTATACTTTTACAATCCTCTTTATTCGCGTAATAAATACAACTAATCGTATCGAAAATTATATTCTACGGAAGCATTATTTATACTTTATATTTATTATGATAGAAATGTACTTATATTGTGTGTTAATGTTAGTAATTTTTGCCTTTCATAAATTATTTTTTTTTTTTATAATTAAGTTATAAAAAAAATTAAAGAGAATTATTTGTTCGATGTTTATATGGGATGAAGTTATTATTATTATTAATATCTTTGCTTTATGCCTACCAGATTAATAGATATAAGACTTGGCATTTTTTAAAGGTTTCTATTAAATGATGTATACATGGTAATTACAAATGAACTATACACTTTCGATAGCTTATTAAAATTTTATTCTGTAAGAGTCGAGATGATTACTTATATGATTATATAAAAGAACTATTTAAGTTTTTATTTATAAACGTTTAATGCACGCACCGTTTCCGTTTGTAAAACGACAAATATCAATTTGGTGGTGGAATTCTTTCCAAACACGTGCAAGGGTATTCCGATCAACGGTGGCAACAGCATTTGCGATGCGTTGTTTTAAGTCGTCGATATCAACATGAGGGGGCGGTAAAAAAACTTTGTCTTCTACATAACCCTATAAAAAGTAGTCGGAAGGCTTAAGTCTGGACTATAGAGTGTTCAAAAATAACATAGTGGCTATAAAGATATATAGTGGCGTTCATACAGATAATTTCTAACTGTAAGTGACATTGAGGCGAAACTCCATTTTGTACAGAAACAAAGTCGTCACTACCTTTCTTGAGTTAAGGCACCAGCCATTCACTTACCATGTCCAAATAAAATACTCCAATTACTGTCACTTCGTGAAAAAAGAACAGCCCGCTCACTGTTTCACGAGATACAGCGCAAAACACGCTCACGGTAGGGGAATCGCGTATATATTTTTACCTTTTCTTGAGTTTTCTGTAACCAATATTTATACATTATGTATATCATGTATATCAACTTTTCCACTAAATTAAACACGTGAGGAACGGGTTCGGCCTTATTCTGTACAAGACTACACCTTATTTACATGACATACATTTCATGTTTTTCTCATTGGACCGTGAAGGTTTCTTATTATTCACTAGTTGTACAGATTACATTTTACACATTAAGAATGTAATAAGTTATCGATTAAAATTAATAATTAAGTAAATGTATTTATATATAAGAAAAAGAAGAAAAATATAGGAAGAAAAAGGAAAAAAGTTAAATCGGTGAAAGTAAAATTCTTATCACGAACATCGTGACAAAATCTATCTAACCACAGCACCGCAACACCGCTATGCTAAGAAAAATAAATCTACATTTAGATATCAGCACGCAGATTAACTAACTTAGCTAACAACAGAATTAAATTAAATAAAAGGAAAAAACAACACTAAGGCACGATGCTAGTTAAACGTGTGGCAACTAAAGATGTGAAGATGGTTTATTTATGATGTAGAGGGTTACGTAACCTATATATATATATATATATATATATATTATGTTACTGCATTTAATAATAGATTCATAGGTATGTATCCATGTTATGTTGATGTAATACATTGAAGAAAAGCATAAATTTTGTTTTTTTTAGGTTAAACTTTCTTTGATTTATGATTAATGTGTTGTTTTGTTTTCCTTTTCTGTCACGTTATGTTTTCTGCTTTTTATATAGTAATTTATTATTTTTTACGATTTTTGTTTTCATTTTATTGGCTAATACTGATGTATGAATGAGTAATAAAACCGGCAGTTTTAATAATATAGTAATTTTTTTTTTTTAAATTAAAAATCTTTTTTTAATATAGATTAGCAGTTTATTTAATATCATTTAATCGTCGGTTTAGAAAACCTTCGAAACACTGTTTCCTGAAAATGGCCATTATTTCAATTTACAGAGTCCTCATATCGAATTTTTTATGTTTTTTTATCTAACGACATAAATTATCTTGAGGAATTTATGGAGTTTTTCTTTTGAGTTGTTTTATATTTTATGGGGTGGAGCACTGTATCTAGAAATTGGGGGCTAACGAAGATCATCGTGATCTGGAAACAATCGTTTAAATATATCGATTAATTGCATAGGTATTTAAAAGGTCGCTCTATGTTGTTAAAACCACACTTCCTGATTGATTTTTAGATTTCTTTGCTATATGTATAGATATGTGTCTTCGATCATTCGGCGTATCGTATAATGTGTCCGTAAAAGCATTCAAATCATTGTTCAGAAAGAAATATGAACCGATTGTTGTAGAGATGTAGTATATACCATACGGTGATTTTGGTAGTCTATAAACGATTGCCGAATTTTAATGGATTTTTAGAAAATGAAAATGTAAATAAATTTTTTTATCGTGTTATTAATTAAAAATATGAAACTACATTTTTCCTCTCCGACAAAAATACGTGTGTGTATATAAAATATATATATATATATACACACACACACACACACACACACACATACGTGTTCTCGCGGGCGTATAAATGTATATAATCTCTTCATGAAATTATGGAACATTTAAATTGCACTTCTGAGAAAGTAGGTAAAAACGGATACTCTTATAATTATAGATAATTAGGCTTATTTCTTACATTTTTTCTTCAAATACATTTAAACTATTAAAAAATGGTGCAGAAACAAGTAATATTTAATATATTTTAAAATTCAACCTTTTTCACTGTACATTTGTCTGAAAGAAATATTTCTTCAAAAACTTAGCCTTAAAGCTACGTCAAGTCTGTTGCTAAAGAGAATAGAAAGGCTGATATAGGTGAAGACCTGTTAAGCTTTATACCAAATTATTAAAAGTTGTTAATTATTATTGTTATTATTATTTATTTATTGTTGTAAATTATTAAAAGTTGTTAATTAAAAAAGTAGAAATAACAAAGATGGACCACTGAATGTGAAAATAGGAGGAGAAAAGATTATGGAGGTAGAAGAATTTTGTTATTTGGGAAGTAGAATTACTAAAGATGGCCGAAGCAGGAGCGATATAAAATGCCGAATAGCACAAGCTAAACGAGCCTTCAGTAAGAAATATAATTTGTTTACATCAAAAATTAATTTAAATGTCAGGAAAAGATTTTTTGAAAGTGTATGTTTGGAGTGTGCTTTATATGGAAGTGAAACTTGGACGATCGGAGTATCTGAGAAGAAAAGATTAGAAGCTTTTGAAATGCGGTGCTATAGGAGAACGTTAAAAATCAGATGGGTGGATAAAGTGACAAATGAAGAGGTATTGCGGCAAATAGATGAAGAAAGAAGCATTTGAAAAAATATAGTTAAAAGAAGAGACAGACTTATAGGCCACATACTAAGGCATCCTGGAATAGTCGTTTTAATATTGGAAGGACAGGTAGAAGGAAAAAATTGTGTAGGCAGGCCACGTTTGGAATATGTAAAACAAATTTTTAGGGATGTAGGATGTGGAGGGTATACTGAAATGAAACGACTAACACTAGATAGGGAATCTTGGAGAGCTGCATCAAACCAGTCAAATGACTGAAGACAAAAAAAAAGTTAATTAAAAGAGACGAAATTCAATCGGTTGTTTTGTGGATGCTGATAAAAAGAGCATTAAAAGTGAACAGTTGAAGTATCTAGGTCTGCTTTATTGATCGGCAGAAAGCATTTGATTATTGTTAATCGTTTTGAATGATAATTTTTGTGAATGAAAAGATAATAGATTAATAAAGGAATTTTACACGAGACAGAAGTCGAATTTGAGTAGAAAAAGATGATGAAACGGAAGCGACAGATATTAGAGGAGTGATGCAACGGTGTTGCATGTGACCGACACTTTTTAATATGTACAATTGGAGATTAACAGGAAATGAATTAGGTAAATCAAAAAGCATTAAGTGACGGGGAAAAAATCAATTCAATATGAACAACACTAAGCGTGAAATTACATTAGAGTTGCAGTTCATGGTGAAGAGTAAAGGCTTTGTTAATGTATTGCTTCAAGGAAAGACTATAGAAGAAAAAAAGTAGAGTAAATATTAGGAAGATTTGGTGAATTGAACCGGAAGTTGTGCGGTAATAATAAAAAGCAGAATTTTTTATGCAAGAGAAAAATTCTTTTTATAAGTTGCTGATTAGAGAATTATTCCTTTTGACCGAAGAGGAGATTTGATAAATCCTTTTTACAGGTTGTAATATTATAGTGTACTGAATTATGAACGAAAGGATAGAGGGTTAAGTGGTTTAATTACACTTTTTCATTATATCTGCTATAAATTTTTTTTTTTTTTTGTTTATGTGCTTCAGAATATGGATTCAGATTACGTATTTTTATTGGTAAATTAAAAAAATAATAATAATAAAACGATGTATGAAATAAAGATCAGCGCGTTTTACGATGCATGAAATTTCATTTTATGACATGTGCAGGACGCGTTACATAAAAAATAAAAATACGTAACTGATTTAAATATGAAAATAAACAGCGTTGGTATTTTTTTTTAAATGTACTATTTCAACTTTATTATCTCGATTAAGTGAATATTAATTTTCAGTTACATCACTACTAACTTAAATGAATTTTTTTTTCATTTTTAAATTAAAGGAAAAAAAAATTGAGTTCTACAATATAAAATATAAATTTCAGTTAAAATAATTATTAATTGGAAATAAAATTGTGTTTGCATTTAATTATTATTTATCTCAAATGTATTGTTAATTAAAAAATAAAACGACGCTGAATAATTTATATAATTATTATTTAATATTTTAATAATTTATAAATAGTCATTTCCTGTTAATATTATATGGATAAAATAAGGAGGAAATGATGCCTGGTTATTTTAAATGTGCCAGTATAAATTGTAATTTATTATTTTTATGAGTACAGAGAAAGTAATGATGTTGATGTTTTATTTATATATATTAATTATTAAAAAAAAATGGTTTTTAGCTGTTTAATTGTAAATAATAAATACATTAGAAGCTTAACTGACATTAACTAATCTATTTTACTTTTTTCCGTTGAAACAATTGCGGCTGTTATCGATTAACTCATCCATATATTTATCGATCTTTTCAGTTGCTCGTAACAAATTTTTATCTTATTTATTGATTTTTATCATTTGTATTGAATGCAGCATCTGTGTATACAGTGTTTGTACAAGAAAATATTGCTTATTTTCATAGGAGTGCTGTAAGCGGAAGTATAATATGCGTTCATTGTTTTAACATTATTAATCGGAAGGCTTTAAACCATACCTTTTTAAATTTGCGATCGTACCTGATCAAATGTTTGTAAATATATTTTATCAAAGAGAAGTATTGTTATCTTACATGTTTAGATTTCCTCGCGCGACTACCAAGATTAGTAATGTCACGTCATTTAACTAAAATATTATCTTCGTTATTCATAAAACTCGCTGTTAAATAATAAAAATTCGAGGGCCGCCTTTTAAGTTATTACAAAAACAGGGGAAGAAAAAGTTTTATTTTTGTTGAAATCGTTGTATTATTACTCAAAATATTCATTCGCCTTTAAGATTTATACACTTTGCACGGTTTCGAAGCGATTTACGAAACAATTTTTTCACTCTGAAGCTGGTACCTCGAAAACACGGTTACGGAAGGATTCAACAATCTCTTGAAATGATGAAAATCGCTGTCTACTTTTTTTTTTTGTTTGACAGTCGGGAACAAAAGAAATCGGGTGAATATGGGCAATGAGACTAATACAGTGTTTCTCCGTCAAATAATCAATTGTTTGACGTGCTGTGCAAGAGCTGGCATTGTCACGATGAAGAATGATGCGATGTTTTCGGTTGTTTTTCCCGATCCATTGATGGCTTCTGGGAAACAAATTGTTGTATATACTGTTCAGCATTAACTGTTTATCGATCGTCTAAAGCAACGGTTGCTATACGTCCAGTATAACTGAAGACACAAAGCTATCGTTTGCTTGGAAGTTGTTCGCGAACGAAACACTTTTATTGGATTCGGTTCATCTTGGAACACCAAAATAGTTGCTTGTTGCTTAGTTTCCGGCTGTTACGAATATATCCTCCTGTAAGATGTATACGGATTTTGTATTTCCTCGGTCGAATTTTTTGAGCGTTCCTTAAACCGATTGACACGAGATTGTTTTTGATTGAAAGTTTTCGGTAAAATTATGCGGAATCCATAGGGAGCAGCCAAATTTTCATGAAAAATCGAATGTACTGTAGTCTTCGATACGCTTAACAATGGCTCTATCTCACGGTAAGTCACATGACGGTCCTCTTCGATCATGTTGCGCACAGCATCGATTTTTTTTGCAACAACTACCGATTTTGGTCGAACTTCACGAAATTCATCGCTGACGAAACACGACCGCGTCAAAACTTTGCAAACCGATTGTAAATAGTCTTTTCTGATAGCGATTCATTACTAAAAGTTGACCGGAGCGATTCGAGGCATTTCTGTTGAATTATGCCCTTACTAAAATCGTTAAAAATAATCATCCAACGAAATCCTTCAAGTGAAATTTCCATTTTTTCACAAAATATTTTTATTAAACGCTCACTGTAAACAAACTACTCAGCCGATTTCTACGTAAAACGCCTCTTGTTGTTACAATAAATAAAGGACAAATTTTACATCTCGGCAATGTCGCATCTCAATAGCGCCATCTGCTGGTCGTTTTAAAAACTTAAAAGGCGACCTCCGTACAAACATCTGGTTTCTGTTAAGTACCAAAATCGTGTAACGGTTTTGACGTAAAGTCGCTCCCGAAATTAAATAACCATTTTCAAGATGAACAAGCATCTCATGTCATGTTACTTAAGAAAGCGAATCGGTTTCCTGTCGCCTTCTTCACCCATCTAGATATGCTGTTGGATATCAGCGTGCCAGGCGGTTGAATTTCAGCGTCGGTCTTTCATTTTGATAACCTTAGGAAATTGCTGTATAATGAACGTTGATCTCAATGCACCGGTTCTAAATTTCAAACGGTTGCCCATCTCCCGCCTTTGGAGGAGGCTTTACAGCCTCGCGATGGAAGCTTGGCAGCAAGAATATCACGCCACGACCAACGGAAGGTCCTTGTATAGATGCAGGATCTGATGGGATGGTTTGCTTCTCCTTCGTTTTTAAGGGCAACGGGAGCCCGAGTGCTCTCCAATGATGTAAATTTAAGATAATATTTGTTTCGGTTCCACCTGGCAGCTGATGAGCTGTGCGTCTGCGTGGAGGTCCAGTCAAATGAGCATATGATGTTTAACTGCCCTGCTCTTGGGGGAGGGGCAGAGACCGGGACATCCTGGAACTTAGAGGTCAAAAGGAAAATTGGCCGCTCATAAACAGTGAGTCGGTGTGGCGAGAGCTGCATTGTCGGACCGTGTGGGAGTTCCTCGATGAGGTTGCGTTGTTCAACCGACACCGGTAGATTAGTTAAGGGTAAAGTATAATTGCTCCTACCGTGCTGCTTTGGGAAGCTAATCTAGAGTTAATGGCTGGCCACCAGCCAGATGAAGTTCCAAGCGCTTTAAATGGTAAACAGGTACTAGCTGGCATTCAGCTACCGAGGCGTGACAGGAAATTACTGTATTTTTAATATGATAACAAGGGGTGCGCCTCCCCGGTTTAGTTTTACTGTATGACAATGAGCAGTTGGGACACGTAAGCAGGTGGTGTATGGCTCCTCGCTTAGTCCGCTCACGCTGTTAGGTAAGCTCACTAGGAGCTATTAGATTATCGGTCGCTAAACTGTTTTTGAGGCACAGTAGCCGTTTTGGGCAGGGACATTTGGTCATATGCTCTAGAGCGACCGAATAGGGTGGTGGCGGGAGAAATGCCAGTTAACCAATCATTATTTGCCGAAACGGTTATATCTAGTTCTTCCAATTTTTTACATACATTACACTCAAAAGAAAGATTATGATAGTTTTAAATCTAATATTTTATTGCACTATTTTCCTTACACAAGAAAAAACAATTTTTTTCTCACAACAGACGGTTGTGAAGAATAGTTATTTTGCAAACTTTGCGGAAAGGTTTCAAAACTTCTTTGTTGTGAAACGATTCAGTTATATAAATTTTCAGTTCAATAGAAAATAATAAAATGCAGATTGTTATCCTGAAATTTATTACATAATAAAAAAATTAAATTTTTAATTATAAAATGATAAAGTATGAAAAATAGTAAATCATCATCAACAGTGTTTGTGATTAATTGAAGAGTACCTGCTCGAAGTTTACAAAGTTTTTGCCCGTAGCATATATTTTTATTCTTCTTTAAGTCTGCTTCTGACATTTATTTTACTATACGTCCTTCATATTTCTAGGTTGTAAGCATTATTTTTAATTTCTTTTTTTTTTACATTGTTATAATATTGTTAATATTTTTCTTCTAATCTTTCGCTATACATTATTTCTACGTTGTGTGTATGTATACATTCTAAAGGATTAGGAAGCTCGAATATATATAAAAATATCTTGGTCCTTGGTTTGCCTTTTTGTTAAGCCTCCGGGTACAAAATTTATTGGCGTAAAATCTTAAAATTGCACCTAAAAAACCAAACATCTAGGATTTTTTGTAGTAACTTTTCAAAGTCCCCATATTGAGAGATCCAATAGGTGTTGAGATTAAAATTATATGGAAGGATAAAATGAAAAACAACCGTAAAACTATACGAACATCTCGCTCAAAGGAGTGCTTCAAAGGATTTGCAGGTAGTGGATATTCACGTTGTCCAAAATCCCTCCTTTCCGGATGGAAGCAGCAGTAATAATTTTCAGCTGACCTCACTCAATCTTTTTTATAATCAACAGTCAGTTACTGACGCTATTTTCCATTCCTTTCTTTTCTGCGCTAATCTTTTAACCTAAAGGTATTTACTATAGCCAACATCCTCGATTTTTTTGTTGTAGAGCATCGTCTTATATTCCATTCTCTTTCGTACTCTTCAATTTGTACTTCCTACACTTTCCTTTAACACCAAATTAATATCCAATCGTGTATTAATATTCCCAAAGTTGAGGATGTTAATACATGATCCACCACCGAATCTATTTCGTCTATTCACAAGACTACGACAAATCTCTCTCCTCTGTTATTCGCTTGAAGATCTATTCAATTCGAATTTTATCAGCTCATCTAATAATTTTCAACATCCTCTATCACATTTCAGAGGTTTCTATTACTTTCCTTTCTGATTTTTCTGTCTTCTATGTTTCGCCAACATTTCAAATTTTTGTTTATACTTAAATTTAATATATATAGATTATTCAACTTGAAAAGAGGCCTCCAACACTTAATTTATTGGCAGATACTTACTTACATAGTACTCTACATAAGCTGCTGAAAATGATATCTATGCACTTTTCAACACGTTTGACCATATTCCTGAGAATCCTTGTTAGCTGTACCCTGTTTATTTCGTGGATGGCATTGGTTGAATTTGTTTTCAATTCCTGCAGGGCGTGTGGATCGCTTCTATGAACAATTTCTTTTAAATAACCTCGCAGAAAAAAGTCTGGACTAGTCAGATCAGGGGATCTTGGTGACCACAATCCTTTTAATCGCCATAGTATACTCTTATGCAGTATCCAGATTCTGTATGGCAAGTGGCAATGTCCTGTTACAATCACGCTCATCCTCTTGCAGTAAAGCTATCAACTGTTGGATAATTTCTTGGTAGACGGCAGTATCCACAGTTTTTTTAAACGAGGATCCATTATTCGTCGCCTTGAAACCGAACGCCATACGCCTATTTTTGTGGGTGTTGAGGAGATTCGAAGAAAATGTGCGGGCTTTCAGTACCCGAGATCCGGTAGTTCTGGCTATTAATAAACCCACAAAGATGAAATCACGCATCATCTGTGAAAACATTTGATCTAAAGCGACAGTAGTTAGCTCATGGAGAAGCTGCATTCGATACGGATAACGTTTCAGCATTCTCCTCAGCGTAGTGCTGGCTGAACGTAGTGAAATGTTCTTTACCCGCTTTAGTGTCCGCAAAGATTTCTGAGGAGATTTTGTAACCGCCTTTTTAATATCCTGTACTATTTGCATCGTTAAAACCGACCTGTATCGGGCACGTTTCTGGTCTATCATTTGAATGACACATTTCACTGTTGCTTCCTTTTCAAATTCCTCCCTGAACTTTCGCTGACACGCAGAACAGAGAGATTTCGTCTCTAAATAAGTATTCATCACGAATATACGTTAGTCGATAGTTAATCGCATTTTAACAAACAACACGATTACGCAACCTTATTCTAAAATCAATGTTCGATACAGAATGGCAATACTCAAATGTGCAAGCGATAAAAGTTCTCCCCGCTCCAGCTCCAGTCGTATCAAAATCTTCCACATTATTTTACCCATCTCATACCAATATATGCATTTTAACAAAAATATGCGTTTAGTATAAACTACTGAAATTAAACATCAGTACTAACATATATTTTTTTCATTAAAGTTTTCCATACTTCTGACTTGTCTCCTTCGATATCTACATTACATGGTCCATGCTTTTTAATTTTACTGCTTAAATAACAAATTTCAGCCGTTCTTATAAATGTTTTATTATTTTATTTAATATTACTCGTCTTTCTGTTAAATTTAATTACCTTTATTTACTTTTTTTTATTGTACGACTGAAGTTTTTCTCCTGACTATTTTATTCATTATTTCTTCTAACCCGGCTTTAGTTTCTGCTATAAGTGCAACATCGTCAGCAAATGTTAACATTTTTGTCGAAACAAATATTAGGGTTACTTAAAAAAAAAAAAAAACAGTCATTCCATGATCAAAGATTTTTTCGATTCTTTTTTTATCGCTTTCATCTGTTTCTTTCCTTCCTATTATCCTCATCAAGATGCTCTTATTCCTTGTTTTATTTTCTCTAAAATCACATTTCAAAGCTTTTTTTCTTTGTAACTCTTTTTCGTTCATTTTGATTGTCTCTTTTAGATCCATGTCATACCTCAACACTTGAAAACTTTCATTGTTCAGTAGAGTTTTTATCTTCTCAAAAGTTTCCTTTTTCATAAATACTCTGTTTTTTTTTCCTTTTATACACTCCTCTCTATTGCTTAACACTCCAAAGCATTTTAATGTCAGTGATGTACATATAAAAAAACTTCTTTTTTTTGTCGATTCACTCGATACTTTTATCGTAGATATTTAATTATATTTTTAATTCTTGTTATGTTTTTATTAAACCCTCCATTTTTAATTCTTTTAAATTATTCTTAATTATAGTATTATTTTTACATTTTCTCCCCTTTTGTTTAAAAATATATTTTTTAATTAATCTTTTTCTTATAAATTATTTATTTAGTTTTTTTTTTTGTTTCAGGTAAATATAGTGGCAAGTTTGAGTTGTACATTACCGGTTTTTGTAAGATTCACTGTAAACTGTCTGAACTATTTTCCGGTAATGTATTTATTATTATTATTAATATCACTAAGCGATTTTTATACTGCGTAATAAAAATATATTAGAATATATTGTGAATTACTAGTGTGTATATATATTGAAGCTGCAGTTAGCACAACGAAATATGTAACTATGTATGCTTGGAATTACCAGATAGGGTAGGAAGATCTGTAAATGGATCAAACAGATCCAACGTACAGACCAAAGTTCATGATATAATCGTGAAAGTTAAAGAATTAAAACGGCAGAGGAGAGATCATTTAGCAAGAAGTACCGATGGCAGATGGACTAAATTAGCGCTTGATAGATACCATTAGAGTCTTTCATCTTTTACGTCCACTTAAAAAACGAAAGGCTTGTTGGATTGATGATATTATCAAGTACATTGGACCGAATTGGCAGAAAATCGCACAAGACCGTATTAGTTAGAAACGTGCTGAAGGGATCGATAGCAACTGAAATGATGATAATTTATATATATAATAGAAAGAGAGATATAAGTTAATATAACATTAATTTTTTCAATTTTTTTGTACATATTTATCTGTAATGAAATTTAAAAGAAAAACAAAAAAGATAAAGCGATTTAAAAAATATAACATCATTTATAATTTCAAGTCGTTCAAACTTATCCGTAAAATTTTATATCTAATTTTATTAGTCTAAAATTTTATTTTTTCTACTGCAGTATAGAACAAAATAATTACTGAATAAATTTATTTCGTTTATTGCTACTAACGTATTACTTTTTTTTCTTTTTTTTCCTGTCTAGCCTCCGGGAATTACCGTTCAGATATTACTTCAGAGGATGATATGTATGAATGTAAATGAAGTGTAGTCTTGTACAGTCTCAATTAAAGACGTTCCTGTTTATCAATTACACACTCTTAATTTGTTGCACACTTATAATATGATATGAACTCTCGATATGGTTTAAAATTAAAATCATGAAGAATCTTTTGGAAGGATGTGTAAAATACATATCTTGTCGTAAAATTAACCGTAGGAAAACAACAAAGTTGTGATAACTTAGAAATATTTTTTTTCAGAATGGCAGAAATTTTTCTTTGAATATAATCTTGGTATCCTAACGGAAGGTTGCTTGTTTCGTTTTGCGTTTGATACCTATTTAATCTTACGGCATTTTTTAAACAAAATCGAGTATGTTACTCTTTGCTGGAATACTGATATTCGGAAAGTTTTCCGTAAATATTTGACGGGTTACTCGAAAGGATCCAGAACTTAAACTGTATAAACTGTTTCTTCGATCAAATTAGACATTTTAGAAAAACACTACTGCCAAATAAAAAGAAGAAATAACAAAACTATACTGTACTGATATATAAAAGGTTTACAATTGTCAGTAGTAGACGAGAGTGGTAATATATGTGTACAAGCTGGTAGTAGCATTAGCAGCATTAATGGTGACTCGAATATCTTCAGTTACAGGCAGCTTTATGTTTCTCACTTGGTAATGTTTGAAGATTTAACTGTTATTGGTTGCGTCCTATCTTTTGAAACCCCTTTAGGGATTTTTTTTTTATTAAGTTTAGGAAAGTGATAAAATTTTATTACATTACAAATCGGTAATAACAAAATGAAAGTAATGCATTACTAGTAGACACAAAATCGTATAGGTGTTATTGAAGTTCCCTGCTTCGCTAACATTATTCCCTTTATATCGACAAAAATTGGTTAAAGAAGTTTTTATTTATTTTTTTGCGACGACCTTGTAATGGTTTTTAATTTTAAAAAACTCGATTACCTTTTATATTTTTTATTTACTCCTGTCTTTAAAAAAAATGTGAACACACATGTCTTCCTTCTACGCCTACTAAATTCCATATACACATTTTTTTTAAATGAAAAGTACATAAAATTTTATTTCATTAATAACTTCTGATATTTTTTCTATCTTTTTTTTTATTGTTATTATGTAATTATTTGTTATAATTTTTTTTTACAGTCGAAGGTTAATAATTGTTAATAAATCATATATTTAAAAAAAAAGGAAATGAATTCGAACCGATGTGCCTTCCTCTTGTAAGATCAAAATATGTCAATAATTAAAATGTTTTTGGCCATAACTCCGGTACCAATGAAAATAAGTACCACTTATTATATATCGTTGAAAAGCTCTCAATGAGACCTTATTACTACAGTTAAGAAAAAGTCCAAAATCTAAATGTTTTGGATTTTGGCCTTTTTTTTGGTCAATTTTGGTTCAGTCGATTGCAATCAAAACCAAAAACAATACTTCTTTTACTTCGTATGAGGAAGTAAAAAACAAAAACTGTTTTTCACGTTAAAATTCTATATTATTATTTAAATGTATTTGCAAATAATTTGAATCCGCGTGATAGACAATATTATCACTAATTATAAATATTGATAATTTGTACTTATAAAATAAGGTTATCGCGCTTGGAAGTAATTATATATCTAAGCTTTGATTTATCATTTAGTAATTTCATCTCATAATCATGTTCCTTGAAGTATTATATAAATCGTAATTGTTAATCTACTGGCAATTTCACTGCAAAATTAAACATTTCGAAATAAATAAATTTTGTTAGATGTAGATTGAGTGTTTTGTGTTTTTTAAATGATGTGAATATGAGTGATGCTCAGCGTTAATCAGTATTAGGTGATTTCGCGTACCTCTCTTTTTTATGTGTTTTTATGGTTAGATAATTCTCGATATGTTACTAAATTAAATAAAAATTCTATAGGTTCACCTCGTTTTTTTTTTGTTAAATTTTTTCGAATTATATTTTATTTAAAAATAAATTTCATTTTTACATTATTACTGAACTTGTACATAAGATCTCGCGTCATCTAGTTCGTTGAGTTAAATATATATATAGGAAATATTTTCATCGAATGAACACATATAAACGTATACACATAAGCGTTTAAATATACACATACACACAAAGAATTTTATACACTTGTGTTATGTGCATGTATATTTATTAACAGCAGCTTGCGCGCCATGTCAGATGTTATATTTGTAATAGTAGGTTCGATTTCCGATGACTGCTTCCTCTTGTCATCTCTCCCACCGTTTCCATTCTCTGCATCCCTCTTTATCTCTTAGTCCCTTTTACCAGAATGTTCTGTCCTTCAAAGCGATCGTTACAATGTAAACTGCTAGCGAGTCCACTGAACCGTCACATAAAGGCATATGTGTATAGCCGGCTACATTAGAACCCGCTCGTTCCTGTTAATATTATATATATATATATATATATATATATATATGTTTAGTATTGGCAAATTTGATGTAAGGAACAAGGAAACGTTTGAGTGTAGTATTGTGCGCGCGCGTTTGTTTTGATGAAACGGTCAGAATACAATATCATCTTGTTGTTCTACGGTATTGTATTTATTTATCGTCCTTTGCTTTTGACCGTCATTTTGTTACGTTTATTAGTTCTATTCATCTACGTTTCTCTCGTTATCTCTTTCTTAATATAACATTTTTATATATCTTCTTTATATTATCTTTGTTATTATAGAATTCTAGTTAACCAGAAAAATTTGGTTCGGCTACAGTATATATTGGAATCTTGATTATTCGAAGTAAACGGAACAAAGACCAGTCAATTTATAAATTGCGAGCACGTATTGAAGCCGAGCATCTTCTATTTTGATTTGATATTTTCGGTATGCTACACTATTCCAGGGGTAAATCAGGTTGTTCCTGTAGGAATCTTGAGTCTTTTTTCAAGTGGTTGTTCAATTTTTGGTAGGAAAGTCGTTCATTCTCTTTGTACTTTTTGTTATGTAGTTTTTTATTCTGAGTAAAATATTTCGATCTGTTAAGAGCTTAAGAACCAGATTGTACCCATCGCCTGGAAGATTCCAACAAGAATCTGATGAAAATTTGTTTTTCATCATAGATCGTTTTTTAAGGTCAATCTTTTCCATATTCTTTGTTTTTTCTCATTTTGGGATTCGGTGGATTTGGATTAGCGCAACCTCGGTGCATGTTGATGTATTTGATGTATTTCCGTGAGACGCCCCCAAAAGTGTAATGCCCTTAATATTATTTTGTGAGAGACGACTTACCTGTGTACGTGTTTGATGGCTCTATTTCTAGTCCGGCGGATCAACATTAAACTTATTACTTAAGATGCCCGTTGATTAAAACCGGTTTCTTTTAATTTTTCTTGAAATAAAATTATTTTAATTGAAGCCGATGCAATCTCAAGGAATTTTTCTGGTGTGTCGAATTAGGTTCCAAAATCCTCCTGCGTTTCATAAATTTCATTAGTTATTAATATGAAAAAATATTTATACCATATTGTCTTCATCATTTTGTTTGACTCATCTTTTGTATTAATTAGCGAGAAGCGAATACTGTCTGTAAATATTAAAATGTATTAAAGATCTCGAATATAACGCTACTAATTAAAATTCGAATATCGTGTCATAAAATCGATCAAAAATATCGCCATCTATATTAAGGTTTTTCTCCCGTTATAATTAACTATGGCGTTATACAGGATGGTGCCGCGTTACTGAATGTGATACCTGCCGTTCAGAATTCAATCATCGATAATTTAACCTCCTGCTAATCGACCGCAATATCTTGTAAAAAAAATTACCATCAATTAAATATTGAAATTTAAGATACAAAAATGATGATTTGGTTGTGTTTAAATAATAATTTAGATCCAGTTAATATGCAGATTTCGAGAAAATTGATAGAAGAAATATGCGTATCAAAATTACGTTGAAAAGTAGATTCTTGATCGTTCACAATAACAGAATTAATTGTAACTTCGTATATATTAATCGATGCTGTATCATTTCATTTTTTTCTATACTTTTTGATTAATTGAATATAATGATGATTTTAAGTTCATATTGAACTCTTGAGGTATGCGGTTTTATCATTGATGTTCGTGAAAAAATCCTAAATAATTGCCTTATTTAATTCCCAACGGTTTGCCAGTGATCGATATGATTTAAAAATTGCTAGTTTTTGTATTGGGGTGGCGAAGTGTTAAAGCGCTTTTCATTTTTCTCTCTATGAAATATTAACTGATCGACATCTTTTACTTTTTTTTTTGCAAGTAGAAAAAGCTTTCTTTTTTTGTAAATTTCGTAATTTTGTAGGTAATATTGTTACGATTGCGTAATATTTTATGATTTTTTTTAATACCTTCAAAATCCAATGTATTCGAGTAGTATATTTTTTTTATAAAAGAATTTACGATAAATAAATAATATATTGTACCGTCTGGGGTTTCATTTATTTGTTTATTTATTTTTGAGTTGGGATTTGGTTGAAGCGAGACAAGAGATATATGTATTTTACAATTCATAGCATCGATCATTATACACGGGTGCTACACTCTATCGGGGGAAAATTTAACGACTGAACTATCGAGGTATGGGGTTTAACGGGGTACGGGTTGAACGCACGAGAGGGGTACAGCTGAGAGCTACCGGTTGCACTTGTTGCGTTTACTATTCCTCTTTCATCTATCCGACCGGGTCTTCTCCTACTACTTCATCATTCTTTCTCTCTCACATACACGACACACACTCTCCCCTCCCCCCACTCCCCCAGTAAAACAATTCAGTTTGTCCGACCAATCCCGGTCTATGTTTACCTTCAAAATTTACCACCATTATTTCTGTCGAATACCCTATTTACTCATCTATCCTCTTAAAAACACGGTTTGTATACGTAAAATAATGGAGAAAAATTGTGTTCTATTTCCCGTCAATAATTTTTCGTAGTGATGATGGTGGTAGCCCGTTATTTTGTTTTCTCTTTATAAATTTATGTAGCCCCGTTTTATTTTTACTGTTATAATTTTTCTATTTTAAAATTTACGTTAAACATTTTATTAAGGATTTTAAATTTTTTTACACAAACAATTCACGTGTTTTTTTCTTTTTAAAAACAATATTAAGGAATTAACTATTAAGGGTTTGCAGTACACGGTGGGATAAATATTTTTGTTAGCATTCTGTTCATATGCTAGCGATTTAATAGTCAAAGGATTGACCAAATCGGTCCTAGTATATCCTACCCTACTAAACGGCATGTGTATGTGTGTGTGTGTATGTTTGAACGTGGGCGCGCGCGTCCCCCTTAGCTTAGCAGCGGAATGTACCGATCATTTACGGAAAATCCCGATTCGGTAGTATATGTTTCGTGATGGTCAGGTGTATGTATACTTGTTATTATATATCAATATACCGTATCGCGAAATATACATCGAAGTTTTGGGAAAAATTTAGTATTTTTTGAGCCGGATTCGAATTTTGGGACGAAAATCGCAAATATCTCGAAAACGGTCGGTCCTAGCGCTTTAAAAAAAATTTCCACCTCCTTGGGCGTTAACCCCATTCGCTCAATGGTACCCGTGGGATGATAATACTTTCAAGTGCCCCTGGGGCCCCGTTCGAAAATTGGGGAGGGGGTGCGATGGGGTGCCACCGTTATCTTGGCAACCGCTTCTCCGATTTTCACGATTCAAACGGCGTATGTAACAGTACGTCGAGCGCTAACTCTTTAACGCATCAGTTACATTCTTGATCGACTGTATCTTGTTTATCCGGAAATTAAATCGTTTAGCCCTACGTTTTGATTGCATTCACAGCGTAAAACGTACCGATCCGATGTTTCGATAAATACGCTCAAACCTGTGCGCTAGCACAGCTGTAAAGTATAAACTTGTGAAGACTAAAAAGTACAAAATAAAAAAAAATATATAAAAAAACCTTTTTAAAACCTTCTCATATATTAAACACACTAAAATGTAAAAAATAATTTTAGGACGGTGTATCTCAGAATGGATTTGACAACAAGCTTTGGTGGTGATATGTAAGATTATGTGAGTCGTAGCTTCAAATTAAAAATTTGATGTTTTTGCCAATTTTTTCATATGCGTGATGAATAGCCTAAAGAGTGGGGTGCAATAACATCAAATTTTTAATTTGATGTTTTTTTATTTAAGACTGATGTTTTAAAAATCTTTTTTTACGTATTTTTTATTTATTATTTATGTGATTGTTTTCTTCATAAAATAATAAACTATAACCAAAAAGTAGGCACCGGAATGTACCGATCACTAGCGGAAAATTCCGATTCGTTAGTTAGTATCAATTTCTAAGTTAAATTTCTAATTTAATATTCGTTACATCAATTTTCATCATTCAAAAAAAAATATTTTTACACCAGAGGTAATCAGTTTTGAACACCTTATTTTTACCCGATTTCAAACTGAAGATGTATTCTGATGCGTACAGTCCCGCTGGGTTTGATTATCGTATTACAATGCCTCATTTCGCTGTTATTGATTCTTTTTGTTTTAAATATGTTTTGTTTGCTAGTCCGTAGGCAAGTTTCATTTTTCTCATCTCTTTTTGATCCGATTCGTTATTTAAACCTCAATTTGAATTATTTTTCCCAGGTATTTAAATTTATTAACTTGGTGATTTTTTCATATTCTGTATTTAGAGGCTTCGGGGGAATCTTTGATACTGGTCATGAATTTTGTCTTTTTGAAGAAACTTTACAATTTCTCCTATTTTTATACGATTTTCTCCATAATTTTCTTATTTTCTCTACGATTTCTTTTAGGTGGTATACTTTTTCTACTGCCGTTTAGAGATTCTGTGAGAAAATTGAAATATTGTCGATAAAGACTGGACAGAATTCCAATCTCTTTCGTGGTTTTTCCTCATATTTTTTTTTTTACTTTCTATTATTTTAATTGTTTTAGGATCCATATAGAATTCTTGGTTTTTAAATAAGAAAATAATAAATTAGATTGTACATGTTTTCGAAATCTACACAGATTAATGCGATATATGTTTTTGTTTCACGTCTTTTAAAAAGTACATAAAATTTAGTTAAACATTCGAAAAGTGTTTCAAATGACTTTTTTTTAAAGATCATTGTTAATAATAAAATAAAATTTCACTGATTAAGAGAAAGAAAAAAAATTGGTAATATAATTTAGGTTATCCTGAATTAAAAGTTTACCGTTATTATGAATTGGATATGTTAAAATTCAAATAATTATCGCTAAATTCATAACAGGACTAAGTAGTGGATGAAATAAAGCTTCAAGCTGTAAATCATTATTATGAAATTCGGTTCCTCCGGGTATTTAATATTATTCATTTATAGGACGTTTGAATGCCATTTGTTAAGTACGAATACCGTAAGTGCTGTCATCTGTCCGATATCTTTTGTATTAACTACTCGTATTACGATCACGGCGTTTGTAATATTGTATTATTCAATTGTTGTCTGTACTAAAGGATATAAGGGCATGTGAACATATTGTATTCGGTAAAGTGGATGTATTGTACGTATTACATTTCTCTCCTGTATTGTACAGTAATTCGGTATCGTTATACAATATGTAGCACCGTATGTCGGTGTGTACGCGTACGTTAACAATACCTTATAACCGATGAACTCGAGATTCAGAGTTCATTTCGTTTTTGATGAGGATGTAATGATGCGGGCGATAAACACCTGCTTTTGATTTTTTTTTTTTTTTTTGCTCGCTTCTATCCGATAATTAGTTACTAATATACATACAGGTGATTCAGGAGGAAAGGAATATAATTTGGGAATTGTTTTTAGAGCTTCCAATAAAGAAAAGCGTACATATAAACATATCCGAAAACTTTTTGTTATTGAGTTACGGCCGGCGAAACATTTTGCCCGGATTTCACTTCCTGTCGGTGAAATAATGTCGTTCGTCTCTACTAGCTTGTGGAATCTTCTATTCGCTTTAAGACCTTTTCATTTTAAACCTTATCGATCCTGATAGTAATTTTCTACATTTTTTTTTTGTAATTTAATATTTCAAAAGCCTCTATTTTTTTCATTCTCTTTCCTTTCGTATATTTTCCACTATTATAAAATCTACTAAACATAAATATTTTTCAGAATATCGTATTGTTTGATCTACGTTTTGTTAGCGTAGTTTTCTGTTGTATAAAAACTATCCTTATTTATACCAATCTGTTTTTTATATCTAGAGTATTTTATCAATTCTTTGTTTATTTACTGCTTAATAACAACATTTTTCCACTTATCATGTATTGTGCTCCTTATAATTTATTTATCTTTAATATTTAATTCCTCATTATCCCTTTTCTGTTGCATTTCCTTACTTTTTATTTAATCTAATTTTTTTAAAAATTCAATAATTTCTCTCCTGATCGTAAACCTATTTCATTCATAAATTCTATTTCAATATCTTTTCTCATTCATTTTTTATTAAAAAACAAAAGAATATCGTTTTCGAATCATAATAGCTTTATTTTATCTTCTTGGTTAGTTAAATCTCTCCTCATATTTCTCCTTCAATTACTTTATAGAAAAAAAAAAAAAATATATATTCTACCCGATTAAGTAAATCCTGATTTTTTTTTTTATTTTGAGGGGTAAAGAGCATAAAGAGCGATTCGTTTAAATACGAATTTAAAAATTTAATGTTTCTTCTGACCTTCTTGAATTAAAAACAAATTCTTAAAATCTTTGGTTATTCCTATGCTTGAGTTGTTGAGTTCAGTTCGTAGTAAGTATTGGATACTAGTAAAAAAATATGAAAAAGAGATCCAAAATAGTATTTGTTTAGCAGGATAAGAATTAATCTGATTTATGAATTTTTATTTAACAGATAACAAGCAAACGGACCGGATCTTAATACGATTAAGTTGGGTTTTACTTAATACGATACACATACTTAGTATATATAGCATCAGTCGAACCTATATCGTAAACGTAGTGCTTGCAGCGGGTTGAAAATATAAAAACAATTATAATCCTTGCCCCCTTGTAGGCGATAGAAAGCACACGAAAATTGGAGGCGTACTGTTTGGTAGTAACGTTGCTAACCAAAAAGAGAAATCAACTGCATGGTTACCTAATGCGGCGACTTACGGCTGTTTTTAAGTAAATTCGAGCCTGATATTAACAAACTTGGTAAAGCACATCAGATTTATCCTTCACATTGTTGTAAGTCTAGTTTTCAATTGAAAGCTGAAGTTGTTTTAATTATTGTATTGTTATATTGAATATGCTATCACTATTGTTATACGAGGTGTGTGAGAAAAGTCATGAGACTGACTTCTTACTTACCAAAGTTTTTATTTTTTTCAAACAACAATATTGTCTATCCCCTTCAAAGTAGTTCCCTTGAGTAGTTATACACCGGCGGAGTCGTTCCCACTCCTGGTAGCAGCGCTGGAAGGCTTCAATTGGTAGGGCTTTTAACTGGTCGGTCACAGTCTTTTGAATGTTCTCCGGACTTCCAAAATGACTTCCTTTTAAGACACGTTTCAATTTCGGGAAAAGGAAAAAGTCACAAGGACTCAAATCAGGTGAATAAAGGGGTTGAGGAACTCTGAATATAAGAGTTTTTATACAATTCCACGAGCATCATCCCATTGAGAACAATAAAGAAATAAATGGTTGTACCCTACCGACTACTAGAAAAAGCTAACTTCTGTCGGTAACAGGATTGTGACTGACCGAAATCAGATGCCAGCCATTCAAGGAAAAAGAATTATTAAAAAATATGGAAAGAGAAGTGAGAATAACCGGGCGATCAGTACATAGAGGAATTGACTCTGATCGGGTTAGTTTATTGTCTTTACCAGGTTGAGGGAAAAATAGTAAATCTTTTTTTCTATTCATGAGGGAAAAAGATTTCAAGAATAAAGTAAACCGGGTGGTTGTATAATAAAAATCCTTCCATCAATATCTCTGTAGGTAAAAATCATCCTATCCAAAATTTCGGTGGAAATTTAAGTATCTTTAATCAGGATTTGAAATTTATAATAATATGTACTTCGAAAAACTTTCTTATTTTATCTGTACTTAAAGCTACTTGATACAAAGTTCATTAGTCTTCCTTGAAGTATTTTTTGACGTTTTGGGAAGTATGAAACTGTAATGTACACCGTTATATTAGATATTTTATAAAAAGTTTCGTTGAAATTAAGTTAATGATATTTTTTTTTAGAATTATTCGGTTCTAAACCGGGCAAAAAAAGGATCTCTTGACTGTAATACTTAACAGCCTGGTATGAGGCGATAGTATTTTGAAACATACGTTGTTTTTTTCTTACATATTGTATTTTTATGAAAAATTTGAGTAATATTTAATAAATATTATATAATGAAATATTTTTTGCTTTTATTATTTTATTTCAACTAGTTTTTTTTTAATGTTAAAGTAGAGCTTATGATATATCAATATTTCTTTAAATCATGTGTTGCGTTTTATGTTACATTTATAAGGAGAATAAAGAATTTATTTTAGTGTGTCGCGTCAGAAAGTTTCATCCCGTCGCCCATGGCAACTGATGACGTCAGATTTTTCCTCCCCTTCCCTTCACCATGACTTGATGGGTCGCTTTTTTTTACTGACTGGAGTCAAAAGAAATTTAATTTAAGAATGATAGACGTTTATACGCGCGCGTACACACATACATACACATTTTGACAGAGACATACTTATAGTTGAATTAAATTGTATAACATATATATTTAAAGTAAGGCGTTATTTTATTTGAATTACTGGAATGAGAGCGATTTTATATTATATTATATAGCTCTATAAAGAATCGTTGAATTGAATTAAATTGTGTTTAGATTACGTTTAACTATTGACGTGAAACGTCTTTAAAATCGCACCGAAACATACGGGTACCAGAACAGAAATTTGTAGCGCAACGAAAAGGTCTATATCGTCCTGCCTTAATAACGCCCTAACTATTAGTCAGCTCGACGATACGACTTTGAGTTTGCGTCACTGAAGAACGGGTTGGCGGGGAGAGGGCACAGCGCAGATCGGCCAAAACTGGCGCTCTCGCTCATTTCCATCCAGTGTAGCTCACACTGACGCGATAGCGCGGTGATTTGTGTGCTTGTGTTTGGACTTGGTCGAGACAGATCGATTTAAATAATAATAAGTGTATTTCGGACAATATATATGTGTAAAAAATTAAAATAGACTAAGTATTCAAATTCAATATGTCAGCGTCAGCCCCACGCAAAAGCCAGCCGGAAATATAAATTACGTATATCGTTACTCTAGAAACATACTGTATTCAGTTTCACATCCCAGATGGGGGAGATTCGCTAGACGGGAATATCTTTATTAAAATTACCAGCGCACTTCCCCAAGCTGGTCGATGATCGAAAGTCCCTCGTAACGCTTGTTTGTAATTCACGTCCTTTCTAACATTTCTGAACATTTCACAGCAGTTTAGTGTGTTTGTAACACACACACACACCCACACACATATATATATATATATATATATATATATATATATATTTATTTATTTTTAATTTTCTAATTGATTGTATTAACACCAAACATCAATCGATATGTTACGAACACAACTAGACACATGAATTCCATATAGTGGCGCGGCAAGTGGTAATAATGTCAACAAACCGGTCGACTTTAAGTCTAGCAGGTTTGCTAACCGATATAGAAAGTAATATGAACGGTCGTTACTTTCAAGATAATCCTCCAGAATTTTTTAAATGTGTATATTTTATGTACTTTTTTTTTCAATTACAAAATAAAAAATAACCGTTTTTAATTATCCGTTGTTTATTTATTATAATATATACTTAAACATATTTGTGGAATTAAGCTTCAGAAATTCAAACGATTTTTACGTTTAATACGATACATTTCCGGGTTCCCCTTAAAGAGTTTTATTTATACGTATTTTTCCAATTCTCACAAAATACGATAACATTTTATAAATATTGGTAGAAAACTGTTTGTGTCTATCAGGACATTTATAGTATTGTAAGATAGTTTTTTCTGCCTGTACTTTGTTTATTCTGTTAAGAGAATAATTAGCCGATTATTAAAATTTATAGTCGGTAAACATAGAAATGTTTAAGACAGCCATTGTTCTAAACTGGATCAATAATGTCGACGTATTTATTGTAGGTTTTTTTAAAAGTTTTATAGAGGAGTAGGAGAAGAATAGATACGTCATGGACATTTCCCCTTCTAACGTCACTATTGTTAATGCAAACACTTCAGCTGTAATCTAGACATATTCATTTGAAACCGTTTAATGGTCGCTTTTTTTTATAGTTGCATCTTGTAAATATTTGTATTTTTTTTTCCTGTTCTGCCTTCGGGAATCACCGTCGAGTATTACTTCAGACATGATATGAATGAGTGTAAGTGAAGTGTAGTCTTGTACAGTCTCAGGTCGATAATTTCTGATATGTGCGTTTAATTGAAACCCAAACCACCAAAGAACACCGTTATCTACGATCTGGTATTCAAATCCGTATAAATGTAACTGCCTTTACTAGGACTTGAACGCTGGAACTCTTGACTTCCAAATCAGCTGATTGGGAAGACACGTTCACCAGTAGACCAACCCGGTGTTTTTTTTTTTTTTTTTTTTTTTTTTTTTTTTTTTTACCTCTGGATCTACCGCTAGGCATTCGTCCAGAGGATGAGAGGATGAAGATGAATGATTTGTACCGTGTGTGAAAATGCCATGCCTGACCGGGATTCGAACCCGGGACCTCCGGATGAAAGGCCGAGACGCTACCTCTCGCGCCACGGAGGCCGTCACATATTTGTATATTAAAAATCTCTTTCGGCACGCCGGAAGGCGGAAGTAGATTTCACCGGTGCTAAGTAGGGGATAAATATATTTCCACATTAAAGTTGTAAAACTTCAAACTAATACGACAATGATTGCATGTGAAAAAAAGTTTCACATGTTTAGCGTACAAGTCCCATCTTGTAGAGGACTAACAACCACTTTAAACCGATTCGATACTGTTCCTATTAAGGGAGGTATGATTTTTTTTTTGTCTTCGAAACCCCATTTTTTCCACCCCTTGAGCCATCGGTTGGTAATATTAACTTAGTTAGTTTTAGGCCCTTATCCAAAGAATAGTAGGAACTTTAAAAAAAATCGATATTTTGCTTTTTGAAAAAAGCCCTCACCCCATTTCCATCCGGGTGGTCCGATTTTGCCCATTAACGAATTCGACCGAGATTTTGGGTCGTTATATTTTACGTATCAATTTGAAAGCGATTACCGCAAAATTACGGCAGTTACAGTCGTATCTACAAGAAAGTGAAATAAATTATATATATATAAATGTATATATAAACTTTTGAGCTGACGGCGGTTTTGGGGTCTGGGGGATGTGAAATGGGAAGATACGACGAATTTTCCGGAAGTCGAAACCCATTACAATAGGTAGTTTTCTTATAAAATCTATTTAAATGACCAGTTACTTTATAAAGGGTAGCCGGCATTTGAGAGGTATCTTAAACTAAAACTTTTGAAATAAGTGATCGGTTTTTTTTTTCATTTTCGAAATATATAAATTTTTGTTAATAAGATTTGTACGTTACGCGTTAAAATTTAACCTTTACGACTTATTTATTTAAATACGTAATTTTAATAAATCCTGCAATGATTTGTAATTTATTTAAAAAATTTAACTTTGTGCTAAAGTTTTTTCTTCATAAAATAATTTAAAAATACCTTAATTGACAATATTTTAACTGATTTTTAACAAAAAACTATTTCTTACATCCATATGATAAAAATTGAAAATTATTTTTACCTGATAAAGCCTCATTTGCAGAGAAATACAATATTAATTAAAAAATAACCAAGTTAATTAGTTAACAAAACCGGTAGTAAAAACTGATAAACAAATAATTTATTTACTCTAATAATTAGGAAGATGAACTCATAACGTTTTAAGATATTTTTTGGACAGGGTACAGTTAGCCGGAGAACATGTAATTGTAAATTTTTAAGATAATTAGCGTTAATTTTGCTACGTGTTTGTCTATATCGTTAATTTCGTATCTATATTTATTATAATAACAATAATAAGCTCCTGGTTTTGTAATTTGTAACTGCTCGTTGAAATTGGACTTTTTTGTCTCACGAGTTCAGTTGTTGGATTATTCCAGTCTGCCCTTAAAGGTAGTGCCAGTGTTGGCAGCGGGTATTCACCGTGTAGTATACAGGCGGCTAGGCAGCCCAGGGCAGTCTCAGTTGCGTTACCATAGCAACAGAGCTGCTGCGCTTTGCTTTGCCTTGGTTCTACGTATTGCCTGACAGTCTGCACCCCGGGTCTGCACTCATTCTTGTATACATATAGATGTATATGTGTGTGTTTCACGCATGCGTGCGATAGTGTGCAGCGTTCACCGTCACCATCACTTCACCTCCCTATCATACGTTCTCTTTTTAGGACTGTTTGCAGTCCTGCAACCCTCATCATCCACCCGTATACAATATGCAATACAAATTGCACGCTAAGTGTCTCCATCGTTCTATCCTTTTTCTTTTCACTTAGTTACTTGATTCGTCGTTTTCTTCTTCTCAATCCTGAAACTGTATTTTTATTCTAAGTTTCCTCTTCTGTGTATATATCCTTCTCTAACTTTTCAACGTCGTATTTCCTTAACCCCCTCTCTCTCTCTTTTAATCGTACCACACATCACTTACTGCTTCTTTTGCATTTTATAATTTTTTTCCTTTTTTAACCCTTATTATTTGTCTATTTATTTCACTCGGTTATTTACTGTTGTTACATCTTATTATTATTACTTGATGAATTTTTCTTTGTAAACTTTTTTTTATAAAAAAGGAAATTTCTAAATAGGCTGCTTTACTTGTGTAAGACGTAATATGAACATATATAGTTTTATAAATATGTACGTTTTTTCTTGTAGTTAAAGAGAAATAAATTCATAAGAATTTATTTCTAAAATTTTTTATTATTGTTATTAAGTTTAAATTAATTTGTTACAATAAATTTAACTTTGCAAAAAAATAAATAAAAACAAGGAAAAAGTTAAAATGAATTAATATTTAAAAAAAAATTACATAGGGACAAATATATTAAAAAAAGCCTAAGAACTTTATAAAAACATTTATTTTTATAATTTTACCGAGATGATTTTTGTGTTCGAAATCTTTTCTAGTATAATTTTTAATAAATTCTTAAAGTTCCCGTGATTTTTTTTTTTAACCATATGGTAAAAACCTATTTTATTCCATAACGTTGAAGATATCGAATCGAGATCTTTTTTAATCCACTACCTGACTCGGTAAACGAGAACTTTTTATGTTCAAACGTAAAATTAGCAACCTTTGTTACATATTTTCCGAAAAAGTATATTAAATTAGTAATAATTGCCGTTTTTCTGTTCCTATATTGAAAATTAAATACCTTTTATAAATTGTGTGCGTCTACTCTTTCATTTTTTCTGTTTAGCCTCGGGAACCACCGTAAGGTATTACTTATGAGGATGATATATATGAATGTAAATGAAGTTTAATCTTGTACAGTCTTAGTTCGACTATTCCTGAGACGTGTGCTTAATTGAAACCCAGCCACCAAAGAACACCGGTATCCACGATCTAGTATTGAAATTTGTATAAAAGTGACTCCCTTTACTAGGATTTGAACCTTAGAAGTCTCGACTTCGAAATCAGCTGATATGCGGTGAATTCACCATCAGACCAACTCGGTGAGTCATTGACTCGACTCCTTCCTACATCAGTCTATCCCCATCTGTTTCAGCCGAGCCAGTGCTAACTCAAAAGTCAAGTTGTACGATTGTTAATTCATTTATACATCCGCCGTAGAAATATTTTTGTCGCTTCAGTGATTTTATGAAATAAACCAGTTTTTTTAGAATTCTGTTTTACTTTATATGTTCGGTTAACCGTATTATTAATCGAATAAAAGAAATCACTTTTTCAACGCTATTTCATTAAAAGTACATTAACTCTGATTTCTTTGTATAGCCGTTTGATATTGTAAAAATTTATATCGTTTACGAATCGGAAAACGTAAATTACTTACAGGCAAAAAACTGTACTAAAAGTATTGTATACAAAGAGATGTTTCAAGGTGTTCTACTGATTTGTAAACTAAACAAATGTATAAGTATTCTACGCTAAGAAATAATTAAACAAAATAAAAATTTTAAACTTCATTAAAAAGAAACCTGAATGAATGGAGTTAAACCAAATTATAAATTAAACTCAAAAATTACGCAAAAAAACGGTGAAAAGTCTTTAACAAATACCTATTAATATTAAAAAAATTTAAAAACTGTAGACTCGAATAACCTTGCATTTAAACATGTGGGAAAAGGGAAAAAGTGAGTATTTCTTTAAAAATACTTACTTTTTAGCTGTTCTTTTAACAGTACCATTTTTTTTTTTTTTTTTTTATATCTACTGAATCATCTCGGTTCCTCAGACGTAAATAATTCATGCAGTAAGTGGTCGTTGTAGAAATTTATGCAACTAGCACTGAGATGATCGGTTGGGTTTCCGTAGAAACAATTATCTCCCACCAAAAGAATTCATTATCACTTTTTTTTTTGTCTTCAGTCATTTGACTGGTTTGATGCAGCTCTCCAAGATTCCCTTTCTAGTGCTAGTCGTTTCATTTCAGTATACTCTCTACATCCTACATCCCTAACAATTTGTTTTACATATTCCAAACGTGGCCTGCCTACACAATTTTTCCCTTCTACCTGTCCTTCCAATATTAAAACGACTATTCCAGGATGCCTTAGTATGTGGCCTATAAGTCTGTCTCTTCTTTTAACTATATCTTTCCAAATGCTTCTTTCTTCATCTATTTGCCGCAATACCTCTTCATTTGTCACTTTATCCACCCGTCTGATTTTTAACATTCTCCTATAGCACTAGATTTCAAAAGCTTCTAATCTTTTCTTCTCAGATACTCCGATCGTCCAAGTTTCACTTCCATATAAAGCGACGCTCCAAACATATACTTTCAAAAATCTTTTCCTGACATTTAAATTAATTTTTGATGTAAACAAATTATATTTCTTACTGAAGGCTCGTTTCGCTTGTGCTATTCGGCATTTTATATCGCCCCTGCTTCGTCCATCCTTAGTAATTCTACTTCCCAAATAACAAAATTCTTCTACCTCCATAATCTTTTCTCCTCCTATTTTCACATTCAGTGGTCCATCTTTGTTATTTCTACTACATTTCATTACTTTTGTTTTGTTCTTGTTTTTTTTCATGCAATAGTTATTGCGTAGGACTTCATCTATGCCATTCATTGTTTCTTCTAAATCCTTTTTACTCTCGGCTAGAATTACTATATCATCAGCAAATCGTAGCATCTTTATCTCTTCACCTTGTACTGTTACTCCGAATTTAAATTGTTCTTTAACATCATTAACTGCTAGTTCCATGTAAAGATTAAAAAGTGACGGAGATAGGGAACATCCTTGTCGGACTCCCTTTCTTATTACGGCTTCTTTCTTATGTTCTTCAATTGTTACTGTTGCTGTTTGGTTCCTGTACATGTTAGCAATTGTTCTTCTATCTCTGTATTTGAACCCTAATTTTTTTAAAATCCTAAACATTTTATTCCAGTCTACGTTATCGAATGCCTTTTCTAGGTCTATAAACGCCAAGTATGTCGGTTTGTTTTTCTTTAATCTTCCTTCTACTATTAATCGGAGGCCTAAAATTGCTTCCCTTGTCCCTATACTTTTCCTGAAACTAAATTTGTCTTCTCATAACACTTCTTCCACTCTCATTTCAATTCTTCTGTACAGAATTCTAGTTAAGATTTTTGAAGCAAGTCTAGTTAAGCTAATTGTTCTGTATTCTTCACATTTATCTGCTCCTGCTTTCTTTTGTATCATGACTATAACACTCTTTTTGAAGTCTGATGGAATTTCCCCTTTTTCATAAATATTACACACCAGTTTGTATAATCTATCAATCGCTTCCTCACCTGCACTGCGCAGTAATTCTACAGGTTTTCTGTCTATTCCAGGAGCCTTTCTGCCATTTAAATCACACAATAAGGATATCTCTCGAAAGGTTATGTAGTCTATGCTGTGTTTTTTTTTTGTTTTCCTTGCGCACTTGATCGTTTTCCGACAAAGTGGTGTTCCGTGGAAGTGTTGATTTCTTTTATCACCGGGAATAAAATAAAAACAAAATATTTTACGTTTGGAATGTTACATATAATTTTTTTTTTACGTAGTACTTTATTTTTTTAATATTTTTAAACGTTTGACGTTTTTTTAATTTCTTTGTTCCAGGGATGACGTTTGACTGAAAATGGCCTCGCCGACACCTTCCCTGGAATCTTTAACTGGAGCCAACTCTGTAGGGTCAGTGATCGATAACATCGACTATCATTCGCTTTCACCGTTAAGTAGCAGCGCCTCTCCGACAGCTTCGGTCAGCAGCGGAAGCTTTAGCGGCAGTGGCGGTATTTTAAACACCAAGTGCGGTTTATGCAATGAGACTTACACGAATCCGAAAGTTCTACCATGTTTCCATTCTTTTTGTGAATCTTGTCTCGAACGTAATCAGGAGCACCCGGATAAAGTGACTTGCTCGCAGTGTCAACAAGAGTGCATATTAACTTCTCGAGGTCTTTCAGGACTTCTCGTCGATTTCGCCGCTAATAGTGTAATCGAAAACCAAGACCGGGACCATAGCCCCACTGTGTTCTGCACCAGTTGCAAGAGTAAAACGTCAGACGCGGTCGCGCGTTGCTTCGATTGCGAACATTATCTTTGCCCGAATTGCGTTATGGCTCATCAGTTTATGCACTGTTTCGAAGGACATCGCGTCCTTAACCTCACTCCCGAAAACGGAGCGGTCAACGGTTCGAACGGAACCAACGGTACCGTCAAAGATGAACTTAAAAACGGGACCGAAAATAAATTGGTCGTTTGTCCTCGTCATAAATCTGAACCGTTAAAATATTTTTGTCGCACTTGCAATACTCCGGTTTGCAAAGAATGTACTCTGCTGGATCATCCTAGCGGCCTGCACGATTGCGAACATATCGGAGAAGCGGGTCCAAAACAATTGGAGTTAATGAATCAAGCGGTGCAAGAAGGAAAAACCAAGGCTACGGATATACGGAATATGCTCAAGAATTTAGAACATACTTCGGGAAGGCTTCAGGTCCAATATCACAAAGCGCAAAACGAAATCAACGATACTTTCCAGTTTTACAGATCTATGCTCGAAGAAAGAAAACAAGAACTTTTAAAAGAATTGGAGAGCGTTTTTTCTTCAAAACAGATGTCGTTGAGCGTCGTCGGCCAAAAAGCTCAAGAAACGATCGATAAAATTTATCAGACCTGTGACTTTTACGAACGGCTCACCAAACACGCAGGTTTGGTAGAATGTCTGTTATTTAAAAAGTTATTAGACTCAAAACTGCAAGGACTGACTAGTTATAATCCCGACGCCGGTTTACAGACCGCCTGCGATCTAGAATTCGTATCCAATTATCAAGCGATTCAGGTCGGTGTCCGTAACACATTCGGATACGTTCGTTCCAGCTCAGAAGTTAACGTCGGAGGACCGAGTAAACAACCTCCGATCGCCAGGCCGACTAACGGTTCCGTTCACGTAAACGGAACGTCGACCGTGAACGGATGCGGTTTAACAAACGGCGTTTTGGATCGTCAGTATTCAAACGGAATTACTACGACGGCTTTGACGTCACAATACGAATCCAACATCATCTCGAAACGTTTCAGCAGCGCTAACAGCCTAGGCCCTTTCTCCACTACGATCAGCGAACTTAATATCAACGGTATCAATCCTTATGAAAAATGGTCTAGCGGCGGTGATATTTTTCAAAACGGAACCGGCGGCGGTACTGCAGATACTTATTCGCTCACGGTCGGAGGACAAGGTGATTCTATGCTCGACCTCAGCTCTAAATTACTGTCGACGTCTATTTTTCCGCCAAAATCGCAGATAAAACGACAAAAAATGATATACCACTGTAAATTTGGTGAATTCGGCGTGCTGGAAGGCCAGTTTACAGAACCGAGCGGCGTCGCAGTGAATGCGCAAAACGATATCATCGTAGCCGATACGAACAATCATCGGATTCAGATATTCGATAAAGAAGGCCGTTTCAAATTTCAGTTCGGAGAATGCGGTAAGAGAGACGGTCAGCTTTTATATCCGAATAGAGTAGCCGTCGTTAAAACGTCAGGGGACATAATCGTGACCGAACGGTCGCCTACTCATCAGATACAGATTTACAATCAATATGGACAATTCGTTCGTAAATTCGGCGCGAACATATTACAGCATCCACGAGGCGTAACCGTCGATAATAAAGGACGTATCGTCGTCGTCGAATGTAAAGTGATGAGAGTTATAATTTTCGATCAAGCCGGTAACGTCCTACAAAAATTCGGCTGCTCGAAACATCTTGAATTTCCGAACGGCGTCGTCGTCAACGATAAACAGGAAATATTTATAAGCGATAATCGAGCTCATTGCGTTAAAGTTTTCAACTACGAAGGAGTATTTTTACGCCAGATCGGCAGCGAAGGCGTCACTAATTATCCGATCGGCGTCGGGATCAATTCTGCAGGAGAAATACTTATCGCCGATAATCATAATAACTTTAATTTAACTATATTCACTCAAGACGGCCAATTGGTTTCCGCTTTGGAATCGAAAGTAAAACACGCACAATGTTTTGATGTAGCGTTAATGGACGACGGATCTGTCGTATTGGCGAGTAAAGATTACCGTCTATATATATATCGTTACGTCCAGGTGCCACCTATCGGACTCTGAATCATTTCATTAATCTCCAGTACATATCTTAACACTTTTAACCATTCCTTATTTTTTACACATTGTTTCTGCATTTATTGAAAATAAAAAAATCAGGAATGGTATTATGTTATTATTATTATTATTATAATTATTTATAATTCATTTATTATAATTGTTCCCGAACTGGTTATATAATGTATAATGTTGTCAAATAATTGTTTTAATAATGATAGAATATGTGTATATCAATCATGTATATGTATACACAAGTATTATCTCTTCCCAGAAAAAAAGAAAACAAGAATAATAAATAATATATATTTATTATTTTTATTCATATAAATGATACTGTTGATTTGTATTTTTTATTAGTAGTGGTAGTTTTATATTCATCGTTATCAAAATAAAACTGTAATAATTGTAATTATTATATTATGAGGTGGGCGTGCTCTCTCTCTCTCTCTCTGTTCATCTGTTTTTGTCTGTTTCGATCTCTTTGTCTTGGGACACGTAAATATGTACACACACATACACACAGTTATTTGTTAGAAGAAAAGTAATGAGAAGAAGAGAAGAAGTAGGAGGAGGAAAAAACAATATTTTTCGGTTTAATTATTAATCTGTAGAATATAGAAGAACAATATTGTTGTAAGTTTGTATAAAATTACAATGTTATAGAAATAAAATAATAGTATTTTGTGTGTGTTTGTATATATATATATATATATATATATATATATATATATATATATATATATACACGGTATGTACACACTTTGTACAACAAATATAATGAATATAAAACTGTTAAATTCCTGTGACCAAATAATTTTTAAGCACTTTTAATTATTATTTATTATTATTATTATATAAAATAATGTTACTGGTAATAGTAATTATTATTATTATTATATGTTACAAATTTTCACTTTTGTTTTTAGTGGTGGAAACAATATTAGCTTAATTTTTAAATTTAAGATTTATTATTATTATTATTATTAATAATTTTATAAGTAAGTTTTTGAAATCTTAAGGAGTTATGTGAAATGAATTTATATGTTTTATGTAATTTATAGTATTCAAATTTATTTGATTATGAAATTATTTTAATCGTAATTACAGTTTGTTAATTTTAGGACGTAAGATAAAAATAAAACCCACAAAGTATATATGTTTATACATATATATTAAGTTAATATTATTTTTGTAAATTTATTGATATTTTATTTTTTTTTTTATATATATAAAACATATTGCAGGCGTTTCAAATATGCCCATAAATGTTCGTTTGTATTTAATATTTATTTATTTAAATTAGTAATGATATTTGTTATGTTTTTTATTAGTTAAAAGTAAAATTTATCCTATGTCGTGTTATAAAAAATTCATGCTATATGCGTGTAAACTAAACATTCTTATGAAAAATATATAATTTAATATCGATCGATCGTAAATGACATCATAAATATATATTTGTGAATTATTAAGTGATTTATTTAAGACAACATATTTTTTTTTCAAATCTTACATACAAGACGCTGCAAACTTTAGTTCACATAAAAATAGATTTATTGATATGGCCTGTAACATTTATAAAAAGAATTAATGACATGTTAATCTCTTAACTTTGGGGTTTTTTTTTGTAATAAAACTGACCGATTGTGAAGTATTTTTTATATTATTTTTCATAAAATTTATATTTCATATTTATTTCATCATGTTGATGGATATATTATTGTTATATATATATATAAATATATATGTATAACATATATATTCATGTTTTATTATCTATGATCCGTATTCTGTTATTGTGTTAAAAATCGAATCGATATGTTGAAAGATGTTTTCAAAAATACATTTCCGACCCCAAACCAAAAAGGGTTTTACTATACTACATTAGGTTGCCTTATTTCTTTGCCGATCAGTTTAACATTTTTGTTATTTACTTTATAATATAATTTAAAGTTGAGGATTTATTCTCCAATCTTTGATTTTCTGTTAACATTATTATTTTATTTTTATTATTAAAATTTTTCTTCAAAATCTTTTATCGATTACTTTTTAACTTTACTCGACTTATATCCGTTTCAAACATTTTTTTTAATCATCCTTATCCTATTTAAACATCAGCGGTTTATCCGGTTATAAGTTATTTTTACATAATTAATTAATTAAAAATAATGTCATCATTACAGATGGTGATACAGTTACTTTCACATGAAAATATTATTATTACCACCGGTAATAAAAGTAGTTAATGTAAATACCGATTTTCCAATAATAGTTATTTTTTTGTTTAACCAATGTTTGACTGAAATAATTATGTTATTATTTTATAAAAATGATTGATAACTAAAAAAAAAAAAAATGTTGGCATAAAATTATCAAATAAGAAGTTACATTTTTAGATTAATTTTTTCAAGATTTTCCATACTAGTATAAAGTCGGGTTTAGTTAAAATGTAAACAAAAAAATTTTAATAATAAAAACTGAAATTGCTAGTTAATAGAAAAATGATGTTATTTTGAAGCAAGCTTCATCCTCGTCGATAAATTTATAATACAACTAATATATATTCTAAAGTAATATATGTAGTCATATAATTTTAGTTTAAGAATAAATTAAAATAACTTTCATGTTTTATTATTTACGATCCATATTCTGTTATCGGTATATATATTTTCTTCAGTCTGTAAGTTTGTATACTGTAAATTACATATTTAGTATACAATCATTTCAGTTTCTTTTCGTAATATTTTTTAATATATCTGTAGCTAGGTAATAAATTTTTAAAGGAAAAAAGCAGTGGTGCCTGGGCCATGTTATTCTACATTAGTTTTTATAATATTTAGACATAGTGTTTTTTTTCCCCAAAAATTTTCTCATAGTTTTTTTATGATACATTATGAAAAGGTAATAATATTAGTTAGCTATTTTATACTTTTTTTTTAATATAATATATTATTTTGTATTAAATAATATATATTTTTTTTTAATTTAATGTTACATTTTTATAAGTTATTAATAATTTGGTTTCTTCAAAAATTTTAAAATGTTAAAAAAATATATTACGGCTAATTCCAATTATACTTATTCACAGAGCGCTCCGTGTAATAAAAAGACTTGTTAAACTTTAGATTAATATGTAATTAATTATTTTATTCAAGGACTGCCTTTCTTTTAATTTTTATTTTTCATTATTTATTATTGTTGCAATTTTTTCTACTGTGTACGGTATTATTTAGGGTTTTCTTTTTTTTTCTATTAATATTTATGTAATTTTAATTAATTAATGTACAGAAGAATTTTTCTTGTTTATGTAATATTTTGTCGTATAAATTTAATATTGTTTATTGTTTTTTTTTTAGTAAGAAATTTATAAGTACTATTCATTATTTGTTGTGAATTAAGACTATACATTTATATATATATGTATATATACATATATAATTTTTTTTATCGATAATAAAAGGTATATTTTTTTAACATCACACAAATATATATTTTTCTTCTTTTTTTTGAGAATACTGTTTAGCGGTAATTTATTTATTGTACTATAAGTGATTTATTTCCTACTTACTATTACAAATAATTTAGCTGTAATAATATTATTATAATAAATTTTTTATATTATATTTTATTTTATTGTTATACAAAGTGACTGATTAATAATCTCATTACAAACCACATTTATATATAGGTATGTTTGTTTGATGGATTAGTTTAAATATTTGTGTTTTTTTTTTTTTTGTAAAATATAGAAATACACAGCATTGCCATTGGTCAAATAGATATATATATATATATATATATATTTTTTTTTTTTTTTTTATTTTTTTTTTTATTTACATAGCAACTATTATTCCAGCCGATTTTATTGGGTTTTGTCTTTTAAAATATTTGTGAATGTAATTTAATTCTATTTTTTTTTTTTTAATTTTCTAATTTATTTGTTCATCATCTGGTTCATTCTGCCTGGTGGCAGGTCTCTTACACCCTCTGTCGATCCATTTCTGTTTCATGATTTCTTCATTGTTCCTGTGTAGTTTGTAATCTTCACCTCATCTATTAACTTCATTCTTTCTCCCTCGCTTCCTTTCCCATTCTACTGAGCCTTATGCGGTTGTCAAGACTCCCTTTACCCGCACATTCTAACCGGTTCCCTTTTCTTTTGTTTACTTTCCGCATAAGTGCTCTTCTTTAATCCTGTCCACTGCTTCTTCGTTCCTCACTTTATCTGTCTGTTTTACTTTCTCTATATCCATATCTCAAAAACCTTAAACCAGTCTTTTTTGTTATCGTCTACGAAATGTATTTTTTTTTTATAATTTATAAACTTTCAAAATTAAAACATGCATAGAGTGGTATATCTTTTGTTTTTTTTTTACTTAAAATCTTTTAGTTTGTTTATTAGTTAAAAAGTAATTTTTTAAAGCATTAATATAATTTTTTATAAGTGATGTTTATGGTAATACTATTTACCTGCCATAAACGGTACCGTTCATGATTGTCAACTCATTAATTGTACATTTATGTATTTTTAAATAAATAGAAAATATTTTTTTATTAAATAAAAGTATTTAAACAAATCTATTCCATTCAGTCGAGTAAACTAAGATTGTGGTGAGTGAAATTTGTCAGTTACATCGTATATTGTTGATACTGTCCCCAGGTTTTTTGTTATTATACTTTGTTTGGCAATTTTTTTTAATTTTTTTTTTAGTTATATTTGCTAAACAATTTATAACTTTATTATTATTATTATTATATTATTATTATTATTATTATTATTATTATTATTATTAATTTAATAAACTACCCATTGTAAACCAACGCGCACTAGTCACAAGAAATTTTGTTGATTTGTCATTAATTATTATTATTTTTTTTTTTATTTTCCCAGAGGAACAAATTTTATCTCTTGTTTTCTCTACAATAATTATTTTTTATTATTATTGATTATTTTATATAATTTTAAGTTCAGTTTTTGATTGATTGTTGTTAATTATTGTAATACTATTTATATATATATATTTTTTTTTTAATTTTATTTTTATCATTTTGTATAGGTTTAAGTATTATTATATTCTCGTAAATATTTTACAAAATATTACATTAAATTTAAAAAAATTTGCAATTCTTTTTTTTGTAATAAAAACTTAGATAATTGTTTTGACTTATTATATTATTTTATATAATAATTTTGTAGTAAATTCTACAATTATATTTTTGGTGTTTTTTTCTAATTTACATTTTTATTGTTTTTGTTGTTTTATTTTATTTATTATTTAAACAAGTATTAGTTAAGATAAGTTTTGTATTATTATTACTTTTTTTTAATATTTAATACGATTATTAATACTATAATTATGTTATGATTATTTTATAATAATACATTACAGTATTTTATTATTTATATTTAGATTTGTGTAAGGTCATCTGTTGAAATTTTTTCAGGCATGCCTTGAATTTCTTTCCTAATTTCTTTTTTATTTTATGTTGTTTTGTTTTTTTTTTTATTATTAGTTTTAGTAATATTATTTTGCACTTTGTTTTTACTTACAGTATTCTTTGTTTTGATTTGCTTACTTTACTTTTTTTATTATTTACTCGCTTTGAGTGTATTAATGTTTTTTTTTTTTTTAAATAGTGTGTAGCCTAATTAATTATCTTTGTTTTTTTTTTTTTTTTAATTATTTGTTCATATTGTCAAACTGCTTTTAGTCTATTAATTTCATTGATTTTTTTCATAGATAACAGAAGTACAGTAATAATAATAATGATAAAAAGAAAGATACTTGATTTTTTTTTAGTTCCTTAATTTTTTTTTTTATTATACTTGCGCGATTAAAAAAAAGTAATTTATAGTAGTTTGTGCTGCATTTAATTTTTACCTTTGTTTAACAACTTAATAAATTTCTACTGTGGAAATGTCGTATTATGTAGATTGTCAAAGGATTATTATGATTTTTATTAATTATTATTATTAATTTTGTACTTCTTTATATGTACAATTATTTTTATTTATTTTTTTTTTTTTTTTAATAATGCTCATGAAGAATATGTAGTGCCATTCGTTTTTCATTCCAATTTTGATATCATTATTATTATTTAATTTGTTGTTAAATTTTTTTTCTTTATGTATTCCAGTTTTATATTTATATAATAACATTAAAATATTACCTGAAAATTTAAATAAAACGTTGCTACTATTAAAATTAGAATGGTATTGACGGTTATTTAGAAATTAAAAAACAAATAAAAATTATGTATATATTTTAAAGCCATTTAACTAATTATGATAATTTTTTTTTATATCAACAAGTAAAAAAAAAAACTTTTATAAGGATATAGAAGAGGAAAAAAGTTCGAACTAAATCTAATATTAGTTTAATAAAATTTAACAAATAGTAATGAACAAAAATCTCTCATTTATTTTTGAAATGAAATAAAAACAAAAAATGTACGCTAAAATATAGGTAATTTATTAACTCTGCTCATATGTTACTTACTTTTTTAAAAGCATGATCATGTTGCTTGCAACATCATGTATTACTGTGAACACCGGTTTATGAATATGAAGTTTGTTAATGCTGTTCTAATTTTAATACAGCTGTAGTAATTATTCAATTTTTTTCCAACAACAAAAAAATTGTAAAATTATTAAGTTAGTGTTATTATAATTGTTTATTATTTATCATTATTTTTATTTTTTTCATTTTTTTTCAAAGAATTTCATTAAAAAAGTGTTATTTTTTTGTATTAGCTAAGTTGTACTGGTGTATGTTATATCATCTGAGATATTATTTATTAATTGTTGATTAATTTTTTCTCTGTGAACCGTTATTTGCCGCATTGCATTTATTATTATAACTATGTGACTATTTTATTTTGAAAAATAAAAAATATCATTATAAATACATTTATTTTTATTAGTTTTTTTTTTTTTTTTTTTTTTTTTATCTTTAAGGCCTATATTAGTTTGTTTTTTCTTAATTGTATGTGTTGTTTTGTGTTTTTTATTACTGTATTATTATTATTACTACTACTACTATTATTATTGATATAGACTTAAATTATGTATCTGAATATTCTTGTTTTTTGTTTTTTTTAAGTTATTACTACTATTATTATTATTATTATTATTTGTTGTAAGTTGTTTCTTTTTTAAATTAATATATGGTAATTTTTTCATATTTTTTTGTTTTATTTTTATTTTATTTTATTTTTTCCCCTCTTTTTTATAACAAATTTTCATTTTATATATTTTTTCTAATCCAAGATGTGTGCCATAATTTTTTTTAAAGAATTAAATTTTATATTTAATTTATATAATTGGTAATTTTTTTGAGAACGCTATTATACTACCACCGGGCAAGAGAACAGGTTTCTGTGTCGGTTTACAGATGAAACTCCTCCCCCAAATATCATATATTTATCATGTTGCACCTGGACATATTTGAGATTATTTTAAATGTATTTTTCACTTTTTCATAATGTTATTTGTATTTGATTTTTTATAAATATTTCAGTATTTCTAAATGGAAATTAAGATTTATTAATTAAAAGTTAAAGAATGAGCTTATATCGATCGCCTTGGAGACCAGGTGATTTTGATGTTTTATAAACTCTTTGAGGTTTTTTAACTAATTTTATTACACGTTACAACATACTTGAATATTTTTAAACTAAAATTTTTCTGATCAGTTCCATTTCCCTACTCATATTTAAAATCTATGTATTTTTTTGAGATGTTTATAACAAATACTTTTATGATTTCCCTCTCTCATCGGTGTTATCAACTATTTTCTTAATTCAGTTTTTACAACCTATTATTATTTATGATATATTTTAAAGTGCTGTCACTAATAAAGACCTGGTTTTCACAGCAGGTAATTGCAGAAATTCAAACATTTTCGATTACCAATTATAACTGTTGCAAAAAATTGCAGTATATAAATCAAATAAAAAAAAATATTGGAATTTTTATCAGAGTTGTTTTGAAAGTTTAAATATGATGGTAGATGGTTCTGACATTTGAGCGGAAGAGAAAACAGTCTGTGCAGGATTGACGTGACAGTCGATACAAACAATTAGTATTTTCTTGCTAGGGTAAACTGCTGGGTTTCATTTGAGTGATTTTCACATTGTCTGCAGATCTTTTAAAGAATTCATTTGAGCTACAACTGAACTGTTACCAATTAGTTGTGAATGCAGACCATTTTTGGTTATCTAATTACATTTTTCAGCAGGAATACTTTTCCCCTATAAAATATGCTTATCCTGGAATGGAAAAAAATTGGAATGAATATCTATTTATGAGTATAAATATGAGTATATTTATGAGTATCTATTTCTATCCTACATTTCCAGATATATATATTTAATCAAATTTTCTGTTACATTCATAATATTAACTGTTTATTGTAAACGGTTATTGAACTGCAGATAATAATTCCATAGAAATGAACAGTGTCTGTTGTAGATGTGAATTAAAAGTAATTTTTATATTTATGTCCCTAATCCATGATCCTGATCCGTAGTCTACATGAACAAGAATAAAATCCCCCAACTCGACAGGACTCAAAAAAATTACATTAATTTTTTCTTTTTATAATTTTCATTATCTTTTTCAAATTGATTCCTTGGATGAAAACAGCCATTAAGTAAATAAAGTAGAGTTGTAATTAGGAGAATAAGAAGAACTATATCATAATACTAGAACTATAAAATATAATTATTTGAATTATCCGGTTAAAGTATGAGAGAAAAACAGCTTAATGTGTTAAATTATGTTTATGTGTTACGTTATTTTCTTTGTATCTTGGGAATCCTCTAGTAGGATTATATTGAATCATCTGGATAATTTTGTGTCATAATTATAAGGATGGTGAGGGTTTTCCAGGAAAAAGTTTGAGCCTGTTTATCTGCGGTTAAGTTTTATGAATTGACATATATTCCATCATGATATAACATTTTTAATTATTTTTTTATTTTTTTTAATCTTACTATGTTTAAATAGTGATTACACAGACCTTGAAAATGATGTACTGCTGTTTCTGTTTGTCACCTCCCATATATTTAGTGCTTTTTACCTATAGTTGTTCATAACACTCGGTCTCAACAAGTCTTGCCTACAAAGCTAATCAAGACTTATAAATACCTCAAATGAATCACAAGACGTACATGCAACACAACCTGTTGATCTCAATCCACAACTTCTATTCAATACCGTATTTTGATTTATTTTTACAATGTAAATCTATCGATGATCAGAATCGAAATAGTTTATTGATGTTTTAAAAATAGTATATGGCAGATCAGTGTAGTAGTTCATATGTTATACTCTAAATCATGAATTATTCTTAGTTCAATGAGTGTCATATGTCTAGAATTTTATTTAACTAAAGGGAATATAAATGTTCATCTAAGGGTATATTTCAAAAAAAAGAAAGATAAAAAATTTTGGTGGTACACATCATTTTATTTTATTTATTTTTATCCATACTAACCTATCCTATTCTGTTTTTCCCTAATGATATTTATGGATAGATAAACTTTTCAAATTCTTAACTAGTCATTACTAATAATTTTTAATAAATATTTATCGTAAACAATGGACGGGGTAGTTTATTATCAAAATTATTATTTTATACTTAAAATTAACAAAATAATACTATAATAATAATTCTTATTTTATTATCATAATTAAATAATGAAGTTACTAAGATTAAATGTTAAGGGTATATTTTAATTAAATAATAAAAGAAAAAATATATATTTTTATTAATAGGAAAAAAGATAAAACATTAAAAATTGTTATATAATTTTTAACATAATTATCACAATTTTTCAAGACTTAAACTTGTTTGAAAAAATTTTCTTGTAGAAAACCGTAACGTTAAAATCTCTCCATGAGCTTTGTTTCTCTAATTTAGTTCAGGATTTTTTTTGTTGTGAATACAGATATTAAATTTTGATATTAATTCTGAATTTTATTGAAAAATGATATTTCTTTTTAATTTTTCATTATATTTTGTAGCCTTTAATCTTAATTTTGAACTACAGCTCGATCTAAATTTATATTAGTCTTATTCCATCTTTAGGCATTTAAATAAATTAAAAAAGAAATATGAATTATATACAAAAATTTATTAAAATTGGCAAATTGTTAAAGTTGTATCAGCGTCTAGCTAGCACTTTACATAGGTAATACCGGATGAACTTTTCAGAAGAGATTTAAGAAATTCGTACCAGATTTGTAAAGGGAAAAAACTTTGTAAATCAGATATTGACTATTATATCAAAAGCGTTAAAATTATACCTAAGTATAAAAACATAAAAAAAACGAAGTTATAAAGCAAGAAAAGGAAATCCTAATTCAGAGATATAACAAGTTATTGATTAAAAATAGTTAAATATGATATATAACAAAGGTGTTACATGGGGTAAATTACAGTAAATCATTATCAGCACACCAATGAGATGATCACATTCTTGTTTTTTTCCAGTTCATTCCAATCTTTTTTTTCGGATTGTGACGTATGCTTATCATCTGAAATGCAGTGCATTAATTTGAGTTGATTTCTGAGTATTATAATTAAGGTGTTATTTTTATCATCTACAGTCATTTTTGTTATAGCACCTAATTCACATACATTTTATTTTTTTCACTATGAGATTTTATGTTTGGCTTGCTCTTATTAGTCAGTTCTAATTCTTATTTTATAACTGTATTGAAAAATTATAAAAGAAAAATTCTGTGGTGTAAACCAACTTAAAAAATAAATGCCCTAAGAGGAGGAAGACAGATGCTAAATTCTGAAACTGAGTGCAGAATAAATATTACATCGGAGGTCATAACAATAATAGTTTTTATTGCTATAATTAATGGATTCATTATTAAATCATGTCAGTTAAGTTTTTTTTTATCTAAACATTTTGTTTTGTTTTTAAAAACTAATTCTTTGAGGTTTTAAATTTATGATAATTTCTTTATTATAAAAAAAAAATATTTTCCTTTGTATCTTTTTTACCATCACTAAAAAAATTTATTATCTTACTGCAAAAAATAATTAAACTTTTTTTTAACAAATGGAACCAAAACCTTTTCTCCTTGCCACATTAAAATTCATTTCTAAAAGAACATTTTTTAATTTGTTCTGAATTTTTCAATCAAATTAAGGAAAATTAATTAAAATTTTTGACAAACTAGATATAAATTGTATATAGGAACTACGTAATTAAATTTGGTTTAAACCTGTTAACATTTTTACATATTGTCTTTTATCCCAAAATACTGCAAATTTTTATTATTAATGCTAGAATTACTTCTAATACATAATATCACTGTTGTCATTAATGAGTTTAATATCTTATGAAAACTGTTTGTAATATTAATTTTCATCCCTAACCCAGATAAGCATGCATTAATTAAAGATAATTAATGCAACTGAGTTAAAGGTTGAAGTACATGAATTAACATTCGTAAAGGATTTACACTTTAAATCCCGAACTAAATTGGATTCCAATACAATAGAAAGTCAATAATCCAGTTTTATTATTTCTTTCTTTGATTCACAGTTTTTTTTGTTGAATATTCTATTAAAGAAATATTGGAATATTCTATTAAAAGTATGAAATAAACAAAATTTCAAGAATTATTTGTTGTATAAAAAAATATTTTAATACCGCATCCTACCACAATCACGTGGTAGGATTTTAATTTTAATTTTAAAAAGAATTCTCTTTAAAATTATCAATATTTATTTAGTTTATATTGTTGATTCAAAATCCAAAATTTAAATTATTTTTCTAGTCTCATTTTTATATTTAATTATTATCCTGGACAAAATAATGAAATTTGGAGTTACTTGGAAATGGAGAGATTCTATTATCCCATTTTAAATATTTAATGCAAATAGAATAAAATTGTATTCCTTTAATTAAATAATAGTTAATTAATATATATAGTAATTACAAGGAATAATAATAATATTATTATTAGAGCTTCTCTTATAAATACTCACTTTATATCAAAATAAATTTAAATTTATATAAAATGCTATTCAATTTTATTAATTCTTAAAAAAAAAATAAATAAATAAAAATCTTAACAATTTTTACAATTTCTAAGATTGTATATGTATTTTTTAAATTGAAACTATTTACACACTTACTATGTAATGTTAAATATTTTCTTCTATAATGTAATTTTAGACAATAAAGTTATAATTAATTTTAATAACCTATGACATTACACTTAATTTTTCAAAATTTTAAATATATTTAATATTATAGTAATATTAAAATTAATCTCTTCAGGCTTCTGTTTTCAGTTCGTAATAAATTACCCAAATCTACAGTACAGTAAAAGCTGTCCTTAAAAAACTTCATTTTCAATGTCAGTTCACAAAAATTAGAACAAAGAAACTTTAATTTTGTAACTTGAAATTAATCTACTAAATATTATTAAATATTAAACAAGTCACTAGATAAAAATTCATAAAGGATTTTGGATTATTCAAAGACTTCTTTAGAGCCAATTATTTACTAATAATAGTGTGGCAACACTACTATGTTGCCAAATGCTTCACCGAGGAAGAAGCTGAATTAGCTTCGTAAAACCACTGGAAAAAAATTTGTTTTCCAGTGAAAATTTAAAAGCAATTTGTTTTTAAGTTCTGTCATAGTGTTTATCAAATTACCTAATGAGTCAAGGTAGGGGATAACATCCTTGGTTTTACAGCAGATTTAACTTACTGGTTTACTTTATCTATCCCAGTTTTTATTAAGACTAATGAATGTAAAGTGCCTGAGGTAAAAGAGGCATCAATCAGCTCTAATTTCTCTGAGAGTAATGTTCAGATAGACCCTATGGTGAATAGAACAATCATGTCGACTGTAGACGTTGATATTATCAGCATTTTAATGGACTTTGAATGTTGATGGTGCACAACCCTATATTTTACTTCACTGAAGAAGTCAACAGAGAACTATTACATTAATCATTTCTTCTAGTTACCCTGGAATGGAATTTGTTATGCTTGAGTGTGGTTATGCCTTTTACAGGAGTGAATTGCTCATGTCAAGTCATCTACTAGTGTTATTGTTATGGTATTTCACAAACAATAATATAAAAACAAAAAAACAGTACAATATAAAATTGAACCATAAGTAGATTTTTCTTTGACACTGAGCTGCCTTTCCTTACCTTATTGAGATATCACTTTTGTTGTCCTCATATCTATCTGTTTCAACTTTTCTGTAATGTTAAAATACAACTGAAATCAAAAATTTTGATAGCACCAATTATTTCTACCAACCGGTGTTAGTATTTATATTTGATTTTATCAAATACATAAAACAATGATTTTATTTATAACTTCTTTACAAGACCAAAAAAGTGATTAAAATTATAATTGGATTGGAGACAAGAAATCACACATTTGTTTTCAGAGAGTACTGCTCTAACAAAAAAGAATAATTCCCTATCATTACTACCGTCCATCTTGTGAGCCTGTACTCATGGAACATCTTCAGAAAAAAAAGAACAAAGATAAGTTGAAAATGATATACCCTATGAAAAAGTCCAGTCAAGGGAATACAGCTCCAGGCTCTGGTACTTATGCATCCATCCCGTTTGCAGTGTATTGTTAATTACTTTTTTTGACGATCTTAGACTTGCGGTTCAAAAAATTTATTTTCTTCCTGTTAATAAGTACTTGCATGAAAACAGGCATCATTTTCATTAAAATAAGTTTTTCCACTTATCCAGAATTTGGTTTTGGGCATACAAAAAAAGTTGACTTATATGATGTTGTTTTACAAAAAAAGTTGTTTTATGATGCAGAAATTAATGTAAATAAATTAAGAAAACTTAATAAAGGCCAGTATGCTATAGAACAAGGGTCAGCAATGTGGTGCCCACAGGTGCCATGGCACCCTTGATGAGATTTTTATACCCTCTCATTATATTACACATCTACTAAGCCCAATAGTCGTATTGGCATTGTGCGTATATGTAGACAATATAATTCCGCAAACTCAGTGTTAGCAGCAAATAGCAATCAAGGTCATACGCTGACACACTTGCTACTTACTATATAGGAATATTCTCGCTTCTGATAAATTTGGTAGTATGTTATCTAAGTGCTACATATTTTGAGTGTTATTATTATTGACAGTGTTTTATTATTTACGTATTATTAGTAACCGTATCACGCAGGATAGCCGTGCTTTTCACTATCAATACATATCGTATTGGTTAAACGGATTTTGTTATAACCCATCATGAATAATTGTAAAAGAAAAATAGTTTAATGTTGACTGGGAAGAACAATTTTGTTTTATTGACTTTAAAGGCAAATTTATCTGCTTATTGTGTAATAATAGTACGGCACCCCCAATAACTTTTGAATTTATTTTGCGTCTTACTGATAAAAAGGTTGCCAACCTCTGCTATAGAATATACTGTCCAAATAGAATTGCACAGTACCCTAAGTAAGTTAGCTAAGTTTTTCTTACTTTTTTTTTTAAGCGATTGAATTGTTTTCTATTAGTCAGATTTACTCTTAATCTAAAACTAATTCTCCAATGTTTTCTGTGGGTTTTGATGCTTGTTATATTTAAATAGTCGGGTTACAGTTTTATATATATATGATAAAAACTGTGTTGTTAAACCTTCATTTTAAAATCGTTTAATATTTCATATGGTAATTAAACAATATATTTTTAAAGAAGATAAAATTGCTAAACAGTGAATTTTGCAGCTGACTGTTAAAAAAAACAGTACATTAAATTATAAACATCTGAACAACTGAAATCTTTACTCTGTCTTTTTGATAATTATCAAAAACTGATATTGGAGAATTGTGTACCAACTCTAATAAGGTTTGTCTAGAGTTTATTGTTATTTAAATAATGAAAATACCCACATTTTTTAATGAAATAAGTTTATTATTTTTTCCAGAGGAATAGCATTAGAGCTGTATTGGTTTTACCTGTTCAATCATCCTAACATCATAGGATGCAATGTTTAATACTATATTACATGATTGGAAGTGTTTAGTCACTGTTGATTAGAAGTCACTTTGTTTTATTATTGTAGAACTGTTTATGTTTTCTTTTTTTTGTGTAAACTATAGATACAGAATTGTTTCAGTAATTGCAAAAATAATAAACACTTATCTAGTGGAACACATTATATAAAGGCATAATACCTTAAAATTAAAAGGGTTGATATTTAAATCCTGAAATACTCCAGGTTTTTGGATGTTGCTATGTAAATTTTTATTAGTAAATGGTTTCATGAATTTCTTCATTCCTTTCTACTCAAAAACAATGTTTTTGAGTAGAAAGATTTTTACCATTATAGTTCAGAGGGTTCAGAGTTTAATAGAGTTCAACACCATCTTACACAGTTACAGGCCGACCATTCTCAAGACAATACTGTGTTAATTTTACAAAAAAAAACTGAACTACATTAAGAGCATAGTGCTTCAAATCCAGTAATTGTAATTAATTAAAAAAGTTATTTATTTATTTTTAGGATAACCACAAACAATTAAACTCTGTTAACATTACTTAAGATGTTTGATTAATTTTGTAGTGCATGTAAGATACCAAAGCTGGTCTATGTTTCAAACAGAAAATTTTGGATTAAAGATGTAGATACTAATGTATCGTCATTAACCAGGAATCAGGAAATCAGTGCTTAAACCTGCTCCTCTTGAACTATATCTAGTTTGGATACTTTAATAAAAATAATATTTTTAAATTTTAACCATTTCAAATATGATAATAACTAACTTGCACTTAACTATATATTATATTTCTATGAAATGCTAGAAACAAAATTGCCTCATTGAAAAGTAGTGTAGAACAATCAAAAACTAAATATTTCCAAAATTTTAATATTAAAAAGAATAATTTTAAAGAAATTTTGAAAAATCCCTTTTAGGTCCCGCATTAATAATGCCTAATTTTTCCCTGATGAAAATAGGGATGGTGAATAGTTTCCATACAGCAATAGAGGACAGAAGATAAGTTTTAATTCTTTCCTTAATAATTAATGAATATATTGAAAAAAAAACTTCAAATTAAAGTACAATTTTATTTAGTTTATATCATAATAAATCTGGCCCTTAATATATTTGAAGAATGATTACCAAGAAGGTTAATGAGTTATCTTCAGAAAAGGTATTAATCAACTCTTCAAAAAATATGTTACAGCACATAAAAAAAAAGACTGATTTGTGTATTTAACATATATATATATATATATATATATATATATATATATTTATTTACAAAAAATAAAAAATAAATTTATGGACCACAAAAAATTATGTGGATAATTTTGGTATCTAGTTAAACTTGCATATCTAATTCAGAACAAACTGAAGTAGTGCTGGTATCCTTATCTCCTGTGCCAGTTTGCTCTTTGAATTAATCACTGTCTCTCATCCCAGCCAATTTTTCTTCTGTATTCCCCTTTTTGGGTAGTCCTTAAGCTAGAGAGTGAAGATGCCTACTGTTGGGAATACCTCTGACCAAACTCAAACACAACTCTATATTAAGCGTCCTGGCTATTACAGTAGTTGTTTGTCTAACTTGGAACATTTTTTCCTCTTATAATATTGAAGGTATATAGGCTGATTATAGATAGAATCCTTTGTCTGTAACTATGTACAAAACTGAAATTCATTGTCATAATTTGCTTTAATATTGGAAGAATTAGAATGGATTCAGTAGAGATATCAACAAAAGGTTGGTATCAGCAAACTCATTACTTCCTTATGATTAAAATTGCACTTTGAACTCCTTTGAAAATAAATTTTGTAATTAATTGTAGACTTATAACATACAGTACATCAATTTCAGCGGAATACCTATAAAAAATGTTCACAATTCAATTCTTGCGGGTAGGTCTCAATCAACCTATAATACTAAGGGGAAGGACTCCCCCTTGGTACTATCACAATCAACTATATCATCTCCTAATTTAGGTTAACAGTTATTACCATAGTAATCTTTACCTAAAAATGATGTTCCTGGAACATATTTCCTTTAAATGTTAAATCAGATAGGCTGATTATAAATAGATTCTCCTCTCATAACCAGATATACATCTAAAATTCATAGTCGTATTGCTGGAAGAACAGAAATGGATCCACTAAAGGCACCAATGAGATTTTCAGGCAGTAGCTGCAACAATAGAAATAAAACAACAACTTTATTAATTTCCCACAATTATATTAATTATGCTCCTTTCTATTAATATATTCAGTGTAACCATATACGTAAAAAATTCTGGAATGAACCGCAATCATCTGATAAACTATCTATTCATAGATAATTCTTGCTGCTTATTGAATTGATTTGGCATAACATTATGCCAAATTTTGAATGTTCTCTACTATTGAGCATTGTCACTGTCCTGTATTCAAACGTAATCTTTTCTGCAAATACTCCATCTACGGATAAACTAAAGTAACATAACTGTCATTGTCCTGACAATTGCCGCTTAACCTTAATGAAATATAATCAACAGGTCTTATCTTTCCTAATCAATAACTACTGATTAAATTTTCAATGACCTGCTTGTTTATACCATTGTTTTTTTTTTTTGTAAGCTACTTCACTGGCTATTTTTTAATATTAAAGGATCTATACTGGACTACATAATAAACATTTTGGCAGCTGCATGCTTCATCAGGAAGTAACTTGTCCGGATAATATATAATAATGTTCAGGAACATTAGTATTTACCCAAAATCATTTCTCCTTGTAAAATTAATCACAACACTTAATGGGCAACTTTTACTGTACATTTATATAAATAGAACACATCAAAATATAATTTATAGTACTAATTTTATTGTATACATTTTTATATGGTTAATGCAATAATTATTTGAAAATATTTTATGCTTCTCTTATTGGAAATTGAACAGTAACACAGATCTCAGCGAAGGACACATTCTAGTGCTATATAGGCTTTGTATAGCAAATAATGGTATAAGTAGGTAGGTAGGTTAAACTAATATTTTAGCTGATTTCTGTACATGGAGATGTACTTTATTGTTAATACCTTTTCATGCACTCATAATTAAAAAAAAAACATGATCATAAGTTATATTTAATTGGGGGAAAAAATTATATGTATAAATAAACTTAAAAATATTCTTTTTTCTTCATAGGCATTATATTTATAATAAAATTAACGATTACAAAAATTATTAATAGGTCTTTTAACTTTAAATATTAATTGATACAATTATATAACAAGCACTATATACTTTCTAATTTTGGTACTCTACATTTAAAATAAATATTTTTTTCAATAAAAATTGGGCACAAGTAATTTATAAATGCTTGAACTTAATAATGTTTCATTACTATTATATATAACTATATTTATTGCTTATTGTAGGATTTATAGTTATATAAATTTAACAGGAAAGAAGTGATTATTTAATTCCTAAATTTTACCATTTTATTTATTTATTTTTCTTTGTAAAACTTTTTTAACTTCTGACTATTATTAATTTGTATTATTATTTCTTGTTTCTATTATTTTAATAAATAGAATATTGTGGTATATAAATATATATATATATATTTATATTTAATCTATATATATATATATATAGATTAAAAGTAGTTTTTTCCTCTAGTAATAAGGTAGTTTATATTTTTGTGTAAATATTTACGGGGATATTTCTGACCATTCCATTTTATTTATTTATTTTTTAATTTAGTGTATAACCTTGATATCTTGTCTATGGATCATTCATTGTTTGTAATTTAATAACTGAAAAAAAAATTATTCATGCTTAACAATTTTTGTTTATTTTTATTTAATGTCTTAATCTTCATATATTGATAACTTTATTCTTTACTTTTAATTTAATAGTTATGTTGTCTGCTATTCTAGCAATGACATGATTGTTCTCTAAAAAAAAGAAATGTCCTAACCTAGTTAGATTTGTATTTTAAATCTTTGTAAATGGTACAGAACATTTAAGTTTAGTAAAGGAGTGAAGAAGAAATGCATGTAGGTGAATTTCTGCTAAAAAAAAAGCCAAGCAACAGTTATTTTTAGTTGTAACAGAAAATATTTTATTCAAACCTATTTAAATATTTTAATTAATTTCAGTAATTAGCTGCTTATTAATGGTAACTGCATCCAGTTTATTAAATTGTTCATAATGTTATGAATAAATTCCAGTAGTTTGAAGATATGTTTAATTAATTATTAAACATTGAATTTTAAGCTTATCTCATATCTATCAATGTTACAGGACCTAAAGTTTCTCACGTCATTATAATTATTTTATGTTATCTTTTAATCACCTATTTCTGAAAATTACTCTTAGGATTTCATTAAAATTTACTACATCTGCTTATCCATATGTCTGATTATACATCTGAATATAATAAATAAGGTACGATGAACAAATATTAAAATAAAATTAATGATTTATTTCATATTAAATGAGCATGTTAATGGTGTTAAGAAAAATATAAACAAGGCAGTAAGAAAATAGGATACTGATGCTGAAGTGACCAAATGTAGTTTACAACGTACATGTATCTGTACGTGACATTATTGTATAACATCATATACTTGCATACGTCAGGTTCATGTATAACAATGCACACTGTTCAAAAAACTTAATAAACAGATGTAGCAGATTCTGGTAATGTCTATAAAACAACCATTGTTCTACTATTGGCCTATAAAATATATAAATGGTGTTTAAATATTTTTTACTCCATACATGAGTAACAATAAATAAAATGTGTGTATTAATAATTTACCATGTAGTAATAATAAAATAAATTAATCAAAATCAAAACAAATTTTTACAAAGACAACCCCCAATAAAAAACAGGAATCTGATAGACTTTATGCTTAGATTTATTGAATTAAACTGGAATGATAATAATTTAGAAAATTTATAAATAATTTAAAAAAATTAAAAAATTTTATTTTTTTAAATGTTATTTATGTTTAGAAAGAAATTAAAAAAATTATTTATTCCATTATCACTTATTTTTTTTCAATGCTTCTAATTGTTTTTTATTTATTTATTTAATCCAGCATCTACAGGTTTACAGTAAATTACAAAATTTCTACATTTTCTTTTCATTTTTAATATTTTTATGCGTGGACTGGGATTTGATTCCAAAGCTTTCCCAGGTGTAAAGGTAAAGAAGTACCACTCTGTCAAAGAGGTCAGTAATAATATTATTAAATGTATTACATGTATCTGCTAAATATGACAAACTATTATGGTTATACCTTAATTTTCTTTTACTATTAATACGTTTTTTTTAATTAATTAATTTTTTTTAATTACAAGCAAATTTCTAACCATTCCATTTTTTGTACTTTTTTAAATTGATTTAGTAATTTAGGTTATACTAAGATAATGAATGTTTTAGGCTATATATAAAATGTAATTATTCTAAGTATCATTATTATTCATAAAATGTAATAATTAATTTAAAAAAAGTGTATGTGCGTATGTGTGTATATATACATATATATATAGTGTGTGTGTGTATTGAATGTTTTAAATGTTAATTATTATTAAAATAGTGGTACTTGTTTTAAAAGTATAAAATAATAACTATTATTTTTATTATAATAGAATATTAAGCAGTTAAAAGAAACTACTTTTTCATTAGTCATACTTTTTTAATTAGAACTGGAGAAAGTATGAATTTATGACCAATTTTTTTCAGTTTATTTGTAGATAAATAAAATAACAATAAGTAAGTGTTTTTTTTTCAAACTTTTTTGGGTAATAACCTTCTAGTAAAATAGTGCTTTTCATAATAGTGATTGATGGTATGTTAAAAAATTATATTTTATTGACTTTTTTTCTAGTGGGAGGGGAATTAACATTAATTTCATTTGTTTAAAAAGGAAAATAACAATATTGTGTATTGTGTACTTATTGTAAATAATTATGGTCAAGGCACCAAAATTATTATATTAGCGATATAATGTTGATGTTTTTTGAAATGTTAGTATGTATGTACATGGTTATTTAATATATTACTGTATGTTGAAGTTAGTGTATGTGTATATATATATATATATATATATATATATATACATACCTCCTTCCAAGTTGATAAGTGATCATGTAAATTCTTCTATGTCAATTAATCTAGGGAACATTTTAGCCTTTTTGTAGTGAAACATATTTTTTGTCCGCAGGATCGCCAATCGCCATAAAACTCATTGCTTTTATGTCATCGCCATTTTTAAATATTATTATACATATACACATAAATGCTTAATAGTTTATAGATTATAATAACACTGTTTTTTCATTAAATATTGTTCTAGGCTATTTTTTATTATTGAGATAGAAATCCATTTTTTATATTACATTTTAGGTTGGGTTAGGTTTTGATTACAAAAAATTAATTGTTTAATATGTCGATTTTTAATTTTTTTAATTTACAAAGCTATTGCTTTAAGTATTTTCTACAAGAATTATTGTTTTTTTTAAAATATATTGTTAATCTTCTTTGTACAGTTTTCATTCACTACTGCACTTTTGCTTAAAGTTAATAACTACAGGAGTCTGCCATTAATTCTATGTGAGTGAGTAATGTGGAATATATTTTTATTTTTTTTAACATTGGTAATTTTCAGTTTGCTTTTAAACAGTAACATTGTAATAATATTTTGTTTGCATTTGAAAAATAATAATTAAAAAAATTTTCAATAAATTCAATTACGTTTCTAGAATTCATCTGTATTTTATCATTTTTAAAGTATTAGCACTAATAACTATAAATTTATGAATAACATTCATGATGAGAGATTTCTTTTTAAATGTATTGACAGCTTTAGTTTATAAAAATGCATGCATTAAAATTCACTCATCCATAATTTGAATAACTATCACCATATTAATTTTTGTGTTAATTTAAAACTTTTGAGAAGCTATGTTTAAACACTTTTCTTTTCTTTCGTGTGCTATTAGAACAACACTATGGTGTTGTTAATTAGAGTAAATAACAATTAAATTGTGTTGTATCATAACTGTTTTATTGTATTGTTAAAATAAGTAAATTGTAAGGAACATAATTAAATTTCATTATGAATTATTATTTATAATTTTACAAATCTACAAGCAATCAAAGTACTGTATTTATAATCAAAATTTTTTTCCAATCCATATTAGTTTTAAACAGTTAATATGTTGAAATGTTAATAATATTAGTAGGTAGCAAACTACGTCCTTGCAAAAGAACATTGCATTATATATTAATTATAAAAATTAATTTTGCCATTTAGTTTTTTCTGTTCTTTCCCCTGTATTCACTTTTTTCAGAGATCTTTGCATTTACATGACTAAAATTTTTTCTTGAGTTCTGTATTCCTTCTTTTTTAATTTGATCTTTTTATCATTACAATGAAATCATTTATATTGAACATAGCTCATTTCATGCTATTCCACCCGCTTGGTTATGTATTCAGTAGATTTATTTGACAGCCTCCATTTTCAGAGACAGGTTGCTTGAGAACGGTACCTGTTTACATATCATGCAGTTAGTCAACATGTTCTGAAACATTCTGGCTCCTTTACATCTAAAATATTTTAAAAAATTCAGGCATTTTATGTATAAATCTTGATTAGCAAACTACCTTTATCTTTGAGTGTATCATTTGATGCGATATACTTTTCTGTCCCCGGTTAAGTGTAAAATTTATTCATAACATTTGGATGCAGATACAAACACATATAGGGGAACTGCAACTAATTACCAGATTAGATAATCAAGAGCACTATAATTCTTAAATGTTCATGAGAATTGTTCTAGTGTATAGATAGATTTCATTTCTATATACATTTAACTTAATTCAAATGGGCTAAAGGTGGAAAAGGTTCTATGACCGCCCTAAACAACAAGTTATTGATGTCTTGTTTTCTTAATAAGTTTTTAAGGCATCAGCTATGATGGTCATTAGTTAATAAATGTCAATAATATACAGAGAATAAGCCAATGAAAATTACACTTATTAATTATCTTGGTGAACTATATAACTAGTTTATTAAATATGATTTTAAATATCAGCATCTATGTTTTGCGTAATATAATTCTTTTTAAATGATTCTACTCCCTGAAATATTACAAAATGTTTTGAAATCAGGTTGTAAAAAATTCAACTTATTTACGTTGAACAATATCTAATAGAAACAATAAAAATTAATTCAAAAGAAACGTAATTGAAATTAATAGAATAATTTTGTTTCAATGAATCTTAACATATTTAAACACAAATATTTTTTAAGTAGAATATTTGTAGTATTTTATATTGTATAGTTATTTTGAAAAGTCTTTTTTTATATAAATAATTACATAACTTTCCACAACAATAAAAGTATAGTTATGTATATGATTTGTTTTGTTTGTATGGACTACATGTTTAATTTGTTTACTATTATTAATATACAATTATAAAACAAAAAAATGTTATGAAATTGTTAATTAACAGTTTATTTGTTAAATAATTATTTTAAGGGTTATAATCTTTACTTAATTATTATTATTATTATTATACTTATATAAATATGATATGACTAACAGTATTTTACTGGTAGATTGTTTCCCTAAATGTTTTAGATTAAAATGTAATTTAATGTTAACATATTATGTATTATTATATGCAAAGAAGTCTGAGATTGTGAAGTTTAATGAAATTATTTAATTTTGTATGTATTTCATTTTTTAAATATTTTAAAAGAAAATTTAAATATTTATTATTATACTACAGATGGTTGTAGTTGCACATACATTTATAATTATAACACCAACCTTATGTATATTGTTCTCTATTATGATCATATTATTATTCCTTAATTAATTATGATAATAATCATTCCCAGGTATTTTATTGTTAAATATTAATATTTCTACTAAAAATATATAGTATTGTTTTTTCTTTTGTCAAAAACCATAATTGTTATAATACAGTAGACTTCTTTTTAATCAGGAATAATAATCAGTTAATAATATTTGTTTTTAACAGAATAAAAGTAAATTAAAATTAACAAAACAATTATTAATTAATTTACTAAGCATTTGGCACTGTTGGTATTAATACAATTGTATAAAATAAAGTTCCAATTAAAAGTATATATCCGAGTACTTTCGGAGCCATTACTCCATCACCAGGGATTTCCCAAAAGATGTTAATTCAAATTCAAATGTATAATTGTATTTAAATTAGAATTGTTACGTTCATAATAGTCGGTAGTCAAGAAATAAAATTAAATTGTACGTCAATAAGACCGTAATGTCATGTTCGTAAGATGTTTGCGACTATTATTTTAAGTGTTTAATTGTTAATAAGTGGAACTTTATTTTATACAATTTTTTTTTTTTAAATGAACCTTTTATATTTTCATTTCTCTTTTTTTTATTTAATGACTAAAAATCGGTTGTACATTTTAAAATAAAGGAAATTGGTGAAGCTCTTTCTTAATTTTTTGACTGTTAATTCTTTTTTGACTGTTTTCAAATTTCTTTATCAATCATTGTCAGTGGATAATGTGCAGCTAGTTACTCATGATTATACTAATTCTGAATCATTTAATAAAAGTAATCTGTACATGATTAACAGAATTATGTATTTAAATTGGTTTTTCAATTTTTTCCCCGTAAAAATATTAAAACTTACAAAAAGCTTAGTAAATAAACAAACTTGAATAAATGATATGTAAAATTACTTTAATGTATCACCAATTTTCTGAATTAAAGTCAGTGAAATTTATAAAAATACTATTACTAAAGAAGAAAACTGATAAAAATTTCCAATCAAAATTTAATAAAGTGATCAATTTGCATACTTTATAATTTAGTTTCTATTTTCAACTTAAGTTGTGTACATAATAAAATCATAGTCCTTCCATTTTTGTTTTCAAAATTTTATTATTGACATTAATGCTGAAATAAAAAAAAAGCAATTCTGTTAAAACAGCCTACAGTAAAGTTCAGAGCTTTAGGAATACAAGCTACTGTTAATTACAAAGTTATTCCTTTAATGCACGATTACCCCATTGAACTTGACATAATGTGAGAGAAATTAGGTAATTTAAGCAGTTGTTTTCATATTGTACAGCATCAAAACAACAATGATTCATCATTACTGTGAAGTGCTAATTCCCCGTATTAAAATACAGTGTCTTGTGCCATCTTACAAGTAAATGATTAAGAAAAGATTTTGAAGAAAAGTCTACTGTTCTATAGTTATTTAGAAAAATATATATATTTATTTATTTTAATACATAGATTGAGATTTTATATAACTGAAACACTTAGTTATTTGCAGCATGTGATAATTTTTTGGCTATTATTATTATTATGATAGTAGACATTTCGTTGATTTGCTCATATTTTTCATAACCCTTTTTTTTATCTTGGTAACAAGTCTGTGATTAATAAAATTGCCTTCCTCCCTTTTCATCTTTATCTCCCATCCCTTTAACTTTACCTAAATATATGATTATTAGTTATTATGATTTTGAAATTCTCTTTTTCATTTTATATTTTTTATTCACTTGGGATCCACCAGGTCATTTTATATTCCATAACAATCATATCTTATTATATTTCTTTGTTCCCGTTTTTTACTGTGTGTGTTAATAATTTATTTTTATCTCTTTGTTATCATCACAGCTGTTATACAAACTTATACCTGCTTAATCGTAGTATAGTGTGTCTTTACCTAACCTAACCTGTTTTTTATAATCTTACCTAAAGCTAAACTAAACTAATCTTTAATCTTAAATATTTATAATCATATTTCTTACCTCTTACTATATTAGAAAAATATTACCTGTTGTTTCTCAGGTCATGTTGGAGTTTATCAAACCTGTACACAATATTATTTAATGAATTATTTTATAGAAGTATGTGCATGAGTAATAATGGTAAAAAATTATATAAGTAACGGATTTCAGCCTTTGTTTAAATTAGTTCATGGTCGTTAAAATTTTACTGTATAGATCCAATAATCAGAATACCACGTTCTGAAAAAAATTGTAAATTAATTTAAACTGTTTTGTAAAAAAAGAAAAATCAAAAATTAAATTTTTTTTCCATTACAGTAATTGCTGTTTTATTGGGAAATTAATAAAACTTTAATTCAAAGAGTCCCATATCTGTAATTTTTTCATTTAGTGTTCAGTTAGTATTTTTTTATACAGTTATATTTTCTTATAAGACAAAGTATAATAAGCACAAAAAAAAAATGATTGGCTCTCAAACTAAACCCTTGAGATAATGCGTGTCTCAAAGATGGGCAGGAATTTACACTCATTATTTCACTATCAACCGTTTCTTACCATCGCTTAATCAAATTTAGACATAATATGCATTATGTCAAATAATGAATTTGACATTATTGCTAATGATTAGTTAGAATGAATTTGTTTGTAATACTATTTTGTTATGCAGTTTTCCTCTATCCATAATTTATTTGTATTTATTTTCATTAGCTATGATTACATTAAAAAAAAAAAACAATTTTTAAATATGTTTTTAACTTGTTGAATGAGTTTACGCAAAAAGAAGTTAGACTGTTTATTAGATGATTTTCTATTATAGGTTATTATGTGGTGGGAGGTTTGTGAGGTCACCGGTAAACCCTGATCTATTCACATGTTATCTGTTCTTGATTTTTATAATTATGATAAAGTGTAAATACAAGAACCATGTTATAATTTAGATAAGAATGTAGTTTTTATTTCAAATCGTTATTAACTTCTTTAATTTTATGGATTTTAAAATGTTTAAATTTTACATTGTTGCGATGCAAGTGGGCAACTATCTTAACTTTCTGCTGAATATGTTTTCAATGTTACTTGTGATTGCATCGTTGATATTCAAATGTTTTTTGAGAAATATATACCTATTTTAGTTCTTTTACTTTATCATCATTGTAATATAGTAGCGAATTAACTTAAAAAGTCGTTTTAGGTCAGGTAGCACCCCAAAGTACTTTATTAATGTAGATTTCATAATTAAGGTGAGCATACATTTGTCAAAAATACAGATCTTGCTGCCTATGCAATCCCTGCCCAATAAATGTCCTGTATAATATAGAATTAGAAAAGTACTAAGTATTGGTTATGTTTACTAAAGATAGTGATTTTCTTTTCATTCAATGCAGTTCATCAAAAGAATTTAGTACTGCTTTGAATATCATTAATAATAATGATAATGATAATTTACCACGGTAAATATCAGTATTTATTTACTGTTGTTTTAAAATAAGAGATACCCCTTTCATATTAGAATCTATGGTGCATTTTTCTGAATTTGTTTAAATAAATAATTTGTGTTTAACTAATTCATAAAATAACTCATTTTCATCATATTTCTTTATTACTGAGCTGTTTTCAAATAAATTACATTTAAGTTTGAACTTTCCACTGAGAAATCTTTTCCAACTGCTGTGCTACTATTATTTCATATTTAAAAGGTGTAATAACATCCTGAGTTAACTTAATTATCAAACAAATACTGTTGGAAAAAAAGAATCATTAAACCTAAGTTTGGTTATGCTATTCGTATAAATTTAACTGAATCTAAGTTTTTTGTTTTGTCTTAAAAATTGGGGTAAACGTTTTTTGAAAACTCGTTTAGTACACAGTACAAAATATCTGGCTTGTTCTAGAAAATATGAAATGAATAATTGTATGGTTACCTTACTTAAATGGAATAAATTTATGTAACCCTTTAAATTACACAAAATTTATTAATTACCTTTGTAATTGAACAAAATGTAATTAAGTTTTATCATTCAGTTTTGTGACACAATAATGAATTAACGAATATTTACTCCATTAATTGCTAACTACTAGTTGGTCTCTATACGTTAAAAAAAATCTAACATTAAATAGGTGATTAAAATAATGGCTAATTAATAAAAGGTAAGACTATTTCTAATAATGGAATCATAACTCTTTTTCAATTTCTTTTATCTTTCGTTTTAATGAATGTTTTCATCCTGTTAGTTTATAAAAATAATAAAAAATGTGTATCAGGTTTGAGAATGTATTTATTACTATTTTTGAGAAAGAAATTAAAGAAGTTAAAAAGAATTAGGTAAACGTTTTTAAGTGAACTGACCAGGGAAAAATAAATGCCTTATATTTGTTATAGAAATACTCATTCTAATATGAGATTTTATCCTTATTATTATTACTATCTTATTAGTTGATTTATGCAAAAGTAATACTGATGAAGGTATTTTATGCATGATCGTTAAATCTTGTAATTTTAATATTAATAACGCATTAATTAATCATTTTCATTGTTAACAGTATGTTACTGTGGATAGTGGTGGTGAGGTTTTTTCTATTATTAATGAATAAATAAATACATTGTTGTCTTTTTTATACAACAATGTAAGGACGTGATTAACATTAATAATACACGTTTTTGCTAACATTTATTTTTTATGTTAACCGATTTGTTATATTTTACTACCAGTTTAATCATGAATATTGTTAATAATTTAACAAATTATCAATTTACGGTAGAAAACCTATGACAATACAGGTTAATAGGTTATTATAAAATATTGGAGTTATTTTTTAGATCTCAAATTTGTTCATATTTTTATTTATTGTGTTGTGATAATCATACTAACTATATAAATCTTTTTTCCCCTAGTATAAATGTTATTTCAACATTGATAAAAATAAAAATATTTATAACCTGTTAAATATTTCTTATTTGGTAAAATGAAAAAACAATGACTTAATTAAATAAAATGACTATTATTAATTTGAAATTGTTCTTTACTATAGTATTTTATAGGGATAAGAATAAACTTTTAGTAAAAAAATAAGAAAAATTAGCTTCGTATATTTTTTTATAAATATTTAATCTTAAACAAGTTTCTTCAAAAAGATGATTAAATTTTTATTTATTTTACGCTTTTTTCATCTGATTATGTTTTCCTCCTCAAAGTAAGCCCTATCAGATTTATGGATAATACTTATATTAGCTTTTTTCCATTCTTTTAAACATTTATGATATGGATTTCAAGTATAGTTTTTATTTAGTTCAGAAAGAGAAAAAAATTCACACAGGGCTATGTTTAATCAGTATTCAATGTTATAGCTATAATATCAAATTGTTAATAAGGATGATACATTGCAATGGACTTAGTATTTTTTTTTAAATTTATTATTTTTTTTTATTAATAAGCAAGTGAAAGAACAAATTTTTTGTCTCTTGCCTTGTGTCTATAATATCTGTGAGTATTGTTTTATTTGAACCATATCAGATACCAATCTCTTCAGCAAATTCCCTAACAGTCATTAAACAATTAACCATGATATTTTCTTTTCAATTTCTTCTACTGTTCATATAAATTATTATTTTTACTTGTCTGTTATCTCAACTCCCTCTGCCCTGTTATTGCTTGACTTATAAGCTCATTTTATAAAAAATAAAATTTCATTTCATTCTCATGCAGCATGAAGTAACTAATAATATATTAAATTTAACTTGGGTTTAATATAATTAATTGAAATTTCTGTAATTATTTACTTCCGCAATTTTGTAGCATTTTATGGGATATAATAAGTAATATGTGCTTTCTGGTCCTGCCTGTAATTCAAGAAAGAACCGTTGTATTCCTCCAAGAATGGGAAGTTTTATCAAACAGTCATAAATATAGGAATAAATAAGAAATAAAATAGTACTCTGGTATGTCAAAATTTGCAAGTGCATTATGAAATTACATTGTTAAATGTTGATAAATACCTAGAAGAAGCGTGAATTTCTTTCATAACAAAGTGTATCTTTTATATTTAAGTTACTTCATCCAGCATTAGGATGAAGTAACTTAAATAATTAGAATTCTATAACGGCAATAAAATGTCTGCAAGGAAGCAGTAATTAATGAGGTCATGTATTTAAGCATAATTACGCTTTGTCCAAAGATATAATTGAGAAAATTGGCAGAAAAATATTTGATAAATGTATTGTGTTTGAAGAGATAAATGTATTTACTTATCTTAAAATTCATTGTGGAAGGATAGATGTTTAATATTATAGCAAAGAAAAAACTAAAAAGTTAATTGTACTGGTTCCTGAGATATATCGGTAAGGTTTTTTTTTTTTTTAATTGCAAAATTTTTAACCAAATTATTAATATGAGATTCATTCAAAACACAAGTAATTTAGCTTGAACAACTTCCATTCTATCAGATTAATTATTAAAAAAACTATAAAATATTTGTAGAAATGTTAAATAAACTTTGTCAGTAATATGATACCAAAATATTACGTGTTATTTGCATTACGAAAAACTTTAATTTTATTATTATAATTATTATTTTTTTTAAATGATAAATTAAACCAAATTTGTTTAATCTAATATTTTTAAAACTCAAATAATAGTATTAGTCACGTTTTCAGCCATCTTTAGTAATTGATGCTTTTATTTTTCACTCGGGTATTAGAGCTGATGGTATTACTGACAGTTTACTTTAATTAGAAAGTATATATTTAGTATCTTATGAAAAGTTGTTTTAGATTTGAATTGTATGGTTTCATTTAGTTTGTTAATTTGTAATTTCAACCTGTATGACAAGGTTGTTTAAAAATGTAAATCAATTCTTCTGTTCTGGTAATTTAAAATAGTCATAGATTGTTGGGTGTTGCCATGAGAGAGGACGGGATGAAATTTGATGTTCATTAGAGGGAAGTTTACTATCAATAATAAATATAATTCCTACAAATGCAGCTTAAATGTTGTGGTAGCTTTTGCATAAAAGTGGCTGTTTTGTCAGATATATATATATATATATATATCATAAAAAAGCAACTAATTCTAAAAATTTATACATTTAAAAATGATTTAGAAAATAAATTTTTTCAACTAGTGACACTTCATGTAAAAAATTAAACATTTAAAAGAGGTAATTAACCTACAATATTGCAAAATTACAGTGTATTATATTTCATTATTGTCAGAATGTTTCTTTAAATCTCTCAGTTTCATTATTTACAATTCCATGTTTTAAAATATTTGAAATATGATTATTTTATCATATTAAATGGTGTGAATGCCAGTTCTCTAATTTATTACAGCTTCAGTAAAGTTATTTTGACATTTTTATAGCTATGTATTAAAAATAATACTTTCTAATCGACAAATTTATTTTTTTATTTTAGTAGTTCTGGAATAGATTATTTTTATGGTTTTATATCTTATTAATAATGAATAATAATGACAATCACTATTAATATTTTATGTATTTTATTCACTAGTGCTCTCATATAGTTTCTTATTTAAAAAAGGTTATTTATTTTTTAATAATTTTATCTTCATCCTGTTTGTAGATATATTTTTTTTCTGTGACATACATTTATACTCTAAAGTTTTAAAACTTTTCTTTCAAATTCTTTTCTGTTTATTAATTGTTTTCTTAATGCTATTTTGTGTAGAAACTTAAAAAAGTTTTTTTTTCAGAGTGCAGTTGTTGCTATGAGTATATTTATAAATTTAAATCTGTCACTGAAATTCTTTTTTTAATTTTTTTGTAGTTTTTCATTTATAAATTCAGTAGGATACATTTAATTAATCTGGACTAATTGAGATTAGAACCGATTATAGATATTGAAAATCACAGCAAAACAGTATTGGCTCTTAATAAATATATGATTGTATATATTATTTACATCTTTTTAGGCTAAAATTTAATTTATTAAGGTAGCCCATTATAAATTAAATATAACCGTTAATCAATGAATTGTTTTATGAAACACAAATTATCAAAATCCATAACTAATCTTACAATTTGTTAGAAATTTGTACAACTGAAAAAATCCACTTACAGTTCCTTTTAGTTAGTGCTCGGTTGCCGAGAAAGAATGTGCCAGTGGCCATGTACTATGAAGTAGGAGTAAAAAATCAAAGTCCTGCAACTACCAGAAATTTAAAATAGGTATTAGAGAAAAAAATTATTACTAAAAAAATAATTACCTTACCTAAAATGTAATTAAACTGTTTTTTAAAATTTCACTGCAGATTAGAATTCTGAAGTCCAGATTAACAGGAATTAAATTAATGTAACTTTTGTCCTTTTACTGTAAAAAAATAACCCAAAACAAATAATTGTAAAAAATACAGCTTTTGTTATTATTTAAATAATTGTAAAAAAAATTAATTCAAATAATTTTATTAAACATTTAAAATAAATGTTAGCAAATCTTTATTTTTCTATTATATGTTTTAAAAACAATTATATAAATTGGATTCAACAGGTAAAAAAACTATTACATTACTCCTCTGTTATTAAAATTAATATTACTATTGTTATTTATTTTTTCTTTATATAAAATAAACTATCTAAACAAACACACAATTAGATAGGCTTGTACAATCTACTATTACTTATAGAAAATAAATAAAAATAAAAAACAAAATTTTTAAATAGATAATATATATAATAATAATAATAATAATAATAATTCTTTTATAAAATTTTCCTATATTGTAACTGTATATTCCTTTTATTAAATAAACACAATCCTCTTTGTAGTCGCATAAATATGAGTAAGTACGGAAATATTATTTTGCTGTACTAAATTTGTTAAGTTACTTATAATAATAATGATATTTCAATATTAGTACAGAAAAAATAAGTTTAAATAAGGAAATAATTGTGAAAAGTTGTTAAAAAATACATATTTTTCTGATATTTATGGATTTTTTCTGCAGTTGCAGAAGAGTGATTGGAAGTTGGAGATTTATAAATGATTTTTTTTTTATAAGTATTTTAATAATTACACATTAAAAATAAAATTGCAGAATATTAAAAAAAAATTATATTTTGACTATAATATGCTCTTATAGTATTATATTTTAAAGAATCACAATTTCTACACTAAATTTTTGAGGATGGATAGTTGGGAAAAATTGTGTTATTATTACTTGCGCGTTATTATTATGAGCGGAACAGGTACATTATAAAGCATATTCTGTACTCACAAAAATAGCCAATCCTGTTGAATTCTATATATCTGGTGTGTGCCTTTTCCTAACTATGTAAAGAATGTTTACACACCTAGAAAGACAGGAAGGAATATATGTGGAAATTCTTCCGTTTTGGTCTTTACATTCTAGGATAAATGTGCTTTTCAGTAGCAGTCAACATATAACTGATGTCAAAGGGTGTCAATCTGGAGTGAATCCAAAGTACAGAGATCTTTCGTTTATTATCCTTTAGCCTATTCAGATCAAGGAAAGGACAAACTAAAATATGTATTTTAATATTTTTTCAAAAAAACCTAGATTACGCATTTGTTTTGAATTTTAGCATCTATAGTGAACTTTGAAAAATAAAAAAACGGTTTTAAATAAAACACTGTATACTTTAAGTTAAAACTTATAAAAATTTATCTGATTCTGTGTTAGTTTTTTTTAAACTAACTTCTTTGGATAGAATGTTACTGGGAGTATTAGTCTTGTACTATCACTGATGTGACACAGTTTGTTTGGGTTAGGCTTTGAAGGAACTTTGTTGTTATTGATATTTGTGATTTAAATTGTGTTAAATTGTAAAAGTGTTTGGATATTTCAGTTTTCCCAAACACATAAAAAATTCAAAATAAACAAACACAATTTAAGTCGCTCATAGTTAAATCCATCATTAACAATTAAGATCCTTCTAAACATACTTTATTCATTATCATATCATTCAGTGGCAGTTTTTAAAGAAGCTTAACATATGAATGCCATATACATAATAAAGCTTGGTGTATGGTAAATAGTGTTTTTAGTCGATTTTTATTTTCAATCAATTCTTTTTTTTGAACTTACAGATGTGTTAACTACCTAAAAAGTTTATTTTCTGTTGATCTTAAAAAAAAAGAAAAGTGTTATGTACTTTTTAACAACATTCAACAATTTTTGCCAAGTTAGATTTTTTTTACTTACTACAGTGTAATTTTTTTAACATAATTTTTTCTGTACTAAATAATTATTAGTTTATAATAATTTTTTTATTAGTATTTTATCATTACTAATTTTAATGATCTGTGCCCATGTAGAATTCGTTATGATTATTATAAGATAATTTTTAGTTATTATGTAATTATTATTATACTATTTAAACTATTGATATTTGTTAATTGGTTTACCTATGATGCCAGCTGCATGTTGTCATCATTATTATTCAGTTTGATTTAGTCCATAAAAAAATAATAAAAACTATTATTAAAAAATAAATAAATAAAAAAAAATTGGTTGGTTATTAGTATTGTATTATTATTAATTTAATTGTTTATCGTTAATGAAATAAAAATCGTTGTCAATATTTATATATTAATATATAGTATATTGTAATGTGTATGTGGTAATTATATATATATATATATATATATATATAATTTTTTAATAACAAAAAAAATTCCATGTTGTGTTAATTATTGTATAAGAATTTCTGGAAAAGACGATGGACAAGTACTGTTAAAAAACTCTTTCTGTGTGACTGATAATGTAATTATAAGTAAGCTGTAATGTAATCCATAATACTTTAGTACTCTATAATTATACCACGTATTTCTTAGCATAATAATATAAACTAATTGTTATTATATTGTATTATTTGTTTAATTCTGCTATAATTATTGTACATAGTAAGCTTTGATGTATGTTTGTTTTTTATGTATGTACGTATGTATGTATTTGTGTGCGATGTTGTATTTAGTTGTTGTCTTTATAATTATTATTATAAAATACATGTATGTTCAATTTACAGTGTTTATTGTATTCTATATGTATACATTTGTTTGTTTGTCCATTGATTCCTTATGAGATGTGTGTTGAAGTTTGGTTTTTGTTTGTTCGATAATGTAATATTGTTTAATACATTTTTTGGCCTATTTTTTTCTTTTCATCTAATGCTTTTGTTTTTTATTAATTAACGGATTGTATATATTGTTTTTAGTGTATCAGCATCTGTGTTAATAAAAATGGTATTGTAATTATTTAAAGAAAAATGGTAAAATTTTAAGAAGAATATTCTAATTGTTAAAAAAAACTAGTGAATATAAAATTTTATCCACCAATTTATTCATTTATATTATTTTATATCACCGGTAGATTCTGAATAGTGCTTTTAGAAGGGGATGTTTGTGATCTAATAGAAGATTTGAAAAAAAACTAGGTTCCTGGAGAGGTAGTATCTTACGTTTTATGAATTGACGCAAGTTTTTTAATTGATAAAATTTATTTTGGATCTTTTTATACAAGTAAATTTGCTGGATAGCTATTTTAAAACATTGAATATTTTATTCAACCTTTTTTCTTTTCAGTCCAGGACTTGAAAATTAAAAAAAAAAAATATTGCGCTTCAGTAAATCCTATAAATTTTGATCTTTTGTAAAATTATTTTAAATTTTATTTTATTATTTTATAAGAACAGTTGTATACTCTCTTATTGTCAATATAAAATGTAAAATTCTTCCAAAACAATCATAGTTCTCATTTTGATTTGAACTGTTTCTTATGATTAATTTCATAAAAAAAAATATGATTGATTAATGATTGATTTTGTTTATGAAATATTTTTATCAGACATCACTAAGTAAGAAAAATAAAAGAACTCTTTGCTTGATGTTTATGAAAATTGGTAGGAAGTTTTTTGAATTTTGTGAATTAAACAATCTCAGAATTTTCTATAAATTGAATGTAAAATGAAAAAAAATTACTGTAGTTTAATCTTTAAAATAATTTAATGACCTGATATGGCAACTTTATATTAAGTCGATAAGATCTTTCAAATTACCTAATAAGAAAATAATTATTATGTAATTTGTGCGATAATTTGCTTTTTTTTATCTTAAATGAACCATGTAATTTGTTTCATCACTAAAACTTGAGTTTTAAAATAAATTTATGTTTGCTTACTTGACTTCAAGGAGCAACTGAAGTCAGAATGTATTTGTCATGATCTCATTCATATAAAAAATAAGGTGCTTTTTAGTGCAACTTTAATTTAGATTTACTTGATGTCAAGTTAACAGCATCATCTAGAATTATCCAAGTTAAAATAAATTAATATTATACAAAGTTATAATAACTAGTTTAATAACCTAGAACTAATTAAGTACTATGCTTGGTAAGAATTTACCATTCTTTGAATGTAAATGGACCATATATGAGAGACATTCAATAATTAACGGGACAAATTATATAGAGAAAAAACAATTTATTCAATGACAATAAAACCTACACTACTTTTCAACATAGTGTCCAGCAACATTTACACACTTGTCCCACCATTCTGTGAGCTTTCTGATTCCTGCAGCATAGAAGTCTTTATCTTGCTGTTTGAACCATTCATTTACCGCTTGGTTGTCGTTGAACTTCTCGCTGCATAAAAAGTTTTTGTGCAGGACAAACAAATGAAAATCAGATGTAGTGAGGTCCAGGCTGTAAGGAGGATGTGGCAACACCTTCCAACCCAACTTTCTGAGCGTTTCTCCTGTTTTCTATATGGGTTTAAGTCAACTATCCTGGTACCCATCACGAACATATTTTGCGATAATTCAGCAAGTCATCAATGATTGAATGTGTGGTTCCAACACTAATATTACACAAATTGACAATTTGGAAAATTTTGACTCGCCTGTCTTCGCAAATTCGATCGTTTATGCGATTTTGCAACATGGTAGTCGAAACTTCAACTGGTCTTCCAGAGTGATGGAGATCAGTCAGACTTGTTCTGCCTGAATTAAACTGTTCTACCCAATTATACACGTAACTGTGGTTTAAACACTTTTCACCATAATATTTCAACATTTTTGAGTAAACTTCTACTGGTTTTACACCTTCTGATAGCAAAAATCTTGTCACTGAATGTTGCTCTTCTGTACATATTTCAAGCGAAGCTGACATTCTGAAATCAACAAAAGAGGTTATATTTAGATTAATTATGATCGAACAGCTCATTAAATGTGTTCCCAAGGTTGCTAACTTGACCCTCAAAAAATTTCATTGTCATTGAATGAACTGGTTTTTTTCTTCATCAATTTGTCTTGTTAATTGTTGAATGTTCCTCATATTTAGTTTACACCACAACTTTTTTTATAAATAATTTGTGGATTTGCTACAATGAATTCTACACTGCATTACTTACAATAATAACTTAAGAGTATAACGCATCTATTGTAATTCCAAAATTAGCTTTATCGTATAGATTAATAAACTATATTATTTGTGGTAAGTAGCAGCTCTTCAACATTAAAGGAAAACAAATTATCAGTTAGTTTAATGTTTGGGACTAGGTCAAAGTTGGTTGATCAGCTGGTCTCATGCTCAATTTCTAACAAGAGTTTGGTATTTTTCCCCCGATTATTTCATGTTTCTTTTTAAAGTATGTATAAGATTACAATATTAAACATAAAAACAGAACCAAAATAATGATATTTTTTTATTTCTGTAATTTATTTAATCATTTAGGTGGTTCTAATTAGATAAATCTGAAGTTGAAAGCAGTTGAAATGTTTAAGATTTGCATTTTGAAAAACATTAGTCAATAAAAAGAGAATTGATTGGTAATTATTCTTGTTTCCTAATTTTTTTAAAAGTTTTTTTAAAAATTATTCTTCTAATATTGATATATATTCTTTAATAGTTTTGAATCATTACAAAGAGTTTTTTTTTATCGTAATAATTTTAAAGTCAAAATTTAAAATAAATATATCATTTTTAAGGAACCATTTAAAAACTGAATTTGTAGTAAGAGAAAAAATTTTGTCACTGTTTCCACAAAAATAACTTTCTGAATCTTTTTCACCCTTATCATTTTCTTTTTACAAAACCATTTGCAGTTTAATTTTTTTTATATGTAAAAAAACTAGTTTTTTAAAAGGGTGCTCAAATTAATAAACTAAATGTAACTGTGTGCTTTATGTCGTTTGTGCTCATTATTATTATTAATTGAGTTTTGTTAATATTATTATATTTTTTAATTAAAAAAAATCTTTGTATGTACATAATATATTAATAATTATAATTCTGCTTTGTATACATATTGCTCATTAATTATTATTTATTAAAATAAATTATTTTTAATTATAACAGTATATTATAATTTTATTGCATATTATTATTATGGTAGGTATGGATTTTGTAAAGTGTTACAGATTGCAATGTAATGATTAGATATGATGTAATCTTTGTATAGTAAACAGCATTTATGTACTGCTGTACTGAAAATTTTGGTGTTAATGATAATGAGAAAAAGGGTGACAATTATGATGATGATGACGACGATAATGGCAATATATATTGATATATGTCATTAACTGGCAAGATAATAATGAGTTTGTCAGTATATCTGTCTATGGTTTTTAACGAAGTGTTAACCATCTATGACTGGATTTAATGTACCGTGTGTACAAATTTAAATGACTGAATTTCTGTCTGGACAAAATGTATAGATATATTTAATGTACAATTAAAATATATCTAGAAGAAGTTTCTTGTAACGAAAAAAGTTAAAGGAATGAAAACGAGTTTTGATAGAGGAGGAAATCGAAGAAAGCAATGACTTTTAAGATTTAAGCGACTGATAAGATAGCAAGGTAAAGATGTTATCACATGTTTTTTTTATTTTATTAATTCTATTTGTGTTTGAAACAAATAATTATATTATGTACAGATATTTTTTTTATTTCATTACAACTGATCTTGTAACTTATGCTAGTCATTGCTTTATTTTGAATACCTATTTTTTTCTGTGTAATATGAGTATTTGCTGTGTTTTGTACCTCAACTCTTAATTTTATATTCTGTGGTTTTTTTAAATAAGTGGATAGTAACTAAGTATTATTATTTTTCAATAACTTTTAGTTTTAAAATATGTTATAAAATTAAAATTTTATTCTTATTTATTTTTAAATAATATTTTTTTCTTTGTTTTTAAATTCAGAGTCATCAAAAATCTTTGGTTAAATTTCATTATTTACATGTTTTTTTAAATATAATTTTTTAATCTTTAAAAAAATTAAGTGGAGTTTATAAATTTTTTTTTTGTTGAGATTATAATAAAATGATTTTAAAAATCTATTTCATCAGTGTCCTGTAATATTTATGTTTTTCTTTAGATTAGTATAGAGAGTAAAATTAACAGTAACATTTATTCTCCGTTCATTATAAAATAATAGAGAATCCTTTGAAAAATGCTAATGTTTGGAATATTTATTTTATTCAAAACTCCAATTATAATTTGTGTTTTTTAATAATTAATATGCAATTATTAAAAATTGATGTCTGATTAGTATAACCTAACCTTATTTTCTCTTCATTGTCTCATTTTCATTACTTTTTTCTACATCACAGTAACCATGAGACATTATTAGACAATATTTGTATCTGGCATAACATGTAGCTTTGTTGTTTTTTTTAACTGTAGAGGTTTTTGTTGTTAATTTAAAAATAATATAAAATGAATGGAGTTAAATGTAAACTAAAACTCCAACTTAAGAATGAATAAATAACTTAATAATATTAATAGCATTCTTAAAAAAATGGTTTTATATATTTTTTTAGTTAAATAAATCTTTTTAATTTAATTTTATTTAGATTACATAAATGGTGGCAAATATTTGAACAGATAACTGCTTTATAATTAGAGTGATGTTAAAGCACAAAATGTATTATTTCTCCTTCAAAAAGGGTAGTGTAAATAAACCTGGTTTTAAGTTGGGTGTTAATGTTTTTATGGAACAGTTGTAAGTTGTGTTTTTCTATTTTGCTCACTCAAAACTAGTCATTAACAATATTGAAGGAGAAGTATTAAATAAAATCTATTTTGATACAAAAATAAAACTGAAAAATTTACAAAGTAATTTTTCCCAGTTTTTGTTTCTTCAAAAAATTCTCCAGCCTATAATTTCAACCAGTTCTAATAATATTGATTCAGTTTGCTATGAGAACTGGACTATTATTACACAAAAACAGTTCTATTAGAAATTTATTTATCTGTGAATAATAGAGAATTGTTACCGTTTTATAGCTAGTGACAAAAATACCTACCAGAAAATGTAATCTACTTCAGGCTTACAAACAATAAATGTAGTCATATACTGTATTTTAGATTTTTTGGTGTGGTCTATTTCACAAGTAAATTAAAAGTTAAGTCATAATAAACTATTTTTATTAAAGTTGTTAAACATGTCGTTTGTCGTTCATTTTTGGGATTCTGTAGTGTAATTAATAGGATTCTTTATTTACATAATCTGCAAACTAATATTTTTGGTATATTGATATTTGTTGAGAGCTAGTTTTAAGATGGTTTATGTATTATTTCTGTTGTAATCCAGTTATCCCATGTCTGTATATCTTTTATTTTTATTTTTTGGATTAGGTCCTAGGTCTGCTGTGGTTTCTGATGCAGACATCAGAAACTGGACTTCTAAATGTGTTTCTAAATATCACAGCCAGTTTATGCAAATTTATTTTTGAGGTAAATGCCTCTATAGCTTTCTCTTTTTTTAAATAGCCGCTCTGGCCTCGGTTTCACAATGTTCATTACTTCAAAGATATTTAAAAACCACACTTATATCACTTCCACTTTGTGCAGTTGTCAGCTTTTTTTCACGTATATACTTAATCTATATTTTGCGTCATGTTTCTTGCATGGTTTTCCTTTAGTTGCTATAGAAAATTAAGGTACTTGACCGATTTATGTTGTTATAACAGTAAATAATTTTTCTAAATGTTGAAAACTGAAAGTTTCCTCGCTGGAAAGTTTTCTGGTTGTTTTTATTTTAGTAGGGCTATAAAGTTGGAGTTAGTTGTTCTGATTTGTCTTGAGTAAACTATTGATGATAAACTATTTTAAATTAACAAGAAGCTGATAATCCCTTTTTGGATCATATACCCCCTTCTATCTCCTCTCTCTTTCCCTTTATTCATTAACTTTTTTTTAAACTTGACTCTCTTTCATTTCTGGTTAGGGTCAATATAGTTTGAATGATCATTTATGACATCATTTCTATTTGCAGCTATGGTAATGTCTGGCGGCTGAAAAGTGAGAGCTATTTCTTCCTTGGTATGGATATCTGGAAGGTGGGATGGTGATTATGGCTTGGAGTTGTTTCAGGGAATGTCAATATCTATTGCTGGGAAGGGGTTACCGTGTGGCTAAGTTGTGACTAAGATGCAGAATGGTAAACTTTGTCCTCCAATCCTTATTGAATAATAACATAAATTTAAATCTAATTCCGCTGATAAAATAACTTTTTTATCATTATTTTTAATGGAAAAATCATTCCTTTTGGCAACCTGTGCAGATTGTTTTTATCTATATTAAATAATATTTAAGTGGTAATAAACAAGATTGTTAATATTATTAAAAAATGTAAGGACTTCTAATTATTTATTAGATAGCAATTTTTTTTTTTGGTGACTCTATGTATTTGTTTTTTTTTACATTAATAATTTCATAGCTTACTATTATTATTTTTTTTAATTTAGCTTATGAGTATGCATGTATGATGTGTGTTTAAATCATTATTAATAGTTTGTGTATTTGTAGATTGTTAGTTTTATTATTATTACTGTAGTTAATTAGGAGTAGCGATTAGTTTATTAGTAAGTAGTTATTACATATTATAATTATGATTATTGTGGTGAAATCGCTTTGTATCCGCATTTTTGATCAAAAACTATGTATTTATATATATATATATAGTTTTTTGTCCTCGCTGTTTGCAGTAGAAATATTTAGGCCTAGTGGAGTTGAACATATGTATTAGATTATTTTTCTAACATGAATGGTTATATACAAGGTTTTTTTCTATTGTGTAATTTTGTCACCCAACCTAATATTCTAATAATTCCTCTTCTACTTTTTACCTTTTCCTTTGGCCAAAGTAAAAAAATAAATTTAAAAAAAAATAATAAAAATGAGAAATTGTTAATGATTTATTATTATCATTATTTATTATCATTGATTATTCTTCCATGTAGATTTTTTAAATAATTATTGATTGTGGTACTTAAAAATAAAAAAAAAATAAATAATTAAACAGGGACCATCTGTTCTTATGAGATGGTAGCGCAGTCCTCCGTGAATTATTTTTAATAATGGGGGATTTTGTTTCTGTCAATGTAATAATAATTATTATTATATTTAATATTTAAATATTGTTAAGAATGTGTATTGTGTAATTGACTGTTGTATTATTATTATTATTATTATTATTACTAATGTACGAATGAATGCTACTTTCTATTGAAAAATATATAACTAAATATATTTTTTTTATTTTATTTGATTTTAACTGATAAAAAAATCTTGAAATTGTTCAATAACAAATTTTAATGCTTTTTCCTTTTTTTGGGTATTTATTATTATTAAAAAAAAGAATTTTTATCAATATTTCATCAATTAATCAGTTATCTCCTAAACGGTACAGAATGAAATCATCCAACCTAAATAAAGGAAATATAGCTCTACTTATTTTACTGTAGGTTGAATCCTGTTTTAAACAAACTGCACATATTGGTGTCTGTCTATACAAATATGTTAATAATAAGTTTTATATGCATAGTTGCATATTATGTTGACTCAAGAGTCAATATAATAGTTGGCAATAAAAGACTGAAAGCAACTGTATGGAATAGTATTCAAATGCAAACTTAGGCTACAGTATATACAGGTATTACGTTAGATTGTTATTATAGTGTGTGTATTTAAAGGTCATAAAAATATCAGTAGTTTGTTTACATTAGGATTCAGATTACAGGAAATGCTGCTGTCAAATTAGATTGATATACAGAAATCAGGATAATAAAAATAAAAGAATTTTTTAATATTATCAGATTTTTTTTTAAATTTTACTTAATATTCTTAACAATCTAGGATGTTACTTCAACAGATGATGTTCTAGGTGTAGCATCACTAAAATTATGATGTATTGTTTTTTCAAGGGTATATCTTGTTTGATGATTTATTTAAAAATTAAATATAAATGAATAAATATATACATAAAATTTCCTTTATTGATGACTAAAGTACTAAAATAAAAATTTAATTGAATTGATTCACTGAAATGTAGAAATCTATGAGATATCAGATGCAATTTTATTCAATCATTAATCTATAGATAAATATTGTTTATCAAATGACTATTCATTTAGCTCAAGGTATGTAAGATCAGATTAAAAATCAGTTAATTAGAACCTAATGAGAGATGAAAACCTTAGGAAAGAGAGGTGTGTATTTAATAATATCAACTGTTTCATAAGCTTCTGATTCATTATAACAGTCTTTTGTGGAAAGGTAAACCATAATTACTACGTTATCCCATCACATAAAATCAGAATTAAAGGGATTTCTTTCAGTGCCATTTTTACAATGAAAAGAAATATATTTCTATACTTGTCAAAATTTAGAAAACTCAGTTGATATGCAGGATGGATTGATAGGTGAACTGGGTGGGAGGTGGGTACAAAAACATGCAAAGGTGACTGGCTTCTTGCTACCCATGATATTTTATCAAGGTATATCACCTCCCCTTCTGTACTGTGATCAGCGCCAATACTACTCCAGTCATCCTGTGTAAGACAACTCCACATCTACATATTTATGCTTTTTAAATTTTGATGTGTATTTCATTTTCTCTTAGTTTTTATTTTTTTGTTACTTCTTTCTTCGCTATTAATTTCTATGTCTTCATCTCCGTTTTTTAAAACAATTTTTAGTCATTTTCTATCTTGTTATTATAGTTAAATAAAATTATTAGTCAATAATCTATGTTTAATATTTTAAAGGCAGAAGGGTTACAAATTTGTGTGTATAAAGAAGCAGGATCTGAATTCTACAGATTACATGTACTATTTGCTAATTAATTTTATTATTTGTTGCTGTACTTGTCACGAATACTTTTTATTACAGCAGTCTCATTTATATTTGGGATATGGTATAATTTAAAATGTTTAATTTCATAACTGGTGAAGTTTTATATATACCATGAAGATTTACTATGATTACTCTGTCTGAAATTATTGGCAAAATTTAACAGCTAAACTGGGTTTAGCTGTTGTAACTGGGTTTTCCTTTTGCCATAAATTAATGTAATATCTGAATTAAAGGTAGTGAGTGTATCACATTTATCCCTCAAAAAAAAAGATACTGGTAAGAAAATTGATTTTGATCAGACAGATTTCAAAATGAAATATATGTGTATGAATAAACATTTTTTAATGTATTTATGGTTGGTATATCTAAGAAACAAAACCATGTATAAAAAAAAATACTATTGGAAACATTGAGGAAAGTATTTATCTGTTATAAGGGAAGTATATTTATCTGGTCTAAAGCAACAATTCTGTTAATTAAATCCTAATGAAAAAGTTTGATGATTTGATCATTCCTGATAAATGAGTTTATCCTTGAATTTAAAAATGTTAATCATTTATTTGACAAACTTTTTTTTTGAAAGATGTAAAAAAATAATGTCCTATTAAGATTTTATTACTGCTATGTGTACGACAAAAAATTCAACAGTATTTCAATTTAGTGATTTAGTTTAACAAAACTGGATTGTAGTGTACACTTTTTAAGGAGTTACCTAATTAATTATCTATGTGGAATTCGAAACAATATACTACATTTATCAAAAAAAAGTATGAAAATTTTATTAAAAAATATGGTTTCATTGTTATTATCCATATTTTTATCTAATTATTATTTTTTAGTAGTTGTGGTTTTACCCAAATTTTTTTTGGTTAAGATGGTAGGAAGAATTTGGCAAATTTTTTCACTTCCAAATATCCTTCCTAAAAAATTGTAAAATTGTTAGAAACACACAATTATAATCAGGTCTATTCACATTTACAAATAATGTTTCAGTTTGATGTACCTTCCAATTTTTTTCTTAATAAAAAGTTATAAAATGTGTATTTATTTATTTATATATTTACATAAAAAGAAGCATTCATAAATCACAAAGCTTTCTAACGAATGTTAAATATTTTATGGTGAAATGCCAATATTTTGTACTGCAAGTTAATTAATGTCTGCTATTATTAATTATGAGTAATTATAAGAAGTTTTTTGTCAAAGTTATCTTGTGTGAATTATTATATTAAGAATTGTTATATTTAAATATTAAATGTAGTTGGTAGTAAAAAGTTGTAATTCGTAAGTAAGTAAAAAAAATAAAAAAAAATAAGTAAGTTGTCTACAACATATCCTATATTGTACCATTCTTATTCCATTAAAAAAAATTATTAATGATTAGCCTTGTACTTTTATGTATTGTCTGGTTACTTTATTATTATATTTTTTTAATAATGTTATAGTTATTACAACAATCTTTTTATTATAAAATTAAAAAAAAAAGAATTAATGACTCTTTCAAATGATTTTTTAAAAACCTTAACTTGCTTTGTAGTAAAAAAAATTAGACTCAGTAATTGTTTTTACCTTTTTATTTAATTAATAAAAATTAATTTTAAATTATTCTAATTCACATAATATGAAAAAAATTTGTAAAACTATATTAAAACTTACAGTGAGTGATACCGATTGCTTTTCAGGCACTTTTTTTATTACGGCATCAAGTTAGGTTGACATTTTTATAGACTGGCATAATAATGAGCAGTAATACCTATATTAGCTTACTTTAGTTATATTTTTGTTAGGCTATATTTTTGTTAGTTATATTACATTCTGCCTACTTATTCTTTTTGATTTATGAATTTTACATATTTTTGTTGTCTTTAGAGCTAGTTCAGAGATGCTAAAAATATTTAAACGGGTACAAAATATCATGTGGGCAGAAGTATTGTGTGATTTGAGTTATACTACATAATTTCTGTTAGAGATATTGGAATCAGTATTTCGAATAAAAATCACTTGCTGTGTGATCCTGCCTTAGGTGGTTCATGTTTGTTTCTAGTTAATCAACTTAATTTTAAACATTTGACTTGGTATTACAAGGAATGAAAATATAAGCATTTTCAATATTTTATCGTGTATCTAATGCTCTTTCAAATAACATATTGATATGATAAATATTGGTGGAGTTTATAACAGCCGGTTTGAGCTAATCTTGGTTATATATTAACTATTAGAGTGCGGGCTGTTGTAGGTTTTTATGTAAAAAAAAGTAACTTTGGTTTTAAAAAAATAAGTTTAAATAATTTATAAAATCATATTGTTTTCTTAATTTGTAATAGAATCATTACAAAGTAATTTGTTATAGTTCAAACGGTATGTCTTTTAATAAGGAAATTATGTTACTTATATCTGCATTTTTAATTTTGTTTTTAATGCTAAATTTCCCAGCTTTTCCTAAAGTTAAGTAAGTAGGATTTAACAGGATGTTTGAGCCAGCTAAATGCCCTTCTTGACAACAATCGATTTGGTGAAATGTGTTGTGTAATTATTCATCTTGTGAAAAATACCACGTCTTTCTAAGGTTTGATGAATCCTTGACTACCATATGAAAGTCAAAATTCATGTGCCATGACTACTGTGGTACGTTGATTACAGTGTCATGAAATTTAGACAGATTTTTACTAAATCAACTTTTCTCATCTATTCTCAGTTGATATGTTTTACAAATAAGTAACTTATTTTTAATAAAATTTCCTCTTTTATATAACTAGTCAGCTCATTTTATACATGTTATAAGAATGAAATCTATTCTGTTTATTATTTTATAACATTTTGTTCTTAATTTAGGCCCAGAAGGTGCTATCATTATGACATTCTCTATAATTGTAGTCATATTTATATTAATAAAAAACTTTTACCAAATACTTGTTTTTTTTTTTTTTTAATATGTATTTTGTATTTATCTGCCTTCTGTTTTGGAGCACTCTTTTTGTGCACCATTTAAAATCCCCATGGTGCTCTTAATCTTTTTATTTTCATTTTTTAAGAATTTCTCTTTTCCAGATAAGGCATTGTTCCCTAAAAAAGTGGTTGCCTTATACTGTCTATTCCAGTCTTTCTTATGGCTTAGACTCTAAAGCAATTCTTGATACAAGTAGCAGTAGACTTCTTTTTCCTAAGTGTAGTGACGTTCACTGTACAGCTGGAATCACAGTTTATAGATGCTATTTGTACTGCTAAATATCATTAAATTTCTGCTTAGCGTTTTGATGGCACAATGTAGTCAGTTTAGTGAAGAAACCAATGGAAAAGCATTTTACTCCTTCGTTTCCCCTAGTAAGTCTGATGTATGATGGTGATGATGTATGATTGTTGTTGTGTAACAACAGTCTGTTGCTTTTTTTTTGTTATGCCACTAAAATATTTACATAAAGTCTCTTATCATTATTAATATTAATTATAACATTGGAGTTTATTCCATTTTTGCTTACCGTTTGCTGCCATGTATGATAAAAAGTGTGTGTTAGATGCCAAAAATGTTGTCAAACGACCTGTTACAAGAAACAGATCACAACTGAAATCGGCATAGCGGTTTTCAAGATAACAAACATTGTTTATTATCTTTAAAAGTTAACAAATGCAGGTAATCTGTAAATGATTAAAGTGATTTAATTGTAGAATTTTTATTATTTTTAATGGTACAAATATATCTCTGTTTTTTACATAAATTAAAAAAAAATTTGAAAATATATATTTAGATATTATTATACAAGCAGATAATAAATAAAGATTGTGTACTACATTATATTACTGAGTCTAAAGTTTGCTTGCACTGTTAATAATATTTACACTTACACACAGACAGTTTATCAAATAAATAAATATCAATACATTCATTCGTTAGTTTGTTAATTCGTTATTTGTACTATAGTCTTACTACTACCTGCTGTTGTCGTTACAAATCATTTTTTTGGAAAAAAAGAAATAAAAATAAAAATAACCGCTACATTGTTAAATGTTCATTCATAAATTAATTGTTGATATAATGACAATGGTATTAAATAATAATAAAAATAAAATAAAAATTAAAAGTGGTGTAAATTATATATGTTGTTAAAAACCTATTATTATTTGTATTATTTATTATTATTATTTTGTCATTATCTTATATTATTGAAATAAGTTAATAATACAATATTATTATTATATTTTATAGTTAATTATATATATTTTGTAAATTATTATTATCATTGAATATAAAGAAAATAAGCACAACACTGTTACGTTAACTGTTTTTAGGCCTATAAACTTATAATATTATATTATTTCAATAAAATAATTATTAATTATTAAAAAAATATAAAAAAAATACATTCTAAGACTGATGTTTCTACTTTTGAAAAATATTATGAAGAAAAAGAATCATATTTTTGCCACAGTTTGCTGCAGAGTTATAACTATTATTAAAGAAAAGTTTTTTAATGTATTTATTATTATTATTATTACTACTACTAATATGATTATTATTATTATTATTATTGATACAGTGCAGTTTGTTATGTTATTTTATTTATTATTATATTATACAGGGAAGTTTAATAAGTTAAATTTATAAAATGATTAAAAAGATGTTTTACAATAATAATTTTTTATTTTTTTTATTTTGTTTAATTCGTTTGATTGGTTGTTTGTTAAAATAATTACTTTTACTACTACTATTATTATTATTATGAAGTATTGTAATTATTATATATTTATATGTATTATTGTAATTTATTATTATTATTAAATTATTTGGGCTTTGTTATAATAATTGTAATTGTATATACATATATTGTAGCTGTATGTGTTATGTTTTTTAAGCTACAGTTTTTTTTCTATTGGAGGTTCATTTAAGAAAAAAGTCAGTCCCGGTATCCTACTGTACATTCAACATTTTTAAAAAGTAATTGTTTTGATTGATAATATTGAAAAATAAAATTGTTTACAATTTATATACTGTTATATTTTTGCATGCAAATAATAGCAATTAAAAACTATTTACCTTCTCATCTTTCCTATTAAATTTTCCAGAGAATATTTGATACTTTTAATATTAGCTATCTCATTTCTATGATATTCTGTCAGGCTGTCTGTAACTATTCTATTGTGATAACTTAATATGCATGTTGTAGATTTATTCACACGTTTACTAATTTATGAGTTTCTTTTGTGGTAAGCAAGCATGTATTATTAACATTTAGAAGAAGGTATTTATGCCCTTAGACAGAATTTGGGTACATGTTATAGATAAGAACGTGGTGGAGTGGTAACGTCTCGACCTTTCATCCGGAGGTTTGAATCACGGTCAGGCATGGCATTTTTCATACGCTACAAAATTCCATTTCCATATCCCATGCACAAGCTTCAAGTTTATGTGGTGATATCATCAAGCCCCTCAAAAAAATCATATTTTAGATATTTGAAATATTTCGTTTTCTTTTGAGTTGAATTTTATTTTATTATTTATATTTTGACTTGCATAATGACATTGCGGCATTTATAATTTGCCAGTAAACATGTTAACCGTATTGCAAGAATGTTGCATACACTAAAACTGCATAACAATTTTTAAGTTTGATAGATTAAGAGACTCATTAAGTAAGTCATTTTGGGTGTTAGTGAATTTTAATTTTTCTTTAGTTTCAAATATTCTTATATTTTAAGATTTTCCTAGTGTTATATAACGATATGGTTGTAAGGTTATGACAGAATGTCATTTGCCCAGGATCAAAGAAATAAACCTAAAAAAAAAGTAATTTTATTTTATTTCTTTTAAACGTTTCTCATCTCCAATTAGCCTTGAATTACTTTTCACTTGGTGCTTTATTAATCCATTTGCTTTATTAAACATAAAATTTCAAAATGAATTTAAATTAAAATTTATAGATTTCTTGTTGTCAATATTTTGTTGCGTAAAATACTATGTTTGCATAGAATCATTTTTAATAATTTCTTTGAAATTTCTAAATCATTCTATCTGTGTGTAATTTCTCCTTGTGCAAGTCTGTTTTTCACAATTTTTTTCAATTGAGTTCAGTTCCATCAGTTCCATAATTGAGTTATTGAGTTCTATAGTTCCATATAATTGAGTTCTTATGAAGTTCCTCAATTTAAATTTCATATAGTGACTCAATTGAACTTCAGTTAGTTCAATTAAGTTACTAAGTTATGTCATTATTACTTTTCAGCTGTAGGACACTACATTAAAAAACTTTTATGCAAAAAATTGTTCAAATTGTTTTTACTTAAATACAAATAAATTCTTAGAGTAGATAATAAAATGCTTTACCATTTGACAAGCAGTCAGAAAAATCAAATTTAAAAAAAAACATGTTTTCTATAATAGTTGTTACAGATTTTATTGAGTTTAATTTTTTTTGTTAAATTCATCCTTAACAAATTATTGATGAAAATTTAATAAATCTTGAGTCGTATCTATACTCGTAAATAGAGGATACATACAAAATTAACTAAATGAACCAATTTTTTACATTTTAAGGTTTGCTGTGTCAAAAGTTGAATTCACTTTACAGGTTCAATATTTTACATCCCTTCATTATTTTTCTATATACCGACAAATGTTTTCTAAATACTTTTCATAGTGAGGAATAAGCTGTTCTATTTAACCGTTCTATATAAAAATCCAACGCCTGAGATTTCAGCCAGTTCAGTATTGCCTTTTACAGTTCCTCACTTTCCTCTAACCATTCAAAACCGAGCCGCTTAACAAAGTGAAAGAAGTTGTGCAAGTCACTAGGTACTCGGGCTGGGGTGTAAGGGAGAGGTAGTGATTGAAAAGTTCCTTTTGAAATTACTGAATTGTCTGAACAAAGTAGGCTGCAGTATGTTGACATAAGTCATCCAGAATATTCAGAACTCTGTACATTATACACAGTTGACAACTGATTAGTTTTACTGTAACATTGTTATAACTGTTGCATCTGAAATTTTGCTAATTCTATGGAAAAATTACAAATCCATCAAGTAACAGTTACCTCAAATTTTTTTCTTTTCAGCTGTTTAATCATTAAAGATTAATCATTTGAATACTACTCCAACCACTCCTCTCTTTATCACAAATTTGTTTTGTCTTGTTAAACTCTCATCGCTTCTGTTATAGCTTTCCTTTATTCATTACTGTAGTCTTAAATTTCATATAGTTCAAAGTGAATAAGGATATTTTGCACTAAGAAACTGAATCGTAGACCAGACTTCACATCCATCTGTGCTGTTCATTGATACAACTATTGTTACCCGATATGATATTAAGGCTGATAGATACTAATGAACAGACTGAAGCGATTGTATATAAGTGTCCTAATGCACTGTATCTCTTTTTTCTCTGTATCACTTTTTTGGGTGACTTACTTTTTTGAAGTGCATCTGGTGTATGGAGATTGCCATCTTAAAATATTTTTGTTTATTTTACCATCCTTCCTGCCTTCTAATTTTTTAAAATTTAGTGTGTCTTTTTGTAGCTGTCTAATCACTAGTTCAAATCCTATCACAGTTTATTTTATGATCCATCAAATTTATGTAATTCTTTATCTTGAAACTGTATACTTTCAGTTCATTGTAAAAAATATTTTTAAGCACATGTATTTAACAAAAGTCATTAGCAAATAGCAAACATGTGTATATGAAATGAAAAATCTTAACTGTGCAGTTCTTGAGATATCTTATTTCATAAATTAAATATGGACATGATTTTAAGTCACTTTACAGAATCATATTTCTTCTATGCAACCAAAATTATGCAAATTAATTTCTTGTTTGGCAATAAATAAAAAATTGAATTTATACATGTTATTAAAAAAAAAATTGGGGTACTGGGACAGTAGTTTTTTTAATAATTTAAAAAATTTAATATTTTTGTTAGATGGGTACAGTTGGAAATACCGATCATTTGTTATAGACTATATTACAAAATTTTATTATGTGTAATAAAAAACAAACAATAAATTATTAATATATAATAGAAATAATATTTTTTAATCGCTTTTTATTTTAAATTAATGATTAATTTTCTTTTAAAAATTTATTGTATGACTTCTTCGTTATATTTATATATTTTATTTTTAGTAATGCAGTACTTCATTAGTAAAAAAAAAAATGTGATGGTGTATTTTTTTATTATTTTTATTTAATAATAATAATTATAAAAAAAAAAATCAGTAGAAAACTAAATGTCCGATTTATGGTTGTTAATTAATTAACTAATTAATATTAACAATAATTATAATTAATTATTATTATTGGAAGACTATTAATAAAAAAAAATAAATTCATTAACATTGGCATGTTTTTTTTTTGTTTCTAACCTAATGTGTCCAAATAAAAGAAATAGTATTAATTAGCAACAATTTAATTGGTAAGTAATTAGCATGTATTTATATTCTAATTCAGATTTAGGTAAAGGTAGTTTGTTAAGAAATTCCCTAATAGTCCACATATATTCTTGTATAACTTCTTGTATAACTTCTGTTTACTGTTATCCCGTCCTTTGTAATTGATGCATAGAAATGCTTTTTACAAAATTCAGACATAGTTTCTTGTATATACACGTTAAAACAATGTAAATAGGAACATTATGTCCCATGAACACATTATAAAAATATTGATATTTAATTCATACTCGAATAATGTTTTCTCTCTGTTTGAGCGCTCTTGCTTCTGCAGACACCTCACATGACATGAACCAGTAACTATAACCTCCACAAATATGCACAAAAAACCGGTACGAAGAACGAGAAACATCCATCTGCTACCAACGTCTAACAGTTATTTCAGAAATTCAACTTACCTTTATCCAAGTTGAGAGCAACATGTTAGTAATAAAATTGTACATAGATCAACTCAACTGTATACTATTTCAAACTGTATTTCACACAGAAAGTAGAATTTATCTGAAAGTAGATCTAATTTTCTTAAGGAAAATCCTTGCTTATCCCAGAATCTTATGTATATAATACTATTCAAATTTCAAATGAAATTAATGAATTGACTGAATATCAATCCTCTTATAAATGCTTCATACATGTGTATTAATTTATTGCAATCTTTATTATTGTAAAACAATTTACAGCATTGTACTCTACGTTTCAGAGATGCCAATCAACATTTCTTTCTGTCTGAGTAGTAATATTAATTACACAGCCAGTCCATGTGGTAAGTTGAGTAAATGGTATTATATGAATGAATTTTGTTGGATTTGGTGTACTGATATGGAGTAGTATATTTTTCTTACTGAAGAAATTAATTACTAATCATTGATGTTTGGGGTAAGATGTTTGTAGTTTTAACTCTTTTATCACTAACCTTTAATTTTTACCTATTATTACTAACGGCAGAGAACATATTTATTCTCTTACTTTCTAGACTCAGTTATAAAGTTAAGTAATTCTGGTAAATAACTAATTTTAGTTGGGTTAGATGTTTGTTGATTAAAATTTTTTGCCATTAATTCTCTTGTTTAGCCCTCTCTTTCTCTCTCTGTTGTGTGTGTGTATGTGTGTATCAACTCACTATATATATTGAGTAGTAAATCAATTTATCAAATAAATATAATGTGAAAAATGGGTATGATTTGGTTAACAAATTAAATAATTTTAAATGAATGAAAATACTAAAATGATAAGTTATGACATAACCAACATGTACCCTAATATCCCTATAGATCAAACTATACGTATAATAAAAAATAGACTGAAAATTAATAATGAGGACCCAAAATTTTTCGATAATATTATAACAATCATTAGGAATATATGTCAGCAAAATTATTTCAGATTTAACAACGTATATTACACACAAGATAATACTTTTCTGATGGGATTTCCATTATTGGCCGTTATGTCCGAAATTTATTTACAAGATTTCAAACATATTGTTTATGGTATTACCCACATACACAAAATTCAATTATGGATTTGGTATGTTGATGATATGATGGTAATCTATGAGCCTATTATAAATAATGAATATCTTATAATTTAAAAAAAATTTAATTCACATCACAACAATTTAAAATTTACCTTGCGAGAAATGTAATGGTTTTTCAGTAGAGGAATTCATTTTTCTCATTGAACACATCTTTCATGAAGGTGACAAGTATACTGCTTTAGTGAAGCACAAATTTTCTAAAAAGATAGAACAGAATCTGCCTGATATTTCGGATGCTGGTCGAAAGTCCACCACCAAAGTCAATGTGCAAGTTAGCGCAGCAGCAAGATATCACATTTGCTACGACATATAAAGCTGTAAGAAAAGAATTGAAACTTTTTCTCTACAAAGTAATGTGTTCAAGAACTGAAAAATACAGATCATACCAAAAAATTAAATTATTGTCAATAATTTAAACGTTTTATTGAGCAAAATTGATCAACATTATAATTTTTACAGATGAAGCTTGGTTTCATCCGGGAGGGTGTATTAATTCACAAAATATATTGATTGTATATATACTGTGTAGAATATATTGACAACTAACCCCCATGAATTACACGAACAATCTTTACTCAAAGCGAAATTTTGTGTCTGGGTTGGTGTAGTAGAATGCGTATTGTAAGTCCAATCTATTTGAAAATACAGTAAATAGTGATCGTTATTGTGCTTTTTTAACAAACTTCATTAGTTAGAAGTTTGTTAAAACCAACAGATGTCATAGTTGGTTCCAACAAGATGGCACCACAGTGCACACAGCTAACAGTTCAATGATATCTTTACAAAATGTCTTTGGTGAATGAATCATTTTGAGGGGTTTGTGGCCTGCACGATCGCCCGATCTAAACCCCCCCCCAGATTACTTTCTGTAGGGGGAAGTGATACAAGCAGTATGTAGCAGCAGACCACAAATGATTGATGAACTAACCACATTAACACCATAGGTGTTAATGCGGTTTTTAGTTCAAAAATTAGTATTTAATGTGCTGGTAAAGTATTTGAAAAATTGAAATGTGTGCAGCGTTGTATTGATGTTGGAGCCTTTTATATACTATTCCAGTTATTGTGATATCTGTTTAAATAAAATAATGATACAAAATACAAAGTAATAATTAAGAAAGTTTCATCATTACACTTCCATAATTCTAGTGCACAACTTTCCGAAATTTTAAAAATATGTACACAGATAAGGTGTAAATGTAAATTTGAATGTATATACCTTTTTAAGTTGCAGCTAATTCATATTTTTCAGTATTGATGTAATAGTTTCAATGTTAACAAAACGTTTTGAAAATATAGCCAGTCTTTTGGTATTTTAACTTGCGTTACTCAGCCCAGAACAACTATATGGAATTGGGTGAATGAAAGTAAATATCAAGTTAAAACAAAACCTTTACTTTTGATAAACATGTTTCAGTTTTCCACACAATTTCTCCCACGTATTTCTGTTTCCTAGAACCTCAGCTGTACCTTCAAATAAAATAATCAAACTTTCATTTTATTCAGGTTTCTTCTTCATTCCACAGTGACTTTCTTTTCTTACTAGGTTATGACATTGTTTACCACTCTTCTTATTTTTTGTTCTTTGTTTTGATCATCTTCTACTTCTTCAGAATTTGGAATGCCAAAATCGTATCTGTTTTGCAAGTTTTTTATGTATTACGAGTACGTACATTAATGAACAATGGCAATCATTTGGACAATTTCACATGTCTTACTATTGATCAGAGTAAGCAGCTAGTTGATCTGAAAACTGCTACTTTAAATTCATCAATAATGAAATTCCCTTTCGACTTTTATCCTCATTCTGAACCTTTCTCTTCAACTAATGTTAAGCAATCATCAATAGAATCTTAATTCAAAGAACTACCATGGCGTTAATCCTCTTCAATGGTGCTTTTCATAAAGTCTAAGATGGTAGGTACAATATCTTATTAATCTATTCTTCAAACTTATCTTAAATTATGGCTACATAGGAAATTACTCATTTGAAAAATAGCTGATATGGATTTTTTCTGTTCTACTCTTTATTTTTTGGGAGTAATTCTAATCATCATACAGACAACATCCTAAGTATATAAAACTTGATACTTGTCTACTTATCTATTTACTAACATATATTTAGTCCCCTTATTGTTCAATTGTAATTTATAACATCCACTCATATCGTTCAATCTATTTAATATACCTCTAATCTATCAGCCACCAGTATGTCATCTGTGTATCATAAGTTATTATTGGCAACACCATTCACTTCTCTGAAACATCATCCAAAGCTTCTTTAAAATATCTTGCAAATAAATGATTGAAGAAAGCAGGAGATAATATACAATCCTATCAAACATCTTTATGTGAAATGTTTATATGTAAAATAATTTATTTATTTTTAAAAAAATTTCCAGATTAAAGGGTGAGATGCATTAACATTCAGGAGGGTGGAGGTTGACAAAGGGTTGGATAATAGTTTAATCTAAATTGTTACCGTCATTAGATTTGTTTAATATATACATTTTTCAATCATTTAGGTTTAAAAATCTAAAAATAAATTTAAAAAAACGAATAAAAAATAATGATAAACAGTAAAACAAGAATGAAAATTAACTCTGGAAAATATTGTTCACAGTTATTAAATATAAACTTTGTGTAATTTTTATGTAATATGTTTGTGCTGATCTTCATCAATAAAGAATTCAGTGAGAAATTAATTTCTAAAGTAAAGTTTAATGAGTTGCCTCGCATCTTATTGATGACTAAATGCTAGTATAATGACATGAAGTAATAACAGGTGTGTGCATTGACAATGAATTATTAGATAAAAATTTGATTATATATATAAAAACTACCTAAGTTAGTAGTGAAGGGTTAAGAATAAGTCATTTTTGGACATGATTTGTGCTCATGTCAGGTTTTTTCCTCTCTTATCATTGTAGATATGTCTGTAAGAAATATATGTTGTCTATACCCCAGAATTTCTTTTCTGTATTACAAGTTATATGTTTTAGAACATTCAATTTTTTTTTTTGTTATCTTCTCTTGTAATTAAAATACTGGATGCATTTATTCAAAACAATTGCTCAAGATCATGTGTTTTGTTTATTTGTTTATTTTTACTAACAAGTGCATTTGCTACTGTAATGTTCTCATTCCCATGAAAAAATGCATCAAGATCACCAAAGTTAAGTGTTACTTAACTTCGGTGATCTTCAGATAATGTGTTGTTTATGAGTATTGTATTGCTACGCTTTCTTTTCTGTTATACTACATTCTGTCTTATTTTAAATGTTTCAGAATCACTTGATTTAAGGATAATCAGATTAATATTAATTTATTAATATTAATTATTTTTTACTTTTTTATTATTAAAAAAGATAAGGTAGAAAATGAATGGTATAAAATGAATAAGGTAGAATGGGAGAATGTTAAAAAGGAAATTCTTAAATCAGCAGAAGCAAACTTAGGCGGAATAAAGAGAACTGGTAGAAAACCTTGGGTTTCAGACGATATATTGCAGCTGATGGATGAACGTAGAAAATATAAGAATGCTAGTGATGAAGAAAGTAAAAGGAACTATCGGCAATTAAGAAATGCTATAAACAGGAAGTGCAAACTGGTGAAAGAAGAGTGGATTAAAGAAAAGTGTTCAGAAGTGGAAAGAGAAATGAACATTGGTAAAATAGACGGAGCATACAGGAAAGTTAAGGAAAATTTTGGGGTACATAAATTAAAATGTAATAATGTGTTAAACAAAGATGGAACACCAATATATAATACGAAAGGTAAAGTCGATAGATGGGTGGAATATATTGAAGAGTTATACGGAGGAAATGAATTAGAAAATGGTGTTATAGAGGAAGAAGAGGAAGTTGAGGAGGATGAAATGGGAGAAACAATACTGAGATCTGAATTTAAGAGAGCATTAAAAGATTTAAATGGCAGAAAGGCTCCTGGAATAGACGGAATACCTGTAGAATTACTGCGCAGTGCAGGTGAGGAAGCGATTGATAGATTATACAAACTGGTGTGTAATATTTATGAAAATGGGGAATTTCCATCAGACTTCAAAAAAAGTGTTATAGTTATGATACCAAAGAAAGCAGGGGCAGATAAATGTGAAGAATACAGAACAATTAGTTTAACTAGTCATGCATCAAAAATCTTAACTAGAATTTTATACAGAAGAATTGAGAGGAGAGTGGAAGAAGTGTTAGGAGAAGACCAATTTGGTTTCAGGAAAAGTATAGGGACAAGGGAAGCAATTTTAGGCCTCAGATTAATAGTAGAAGGAAGATTAAAGAAAAACAAACCAACATACTTGGCGTTTATAGACCTAGAAAAGGCTTTCGATAACGTAGACTGGAATAAAATGTTCAGCATTTTAAAAAAATTAGGGTTCAAATACAGAGATAGAAGAACAATTGCTAACATGTACAGGAACCAAACAGCAACAATAACAATTGAAGAACATAAGAAAGAAGCCCTAATAAGAAAGGGAGTCCGACAAGGATGTTCCCTATCGCCGTTACTTTTTAATCTTTACATGGAACTAGCAGTTAATGATGTTAAAGAACAATTTAGATTCGGAGTAACAGTACAAGGTGAAAAGATAAAGATGCTACGATTTGCTGATGATATAGTAATTCTAGCCGAGAGTAAAAAGGATTTAGAAGAAACAATGAACGGCATAGATGAAGTCCTACGCAAAAACTATCGCATGAAAATAAACAAGAACAAAACAAAAGTAATGAAATGTAGTAGAAATAACAAAGATGGACCACTGAATGTGAAAATAGGAGGAGAAAAGATTATGGAGGTAGAAGAATTTTGTTATTTGGGAAGTAAAATTACTAAAGATGGACGAAGCAGGAGCGATATAAAATGCCGAATAGCACAAGCTAAACGAGCCTTCAGTAAGAAATATAATTTGTTTACATCAAAAATGAATTTAAATGTCAGGAAAAGATTTTTGAAAGTGTATGTTTGGAGTGTCGCTTTATATGGAAGTGAAACTTGGACAATCGGAGTATCTGAGAAGAAAAGATTAGAAGCTTTTGAAATGTGGTGCTATAGGAGAATGTTAAAAATCAGATGGGTGGATAAAGTGACAAATGAAGAGGTATTGCGGCAAATAGGTGAAGAAAGTAGCATTTGGAAAAATATAGTTAAAAGAAGAGACAGACTTATAGGCCACGTACTAAGGCATCCTGGAATAGTCGCTTTAATATTGGAAGGACAGGTAGAAGGGAAAAATTGTGTATGCAGGCCACGTTTGGAGTATGTAAAACAAATTGTTGGGGATGTAGGATGTAGAGGGTATACTGAAATGAAACGACTAGCACTAGATAGGGAATCTTGGAGAGCTGCATCAAACCAGTCAAATGACTGAAGACAAAAAAAAAAAAAAAAATTAATTTATTAATAATAACAAAGAATTTAATAATAAAAATAAACAGATTTTTTATGAAAATTATATTTTTTATTGCTGATATTAAAAAAAAAAAACAATTACAAAATAAGTTTTGTAATTAAATAAACAGAACAGCATTATGACTAAAAATATGTTTAAAAAAATAATGATAATATTAATGTTACATTTTTAGTCATAAATTTACTAACAAAAAACAGAAAATATGTAGAATGTTGCATTTAAGCCATAATCAATTATTAATAATCATAATATTAATATAAATACTAATAATAATAATAATTCATAATCAATAAGTTCAAGAACAAAACTTTAAATATAAATATGAAACAAAAAAAATATATGAATACTATTAAAAAGGTTAGTGTAGAAATTTGCATTGTGAAAATAATTAAAGTATGCTTGAGTGGGCAACATAACACAGATTGTTTAAAGGAGATATTTAAAATAACTTCTACTATTGTGGTTGGTCATTTATTCTTCTTCATAATTACAGGCCAATACTCAAATATTGCTACTCTCACTTGTTATTTTATAATGAAAAAATGAATTTAACAGCATGTGAAAACACTCAAAATCAGAGTAAATTCAAACGCAGAACCTTCTGGATTAAAAGCAGAGGTGCTATCACTCTGATGCAGAGGTGAATATTATATATGGGGCTAGCAACACATTTTAATAATTTGACAGTACATTTTATTTATATTATTGCACAATGCCATTTGTTTAAAAAATATGTAAAGCTGTCAAGAAAGATACCGTCAAAAGTCCTTGATCATTAATTATATAAATATGCCGGTAAATACAATGAAATCCAGTAATGTATGTTACAAAATTCTTCTTTATGGCATTAAAGATAATTTTTTTTTTTAAGTTTATAATTTTTATATTTATGTACAATTATATTAATAAATGGTAGAGGGGAATTATCTTGGATGTGATTGTAATCAATAATAAATGATCTAGCATTTTGAAAGTTTAGGGTCAGCTGAATGGGTTTTTTGTACCCATTTAAAATATAGCATACAGTTTAGAAGTGTTTTATTATTGATAACATAATTTTGCAATGTAGAAAAAGATTTCTTGTTGTTTATTGACCTACATACTAGTTGCTTATTAAAGTTTAACTTTCACTGGGGACATCTGTCTAAGGAAAGCATGAATCAACAACTCCTATTGCATTCAGGTTAAGTTGATTTTTTTTTTGGGAAGGATCTAGAATAGTTTTACTTTAACTTGATTGCTTTTCCCTAACTTCATATTTTTTAATTTTTATTTTTACTACGCTTGTCTTTGTGTGATAAAAATATATCCTCTTGTTTTGTAATCAGTAATAACTCTTTAAAAGGAGTATTACATTTGTACCTTGGAGAAGTTATACCCACTTCAATGGGCTAGATAAAGAATACAAAAAAACAGGATCACAAAACTCACAAAAGCTTATGAATGAACTGGAATATATATATAAAACAAGAAATGAATCTCAAGCGTGGGGAAAATGAAGCATTACAAAACAGTGGTAAACCCGAGGTACTACACAAGGTTGAATACACAAACTTAGTCCAACGAGAAATAAACAAAGTTGAAAACAAAATGGAAAATACTAGGATTCAGAAAAGCGGAAGATGATTGGAAATTACGAAAAGATGATGAACTTGAAGGTAGACAAACTATCAGATGCGATTAGGAAATGAAGACTTGACTTCTATGGACAATTGATCAGAATGGATGAAAACAAACTAATCAAGGAAACAATAGAAAGACAACTACAAATGGTTCAAACAGGTCAAAAAAGGTTTAAAAGAAGCAAAGAAATACACAAAATCATAGATAGATACTTGTTCAGACAAAAACTCAAAACATGTGAATGATTACAGAAGAAAAAAACAAGAATAGAATGGATGAAGCAAAGGTAAGAAGAAAACTCATACAGAAGGAAAAAGTACTGGGAACAAAAGAAAAGAGATACCAATAAGGGAAACTGTTTGTTGTAGTCCAGCAGATTAAAAAAAATAAAAGTATCTTCTAAGAATAGTCATTCACCCATTAAAAAAAGGAAAAAATAAATAAAAAAATATTGCTCTGCACAACTTTATAATTAAATTTTGAAATTATGTTCACAGATATTCATTTTATTAAAAAATGCTAAAAATTAAATTAACATAAAAAGCTAATATAAATGGAAAATATTAGTAAGCTAACAACTTAAAAAAGAAATATGTAACTTCTAATGATCTAATTGATGGTTTTACATAAAAGTTGTTAAATTACCACCCTGACGTAAGAGATGACATTTAAATAAAATTTTGGGACAATATAAAGCCATGGTAGTTCAAAAAACTAGGTGGGTAAAAAAAGAGCACTTAAGACTACAACCTATTTTCCAACCACACTGTAGAAAAATTTCAGTAATTAATATGAAATTAATACACTTACCTGCTCGATTTAATATTTATTACAAAAAATATATATATCAAAATTTTTGGTAGTATATAAAAATGTGAATATGGTTTTTCTGTACTATTTCCTTTTTTATTTCTCTGTTTTATTTATTAAATAGCTACTTTATTTCTTCTACTTTAATGAAATATGGGAGAGTTGATAAATCTGCACTATAATCAAGTAACCACTGTTGTCCTTTATAGATGATTTCTGGATGATTTGCATCTTTCCAATAACCCTCTGGAAGGTAAATTTCTCTTTTTGTAGCACCCTTTTCAACAACTGGAGCAACTAATATTTCTTCTCCAAGTAAATACTCTGGAAGTAGGAAAATAAAACTTAACATTATTATTTGCCTTCAATCCTAAATCGCTTTTTACCTGATATTTTCTTTTAACTGTTGATACAACATGGGTTTTTGTGACTTGACATAAGACATAGTCATTCCTGAAAGTTGCAATGCTATTCTGAAGAATAACACGCATTCAACACTAGGTTTACTTGGCAATGGGTACTGAGTAAATTCTATTTAATGAGTAAAAAAAAAAGTAATTTAATCCATTAGAAGAAGTAGTTTCCTTTCATTGAGCTTTTATACCTCTGCAAGCCAAGCCAAGCCAACTGAAAGCAGACTTGCAAGTGATACCACCAAACTCAATTATACCACAGGTAATGGCTGTAAAGTGTACATTCTAAGACAAACTTGATTAATTCCGGGAACTAATCAAGTTTGATTAGTTCCCGATTAATCGGGTTGGTCTAATGGTTAACGCGTCTTCCCAAAACAGCTGATTTGGAAAGTCGAGAGTTACAGCGTTCAAGTCCTAGTAAAGCCAGTTATTTTTACACGGATTTGAATACTAGATCGTGGATACCGGTGTTCTTTGGTGGTTGGGTTTCAATTAACCACACATCTCAGGAATGGTCGAACTGAGAATGTACAAGACTTCATTTACACTCATACATATCATCCTCATTCATCCTCTGAAGAATTATCTAAACGGTAGTTACCAGAGGCTAAACAGGTAAAAAAGAGAGAGCCATTAAAGATATCTATTGAATATACAAAATAATTTTCTGGATAACCTAATCATAATTTTAAGAACAGCAGAGAAATTCTTTATATGAGATGGAAAATAGAAAATTTCTCAGAATCCTATCAGATTTGTCAGATCACTAAAAATAGTATAAATACTATTGGATTTTCTATTCTACCAGATGAGCAACTTAAAACCAAAATGGGTTGGCTTGAATTACAATTATTTGAGTGTCACCTTTAACACTGCTACACCTTTCTCCCTGCATTACTAAACAATAGTTTTGTGTACGTTACTACTTTTATCTATTTTTGTCAGTCGTAAACTACTCATGGTTCAGTGTGAAATAGCTTTGTAAATTTGCAGTTGTGTTTTTCTAAATTACCTTATTAGATCAAGGAAAAAGAGTCGATACAGTGGAAGCTTGTGTGTGTTCTGCATCTTTTCAAGAAATGAGTCAAATATTTGTGGAAATAATCTCTGCAAATATAGAGATTGTTTTTTATTCTACATAACCTTCATCAATTGAAATGCAAGTTCCATTTTTCTACCTCTGGTTTTGTTAGCTTCTTTGTACAGTCCATTTAACTATATTATTTCCCCTAGATATTTAAATTTTTCTACTCTATTGAACTTTCCATGTTTTGTGTTTAAAACTTTTGAGTATATAAAATTATTAAATAACATAAAGTTACTTCTTTCAAAGGATTTCTGCAAGCCTCTTTTTCTCCTATTTCTTTTAGAAAGTTTATTTGTTTTGTTCCTGTTTTAAAATATTCAGAAAAAAAATCATTAAATTATTTGCAAACACCAGATCATTGACCCCAAGATTTATTTTTATACCTTAATTTAATCTGATTACTTATTAAATTTTCTTCGATTCTCTATTACTTTTTCCAGTAAGCAATTAAACAGGATAGGTGAAATTTCATCTCCTTGTCTTATTCTGTTTTAATCTTAAGGTTTCTGGAATTTCATTCATAAATTTAATTTTAGATTTTGTTTATGGAAAAATTTTTAGGTATCACTAAAGTCTTATCATCTATCCCAAATTATTCTATAATATCAAATACATTTCTGTCAGTAGATCCATAAGCTTTCTTAAAGCACAAAAAAATAATTACAAAATTTTCATTTCTGTTCATTCTACCTCTGATGATTAATTTTAAATTCAGAAGTTGCTCTGCGCATGATCTAAAGCCTCCTTGTTCATTATTCTCATTATTCATTATTCTCCCAGTTCATTATCAACTCTGCTCTTTATTCTGGTTAATAAAGATCTTTGATAAAATTTTATGTCATTAGTAAAAGGGATGTTCCTCTACAGTTATTAACAGACATTTTATCAAACTTTTTATGAAGTGCAGAAGATGAAATGTGCATTTACGAGTATATATCGTAAATGCACATTTCATCTTCTGGTAATTTCTCTTTTTTTTCAAAAATTCTTTTTTCTCAATAATAATTTCACAGTTTCTCAATCAAATCATTCATCCCCTCTTTCCACATTTCTGCAACTATTGAGTCTTCTCTAGCTGATTTATGTTTTTTAACCCTTTTAATTATGACTAATTTTTTTCATTCATAAGACCTGAGTTTGCAAATTTTCTACAGAAATTAATTATAAGTTTCTAATCTTTCAATAGGTTCTTCACAGTTTAATAATTTTTCAAAATATTTAACCAGAATTTTGTAGTATTCTGTATCAATTAAAATAGTCATATTTTAAGTAAAAATAGTAATTCCAATGATTGAAATCTCATCAAAATATCTGTTACTTCTTTATTTGAGATTATTATCATTCACTTTAAAAAATGTAAAAATTCAAAAGGCAATATTAGAAATGCTAGAGATCAAATGAATAAATTATGTTTTACATATGGCAGCTTTACAACGTTCAGAAAGTTTGGCCAATTATAGTATTATATCTAATCATGGCAACAAACTGCCCTTTCATATAAAGAAATAGTAAAAAAAATGTTAGTTAAATAAACGTTAGTTTATTTAATAGGTTTACCCATAAAACCTATTTTAAATTACATCTGTATGTTCTCCTACATTGTCCACACACAATTTTATCAATTACCAAGTTCTTTAGACATACCCCTTAATATGCTGAAGGATAAAGTCAAAAAAAAAAAACAATTTTGACAGCAGTTTTTTAGAATATCCCTTAGTTGGAAATGAGAGATTTTTCTTTGATTATGCCCCAAAGGTAGTTGTGTCTGGATCCAGCATCCACTGAATATTGGAGTCACCTACACTGCAACACCCTCCAAAATGATCATTTAAAAAGTCCCATATCGACTGAAAATGGAACTGGAGTTTCATCTTGTTCTAAAGTGAAAATTAATTCCATACTAATTAATTGAAGCTGAGGGATAAAGTAATTATCAACCATTTTAAGGAATGAAATGCTGTTAACATTTCCTTCAATAAAGTACGGTCCTGTGCGTCGCATTTCAAATATCGCTGCCCACAACATTACATGTGGTGCGGTGGTCTGTGATTTCCTCATAAAAGTGTGGACTTATTTTATACCAAAAATACATGTTCTGAGATCTGTAACTTAGATAAATGGCATATTCGTTGGAGAAGAAAACCGGGTTTTGTGATTAAACGTTGGGGAACACTTAAGAAGAGCTTTGCAACAAATTTTTCTTAAAGCCATGTCTTGGTCAGAAAGCTCTTAAACATGAGAACGTTTAAAGAGTTAAAACCCAAGATTTTTTCATAATTTTCTGAAGCGTTGAATAGGGAATAAATAACTCTGAAAACCTCTTCCTGTTGGCTGAAGAGGAGATTGTAAACAGGTTCCTCAACAATATCAGAGCTATATGATCGTCTGAGAAGTTGTCCAGATTGTTTCGATTCAAGAATTAATCTTCTGGAAAAAGCTTTTGCCAAAATCCTGAACAAATCTGTTTTTATCTTATGTTTTTATTTGTGTTTGCATGCACATGCACCCAACACTAGCAACAGCTTTCTTCAATTGAATATTCGCTTGTGTTTGCTAACTAAACATTGCACAATTCAAATTTTTTTACTGAGCATGTGAAAATTCTCGTAGGAAGTGGCTAATTACAATATTAATTGTTGACATACAGTGTTACTGTATGTTAGTTCACGGAAAGAAACTTAGTAGCTGGCCATTCTGTAGTTATGCTAGTATATAATAAAGTTTTAATAGTTTCACTGCAAGTAACAAAATCGGTTAATTTCTTAGCTTGCAAATATAATGTAATATCTTTCTATTGTAAATCTACTTAGACCGATAGTAATTAAGTAAAATATATTCTCATCAAGAGGGCAAATTTGTTGATGAAACTTTTCGATTGAGAAAAATCAGATGTCACTGAAATTTCAATAGTTAAAACCATTGAACTATTTAGTTCAAATAAATTCAATCTTAATAATTTCTTTAAAATACTTACTGGTTCTAATGTTATACCATACATAAAAATTGTTATACGGTACTACATAAAAATTGATAAGATCGGCACATCAAGCAGGTACAAGTTTTGATGAGCAAAATGTAAGACAAAATGTTAGTGTTGTTACTTAGTCAAATGGTTAAACAATCTTTTGCTAATGAGAATGCTTATTAGCGAATAAAAATTAAATTAAATAAATGTAAAAATTAATAAAATAATAAACTTAAAAAAACTATAAAATTATCTGTTTACCTAGTTTATTAAAATACTAACCTGTGCTTATGGAGTGAGCTGTTGTATCAGTTGGACTTATCCACCAGATTGGTGGATTTAATGGAGATCCTGTTTCTACTGTTTTTTTCATAATTTCAATTATTTTATCTGAGTAATGATAATGTAAATCTATATACTTTCTGCATATTTCAACCGTCTAAAATAAAAAAATTAATGAAATGTATTTATATAGCTATAATCCATGAATATACAGAGCGTTCGGAATGTTGGTGTGCACTGAAATTATGGAAGTTTTAATGACGAAACTTTTTCATTATTACTTAGTATTTTTATTTCATTGAAACGGATACTACAATAACTGGAATAATTTATAAAAGGTGCTGAAAATCACTTCTTCCAAGATCAATACAACGCTGTACACGTTTCAATTTGTTTTCTAATACTTTACCAGCTGATGTGCTGGAATGTCTCACACGTATGGCGTTATTGCAATTTTTAGTCAATCGTGCGTGGTTTGCTGCTATATAATGCTTGTTTCGATGCCCCCTGTAGAAAGTAATCTGGGGTAGTCAGATCAGGCGATCGTATAGGCCACAAACCCCGCGAAATGATTAATTCACCAAAGACATTTCATAAAAATGTCATTGAACTGTTAGCTATGGGCGCTGTGGTGCCATCTTGTTGGAACCAACCGTGACTTCTGTTAACTACCAATGAAGTTTGTTAAAAAAGCACAATAACTGTCACTAGTAATCGTATTTTCCAATAGATTGGACTCACAATGCGTTTTCTACTCGCATCGACCCTGACTCCAATTTCGCTTTGTGTAAAGATTGTTCGTGTTATTCATGGATGTTAGCTGTCGACCACAGTCGTGTATTTTAAGAATTAATATACTCTCCCAGATGAAACCGCACTTTATCTGTAAAAAAAAGTAATGTCGATGAATTTTAAAGTATCGTGGCACGATCTGTAGGTTTCAATTCTTTAACGCACATTACTTTGTAGGTGAAAAGTTTCAGTTCTTTTTTTATGTGCGGTAGCAAGTCCGATATTTCGCTGCTGCGCTAACTTACGCGTTGGCTTTGATGGACTTTCGGCCATAGCATCCGAAATATCAAGTAGATTCTGTTCATTTAGTTTAGATTGCCCGGTAGTATTTGGAAACTTTACACAAAATTTGTGCGTCTCTAAATCAGTATACTTTTCAGCTTCACGAAAGACGTGTTCAACGAGATAAATACGTTACTCTACCGAAAGAATCGCTACGTTTCTCTTAACTATTGATTCCGATAAACGAAACGGCACGAAACTAAGCACTTTCAATCACAACTCGACAACTGACGTCTTAGTTTATTATTGAGCAGCGCCCAACGAATCCATAGGGCAATCTAATACCGAAAGAACAGAATGCACCGCATAATTCTAAAGCGTACTGCACAGCGACTTTTCGAACGCTCTGTATAAAATGTTAAAATCGTGTTACAATTAAATTAACTATTTTAAATGTAGGTGAAGTTTTATATCTCCTTCATTTATGCTTTAATATGGTGGACAGGTACTTGCTGGCATTCAGCAACCTAGGCGTGGCAGCGAATTGCTGTCCAGATGAAGTAAATTTTAATTTATGGATGTCATATATATTTTTAGTAGTTGACGGGTTGCGCCTACCCATTTTAGTAAATATATGACAAGTGAGCGGTCGGGACACGTAAGCCGATGGTGTATGTCACCGCGCTTAGCCAGCTCACGCTGTTAGGTAAGCTCTAGGAGATATTTAGGACACTGGTCGCTAAACTGTTTAGTGGCTCAGTAGCCGTTTGCGGCACAGACATTCGGTCTTATGCTTTAAAGTGACCGAATGGGGTGGTGGCGGGAGAAATGCCAAGCAAACCGATATCCTTCATTTACTTATTCCGCTGTGGTGTAATTGCAGGCTTTTGATTAATACAGATAATAATCTTCTATTTCTTTTTTTAATAAGAAGTGAATCTTATGTAAAAAATTCCTAGCTTGATCAGGATTAGAACCCAATACAAGGGTATAGTATGTAAGAAAAATTTTTTTATGAATCATTTTAGTATATAATAAATTCTTATGAACTAGAAATAAATGTTCAATCAACTATATTGTTTTTTCTTTCATAGATTTATATTACACTGAGAAGTAAATTGTTTAAAATAAATATCTATTTACGTTTGCATTAAATAATTCCTTTCCCTTTACAGAAAAACTAAACACTACATGCCCTCGAGACCTACATTTAAAAGATGATATTCAATAAATTATAATGATTTAAAAAATAATAAGAATTTTCATTTTTAATTGAATTCTAGGGTTTGAAACATATTATATTAAGACATATTTTTTTTTTGTTTTAAACAGTTGGAATAATCACAGTTTTTTCTTTGTTTGAATGAAATTCAAATAAAAACACATTAATCAAAACTGTTGAAAAACGTTTGCGTTTTTCAACATAAACTATTCTGTTTTTAGAAATAAAATCAAATGACTATACAAAAACGTATTAAAATTACAAATTTATTGTATGAGAATTGAACCTCAAAATATTCATATTCAATGATTTTACCACTACACCGACCAATTGGGTTATGATTATTTATAATACGATAAAAAGTTTGTGAATTTTAACAGGAAATGTGTTTTCAAATATTTCATCATTTTTGTATCAGAAATTACTAAAGATGCTTCCCAAAATAAAATTATAACTCGTAAAATTGTTATCGTTACATTTTATGAAAAATTATATCAGATTTTAAGTAACAGATGAACCGCTTTTAGCTATAATATAGTTTATTTTTTTCTTAAATAAAAGTTATATAAATTTAACTTATATAAAGTTAAGTTTAAATTGGACCGTTTCGTATATTTAGGATAAATAATATATAAAGATCTCCATCTTTATCTATTTTTTATCCTACGCAGTTTGACGAAGATTACAGCTATTTGTAAAAATAAGGCAATCACGAGGAGTAAAATGCTGAGACTCTTCAGGTACTAGTCTTTTCAGTAATCATGTACGGCGTTGAGACCTGGACCATCAAATTGAAAGACCGAAGAAAAACTGATGCATTCAAAATGCAGGCCTACAGAAGAATTCTCCGCGTTGCATAGACGGAAAACAGGATGAACAACTCGAACCACCGGGTTGGTCTAGTGGTGAACGCGTCTTCCCAAATCAGCTGATTTGGAAGTCGAGAGTTCCAGCGTTCAAGTCCTAGTAAAGCCAGTTATTTTTACACGGACTTGAATACTAGATCGTGGATACCGGTGTTCTTTGGTGGTTGGGTTTCAATTAACCACACATCTCAGGAATGGTCGAATTGAGAATGTACAAGACTACACTTCATTTACACTCGTACATATCACCCTCTGAAGTATTATCTAAACGGTAGTTACCGGAGGCTAAACAGGAAAAAGAGAAAGGATGAACAACTCGTTTGTAAACGAGCTTGTTATAAAGAGAAGATTGTCCGCAATATGTTAAAGAGAGGACGCGTTGGAAGCACGTCGTTTTCGGCCATATAGTAGGTAGTCATTCAGAAGTGGTGAATCGGGTCAGCACTAGCTTACAGACATGAGACGAAGGATCATTTATAAAAAGGTGGTTTGATAAGACTCGGTATTAACATCTCATAAAAACTGAAAAAGAAATGATTACTTAAAATTTAAAAATATATAAATATTTCGATTAGTGAACAATCATTAGAGTTAATATTTACAAAAATGTAAATCGGAATACGATTTACAAAATAACATACAGGTTAAAAATAGTACAAAAAAATACGCTAAGAACTTAGGAAACATTTAAAATTAGTATTTATTGCATTAATTTTATTAGAAAAATCTGATGTGGACACACATCACTTCCTTGTAATCCTATTAAATTATGTATACACATTTTTTAAAAGTACATACATTTTTATTTCACTAACAATTCTGATTTTTTCACATTTTTTCTCTTTATTATTATTGTATTATTATTTATAATAACTTTTATTACTGATAAACATAATTTTTGTTTCCTAACTTGCGATGCATTATTCTAATCTGTTTTTTTATGTTGAAAACGAATATGAACTCTGAATCTTTCTATAACCCACAATTTTTGAAAAATTTTTAATGTTTAATTAAAGGATTTTTTTTTCATCGTATAGTTAGCATTTTAAGCTCCTATATTTTATTTTTTTAGCTCATTTTTTATTGTTTAATTTTTTAACGTAATTTATAGCTTTAAATAATACTAGATAAATAATTAAATCATACCATAGTCACATATTACGACTATGATATAATTTAATATATATATATATATATATAATTTTTTTGATTAAATTCAAATCTATAATTTTTAATTTTAATAAATAACTCATTTTTAACATTTTAATTAATAATTTTTTTTCTTTTTTGTAATGGATAATATACTTTGCCTCCTCTATGAATCATGAGACCTTGCCGTTGGTGAGGGGGCTTGAGTGCTCAGGGATACAGAGTAGCTGGACCGAAGGTGCAACCATATCGGAGAGGTATCTGTTGAGAGCCAGACTAAGGAATGATTCCTGAAAGAGGGCAGCAGCTCTTTCAGTAGTTGTTAGGGGCGTGAGTCAGGACGACTTAAACGGCCGTATCAACATCACTCAGTCCTCTGAGTACTGCGCAGCTGAAAGCAATGGAAAACTACAGCTGCTTTTTTTCCAAGAAAATGTGGCTCTCTGCATTTTCACATAGCAATAATGGAGGTGCCTTCCTTGGTAAAATATTCCGGAGGTAAAATAGTCCCCCGTTCGGATCTCCAGGTGGGGACTACTAAGGAAGGGGTCACCAGAAAATTAAAAAATAACATTCTACGAGTCGGAGCGTGGAATGTTAGAAGCTTAAAAAAGGTTGGTAGGCTAGAAAATTTAAAAAGGGAAATGGGTAGGACAAATGTGGATATAGTAGGAATTAGTGAGGTTTGGTGGGAAGAGGAAGGCGACTTTTGGTCAGGTGATTTTAGAGTAATTAACTCAGCGTCAAATAATGGGCAGGCAGGAGTAGGTTTCGTGATGAACAAGAAGATAGAGAGGAGAGTGGAGTATTTCAAAACGCATAGCGATAGAATCATTGTAATAAGGGTAAAATCAAAACCTAAACCGACAACGATTGTTAACGTCTACATGCCTACAAGCACCCATGATGATGATGAGGTAGAGTGTGTATATGAAGATTGATTGAAGATTGATGAAGCAATTAAACACGTAAAAGGAGATGAAAATTTAATAATAGTTGGAGATTGGAATGTAAGCATTGGAGAAGGCAAGGAAGGAAATATAGTGGGTGAATACGGGCTGGGCAAAAGGAATGAAAGAGGGGACCGACTTATAGAGTTCTGCACGAAGTATAATTTAGTAATTGCCAACACCCAATTTAAAAATCATAACAGAAGAATATACACTTGGAAAAAGCCAGGCGATACTGCAAGGTATCAGATAGATTATATCATGGTTAAGCAAAGATTTAGAAATCAACTCGTTGACTGCAAAACTTACCCTGGAGCAGACATTGATAGCGACCATAATTTGGTGATAATGAAATGTAGATTGGGGTTTAAAAACCTGAAGAAAAGGTGTCAGATGAATCGGTGGAATTTAGAGAAGCTTGAGGAAGAGGAGGTAAAGAAGATTTTTGAGGAGGACATCGCAAGAGGTCTGAGTAAAAAAGATAAGGTAGAAAATGTAGAAGAAGAATGGGAGAATGTTAAAAAGGAAATTCTTAAATCAGCAGCAGCAAACTTAGGCGGAATAAAGAGAACTGGTAGAAAACCTTGGGTTTCAGACGATATATTGCAGCTGATGGATGAACGTAGAAAATATAAGAATGCTAGTGATGAAGAAAGTAAAAGGAACTATCGGCAATTAAGAAATGCTATAAACAGGAAGTGCAAACTGGTGAAAGAAGAATGGATTAAAGAAAAGTGTTCAGAAGTGGAAAGAGAAATGAACATTGGTAAAATAGACGGAGCATACAGGAAAGTTAAGGAAAATTTTGGGGTACATAAATTAAAATGTAATAATGTGTTAAACAAAGATGGTACACCAATATATAATACGAAAGGTAAAGTCGATAGATGGGTGGAATATATTGAAGAGTTATACGGAGGAAATGAATTAGAAAATGGTGTTATAGAGGAAGAAGAGGAAGTTGAGGAGGATGAAATGGGAGAAACAATACTGAGATCTGAATTTAAGAGAGCATTAAAAGATTTAAATGGCAGAAAGGCTCCTGGAATAGACGGAATACCTGTACAATTACTGCGCAGTGCAGGTGAGGAAGCGATTGATAGATTATACAAACTGGTGTGTAATATTTATGAAAATGGGGAATTTCCATCAGACTTCAAAAAAAGTGTTATAGTTATGATACCAAAGAAAGCAGGGGCAGATAAATGTGAAGAATACAGAACAATTAGTTTAACTAGTCATGCATCAAAAATCTTAACTAGAATTTTATACAGAAGAATTGAGAGGAGAGTGGAAGAAGTGTTAGGAGAAGACCAATTTGGTTTCAGGAAAAGTATAGGGACAAGGGAAGCAATTTTAGGCCTCAGATTAATAGTAGAAGGAAGATTAAAGAAAAACAAACCAACATACTTGGCGTTTATAGACCTAGAAAGGGCTTTCGATAACGTAGAGTGGAATAAAATGTTCAGCATTTTAAAAAAATTAGGGTTCAAATACAGAGATAGAACAATTGCTAACATGTACAGGAACCAAACAGCAACAATAACAATTGAAGAACATAAGAAAGAAGCCCTAATAAGAAAGGGAGTCCGACAAGGATGTTCCCTATCGCCGTTACTTTTTAATCTTTACATGGAACTAGCAGTTAATGATGGTAAAGAACAATTTATATTCGGAGTAACAGTACAAGGTGAAAAGATAAAGATGCTATGATTTACTGATGATATAGTAATTCTAGCCGAGAGTAAAAAGGATTTAGAAGAAACAATGAACGGCATAGATGAAGTCCTACGCAAGAACTATCGCATGAAAATAAACAAGAACAAAACAAAAGTAATGAAATGTAGTAGAAATAACAAAGATGGACCACTGAATGTGAAAATAGGAGGAGAAAAGATTATGGAGGTAGAAGAATTTTGTTATTTGGGAAGTAAAATTACTAAAGATGGACGAAGCAGGAGCGATATAAAATGCCGAATAGCACAAGCTAAACGAGCCTTCAGTAAGAAATATAATTTGTTTACATCAAAAATGAATTTAAATGTCAGGAAAAGATTTTTGAAAGTGTATGTTTGGAGTCTCGCTTTATATGGAAGTGAAACTTGGACAATCGGAGTATCTGAGAAGAAAAGATTAGAAGCTTTTGAAATGTGGTGCTATAGGAGAATGTTAAAAATCAGATGGGTGGATAAAGTGACAAATGAAGAGGTATTGCGGCAAATAGATGAAGAAAGTAGCATTTGGAAAAATATAGTTAAAAGAAGAGACAGACTTATAGGCCACATACTAAGGCATCCTGGAATAGTCGCTTTAATATTGGAAGGACAGGTAGAAGGGAAAAATTGTGTAGGCAGGCCACGTTTGGAGTATGTAAAACAAATTGTTGGGGATGTAGGATGTAGAGGGTATACTGAAATGAAACGACTAGCACTAGATAGGGAATCTTGGAGAGCTGCATCAAACCAGTCAAATGACTGAAGACAACAAAAAAATATACTTTGAAGATAAAATTTAAGTTCAGTTAAAAGGGTATTTCTAATGAAGTTTTGTGAGTTTTAAGAGTTGTTAATAGAGTTCTAGCATTTTTTTATATCTTCATGTTAACTTAAGATGATTTCATATCCATCGGTCCTGAACCGGATAATTCAAACCGGAGTGGAAATTGGTGAATTAAATTTGTTCATTTGACAGCCGGGGTGCTAGAAATAAAACTCCTAAATACGTTTTTCTTAAAACTTCATCTGTTGTTGGAAAAATTAAATGCTATAAAATTATAGTTTGGATTTGCATCGTTACCGTAAATAGAGACAATAAAACTCTGCGAGTTCATGTATTATTTGAAAATGAGAAGTAAAGTGTGTGTTTTATATAATTTTTGAAAAGCTAAAATAATGTGAACGAAAATTTTTCAAATTTTTTCACATGTCGATGTTAATATTTGACGAGTATCGTCCTCAGCTTATAATTTCGTTACAATACGAGTATACGAACAGAAAGATGAGAAATGTTAAAGAATCGGTTGAGATAAGTGTTACCTTGTGGTAAGGATAAATTTGAAGCAAAGATTTCTCTATTAATCAGAGGGCTTAGTAACAAACTAGCGCACTTATAAAAACCCATTTTTTCACGCTGTAAAAAAAATCATAATTCTTCATTATATTTATCTCCTTGAAGTTAAAATTATTTTTTATGATGAATGTATTTAAAATTTTTCTCTGCACAATTGATGTATAGCGAATAGATTTGGTTTTTTTTAAATTTTTATATAGTATTTTCTAAAATGGTGGACTGGCTATACTTTTTCGGATTATAATTGTAAAACTAAACAAATTTCCTCAGAAAAAATGGCTGATTCTCCTTCCATTTTCTTATTTTTATATAATAATTTATATTTCAAGTTCAGATAGACGAATCACATGAATATTTAGTAAGCGTCTTGGTAATAAAGTTCTAATATTAGGAAAAAATCAGGATTTAAATATCTTCGCAAATTAAAAAAAGGCGGCCATATTTATTTTTCAATCTGTTATAGCTCCATAAATATTAGTTTTATCAAAAATTATGATCGTTATAAAATATAAAATTTATTAATTATATAAAATATAAATATTAAAATTATTATTGTTTTAAAATATTAAACCGTCTAATGACATTTAATTTTTCAAAATTGGCTAAAAAAATAGCCGAGTTATGGCAGAAAATTCATGTAATGATGTGGTTGTTTTTATGTCCTTCACTATACGTTCAATTCGATGAAATATTAATAGTTTTTATTTATGGTTAATTCTAGTATCGTAAATTAGTATCAAATTAAGTAATAATTTTCTCACAGTAATACACCTGATAATTATTGCAGAAAATTACAGCATCAATTTTCTCCCATCACTCGACTATTTGTAAACTGATTTAAAAAAACTAATATTTATGAAGGTATAACGAATTGAAAAATAGACATGGCCGCCATTTTGTAATTTGCAAAAGTATTTAAGACCTGATTTTTTGATAATTTTAAAACTTTATAACCAAGACCGTTACCAAATATTAATATGATTTGTGTATCCGAACATGAGATATAAATTATTATACAAAAATAAAAAATGACAGACAGGGGAGAAAGAAGGAGAAATTTCCTTTTTTCCTAAGAATATTTTATGTTTACTTTTACAAGTAGAAACCAAAAAGTATAGACAGTCCACCATTTTAGAACACTCTGTATGTGCTACCTTTGTCACGAAAGATTCTATTTTATTCTTTAGTGCATTAAATATAATTTTAATGATTTACAATTATAGTTTCTGTATTGAGTTAATTTCGTTCCAAATTATAAGAAGACTAGCAGACCCGGCAATGCTTCGCTATTGCTATATATATATTCATTAAATGAACACAATTGAAAATTTGATAAAAAAATTAAAAAACTGAACATCACAAATTTTACCTTTCACTTATTCTCCTTCCCCTTTTCCCTTTCCAACATCTCCCTCGCCCCTCTCCAAGTTTCCTTTATACCCTTTCCCGTTTTCCCCTTTTCTCTTTCCACCTTTTCCCCTTTTCCCTTTTGCCCGCGCGTAAATCGGTCCATTAGTTTTTTGGTCTTTAGCGGACACACATACGAACATGCCTTTTATATATATATATATATAGATATATATATGTATATATATATATAGATATATAGAATAAAGAAGTCTGTTTGTATATTTGTTTGTTTGTTTTGTAAATATCTCAAGAGATAATTCTTTCCGTGTAAGTAACATGTATTCTGAATATGAGTCTTATACATGTACTGTTAAACATTTTCGAATTTGTGGGTGATACATATATACATATACACACACACACATACAGATATATATACATATATATATATATATATACTGGCAACGCTGTGTCTACCGGTCTGTGCTAGACCGGTTTGTTCAACCCTTCCACATGCTCAGTACGAGTTTCAACTCCGTTAAGTAAACACATTATTTTTCACAGCGCCATCAGTGAGGTTTGGTGTTTGTGTTGTCTGTTACGGAGCATGTTATGGAGCATCGGAATTCAGAGCGACGTTATGCAATCAAGTTTCTGTTAAATTTGAGGAATCCGCGAGGGTGACCTTTGAAAAGTTGAAACAGGCCTATGGGAACATTGCTTACCAAGAGCACAAGTTTTCCGCCGGCACAAATCATTTTTAGAAGGCCGAGAACACGTTGAAGATCTACCTCGCTTAGGGAGACCTTCAACTTCAAAATCTGATGAAAACGTCCAGCGTGTGAGGGTTGTTGTGAGATCAGACCGTCGTTTAACAATAAAGATGATGAGTGAACTGTTAAATTTAAACGCTTTCACGGTATATCAAAATTTGACAGACGATTTGGACATGCGAAATTGGTGCCGAAAAACCTCACAACGGAACAGAAGGACAGTCGAAGAAACGTGTGCGTTGATCTTCTTGAGAGGGATTGACAACGACCAAGAATTCTTCAATCGAGTGATCACAGGTAATTAATCCTGCATATTTGAGTACGATCCTGAAACAAAGCGGCAAAGCGAAGAGTGGCACACTCCGTCATCTCCTCGACCGAAAAAATATCGAACGAGCAAATCAAAGATCAAAACCGTGCCGATTTGCTTTTTTGACAGCAGGGGTATCGTGCATAAAGAATTTGTTTCTCCAGGAAACAGAAATTCTCTGTATTCGGATTAATCTGCACGCTCCTGTATATGTATATAAAGTATTCCTAAAGAATGGGAATCCTTAAATAACTTCTGAACTGTTAAAAATACAAACATATAAAAATGAAATTTAATGAATCCTTCTACCTTAAAACAATCAATTTTTTCTGTATGAGACTACTCATCCCAAGCATCCAGCAGGCTCCCATGGCAGGCAACTTAAAAATTTTAAATGGAAAGGATCGGGTTGTGAGACATCATTAAAAGGCCATTGAAAATCAAAATGCCGGCAATTTTTGTTTTTTTCAGTTAATTTCAAAAGTGGTTACAGTACTTTTTAAATAACTGCTAAGAATGAAATGCTAAAAAAATTTAATTTAACAAATGTTCCTATCTCAGAGTTTACTTTTTTTGTATGAGACCACTACTTGAAGGGCATTGTTGAGAATTTTTGTTTTTCAGTGCTCTTTAAAATTATATGTCATAATAATAACTTTTTCATTTAATATGGGGTTGTCATTCCTTGTTAATATCCAGTGTGTGTACGTGTGCATGTGCCTGTGTACATTAATATATTTGTATATCTTTTGTGTGTGTCTCTCTCTCTCTCTCTCTCTCTCTCTCTCTGTGTGTGTGTGTGTGTGTGTGTGTGTGTGTGCATAAACAATAAAGGATTAAATAATTTATAAAAGAATGCATTGCATCATGTAATATTCATATAATGATACATGATATATAAAAAAATAAAAATTTTTTATATGGCAAATAGAATTGTTTATATTTATTTTGATTATAAATTGTACAAGTACTACATATGAAACAGAATTGTTGATTGCAATTGATTGTAGAACATTTAGCCAGTGCCAAAAGAAATACTGGTATTACTGTTTTCAAGGATACCATATATCATTGACTGATGACTGTTGAGGATGTATTACCATTTTTCAACTTAAAAATATGTATAAAAGCATTTCATGGCAGTGACTTGGTGATGTGCTTACAATTGGTGAGTTGCTGTTTCTAATCAACTATATTCGTAATTTTGAAACTGGGAAATTTTATGGAAAATCCATTATACATTTTCATTTTTCTTAATACAAAGGACCTTACAGCAACATTTCATAAAAATATGAAAATGTGTTTGTAACTATTGCAAATAAACAGATAAATTTCCAAAAGGTAAAATTAACATAGGAATAAATTTCACTTGGTCAGTAATTGTGAATCGACAAGTACTTTATGGAAATGTAGATAATTGTTATTTTACTGCTTCTGTAAAAGCAGATAAAGTGCTATTAAAACACTTGATTATGCATTATATTTAAGCAACTATGACTTATATCTGGAAGGTTTCTCTGAGTTCATATATTATTTGTTTTCATATGCTGCAAAATTCATTTAATATCAAGCTGAAATTGAATGTCATTATCTTATTTCTGGGGTAAATAAATTAATAATGCGATTAGAAAATCCTGATTTTAATCTCATTTTGTTCTGAATCAACCATTTAGAGCAAATGTTAAATTATTTCTTATGTGTTCTAGTGTCTTTTCTTCTTTGCGAGGAAGCTTTCATTCTTCATACATTACTTTCTTTTGTTTTACTGTTTTTGTGTGTTGTTTACATTTTGACTTCAGTTTTCCTGGAATCTTTGGTTTTTCATTTTTTAAATATTTGTCTTTAATGATTTCTTCTGTTATGCTTAGTTCTGCTTATATTTTGAATCGGTTGAACTGCTTTTTGTTTCTCTAAAACTGAGGAATTCAAAGATTCGTTTGTGAATTTGTTTTTAGTCATTGTGGAGAGGTGACTTAGAAGCTTACAAACTTACGTAGAATGTAAGTATATTGTTTTACATATTACATAGCATAGTATATATAGTAGAGGTTGCTTACATATTTCTTTCTTTCTTTCATTTTGTCTTCAAGACAAAATGAAAGACTTCAATTTTATTTTAGAGATCTTTATTGGGAATTACTCGTAATTTAATTAATTTTTTTTTGTTGGAATTTTGGACATAGTATTTACCTGACGATTTTTCTTTTCTTCTTTTCTAGTTTATTTATTTTCCTTGTTTATTAATTGCTAACGTTTCCATTCCATACATTTATTTATTATTATTATATTTTTTATATAACAAACTGAGCTAATATTTACAAGAATTAATGTTTACTTTCAAAATCACACTTCATCATACTCTTTGACCAGTGAATTAACATACCCTTACAATTTTATTATTGACATTATGAAGAAAAAAATCTGTTTACTGTAATTACTTACCTCTGCATCATACTTCCATGGTGGCATTGACATTTGTATAGAAGGCATAAATGTTGTTGCTTGCAACCATCTTATTAATAATTCTTTATCTATTACATCATTTAAATAAGCATTTCCACCAACCATATCAGGTAACACCCATGAATAACCATGTATATTCAAAAGAAGCAAGCTGGCTAATAATGCTTGTAAACCATTGTTTGTGTCCCATCTACTATCTTTGTCTGCCATTCTTATAAATATTGGTAATTTTTGTGAACGATCTACTACTCTTACTTCTGTTAAGTTATTAACGTTATAATACGAGACTGCTTTTAAATATGCTGAAGTATATATTGAAAGATTTGCATTTTTATCACCATTAAATACTGGATACTAAAACAAAACAAAAATATTCACCAATAAGAAAACATACAAAAATATGTACTCCATTCATTTTTATGAATAACTTCGTTGTAATAACACAACATAATAGTGCTACATAAAGAATATTTATTTATATTTATTTATATACAAACTGCAATTATTTATTAAAAAAAAAAAATATGAAAAAAAAAGTTCGTTTAATTGAGAAACATTACTGATACTTTTATAAAGAATATGAGAAAATCCAAGAATTAATTTTTTAAACTTATTGAGACATCTTTTTGTTTAAAAAGAAACAGAAAATCGAAATACTTAAATACTTACATGCTTCTTACATTAAAAAAATTGCGTAAACTACATTTTTACTTATTTTTTGTATCGACAATAAAATTAACTTATCTTTCAACTGTTAAAACAAATTTATTCAAATCTAATTTATAAAAATAATTATTATGACCTGATATGCAATCTGAATAATGTAATAAAATGAAAAAGAAACAACTGCTCAAATCAATGAATTGTACTTGTCATTAGTTCAATTATAAAATAATACCTCCTTATATAAATAAGAGCATTGTCAATAAGTAAAATATTGTGTAATGCAGCTATAATGCTGAACAAAGAGTCCTACACAAGACAATTAAACTGTATACGGTTACATCCTAATGGTTTTACAGTGCATAGAATATCTCAAGGAACAGCATTCTGGAAATTAAAGGGAATGAAGTAAGGTAAACTGCTACTAGCCAAAGTCATGTTTAACTAGTTTCCATTGATTACTAAAGATAGTTAAAGAATAATTTGTTTTACCCAAACAAGAGATAATTCAAGAAATATTTAATTCAGTAAAACAAGAGAAACATGTATATATTGTTCAGAATACTTTTCTCTCTTTGGAGTTGAGAGATCATTCTTTCTTTATTCTGATGGGAAAATTATGTAGGCTATCATTGAGTAGTATCATTGCTTGTAATTTAGGAATAAACTGTAGTTAAAATCAATTTTTTTGTTTAAGATATATTTAAAGCGCACCAGGCTGGTCTAGTGGTTAACTTGTCGCAAATCAGTTGTTTAACAGCTAATTTTCAAAGTAGAAAGTTCTGAGGTTCAAATTCTAATAAAAGTTACTTGCTTTTATATGGATGTGAATTCTAGACAGTGGATATTGGTTTACTTTGTGGTTGGGGATCAATCAACCGCACATTTCAGGAATGTAGGCCTGTGCCTGTTCAAGACTACACCTCATTTACATGCCATACATATCATCTTCATCTCATTGGAACTTGGGAGGGGTTGCTTATTGTTCACTAGTTGAACAAATTGGAACATACACATTAGAAAATTAAAAAGAAAGTAATATTTATTTACCTTCTCAGCTGGTTTTTATTATTTATAATACAGGTTTAGAGATTCACAACATCCACTGGTGATAAATGAGGAAAGAAAGAATCAAGATAAAAATTAAAATTATTTAAAAAATACTGACTAAAACACTGTAGGCCAAAAATAAACATCAAACTACATTTATTGATATAAAAGTTTTTGTTTATAGTCATGAATATTAGTGTGACCTGAGTTAAATACTCTCCTGTCATATGTAATCTACATGTAGTTACGAAACGGTACAGTGGGAAATATGTTCTACTTCAAACGAAGAAGATGTGCAGTCTAAGGTTTTTTTAACACTATTTTTTACTTGTAACTATGTATTGAGGTATTTTGATGAATGAGAGAGTTGAACCTATCATAAGTGATGGATTTAACAATTAAACTAATTAATAAAGGAACTTAAAATTATACTTACATCTGGAGTATATTCATCTTCACCGGAATCAAATTTAAATCCATCGATTCCAGTTTCTTTCATAAGTTTATTATTAAGTTCGTGAAACCATTTGACTGCAGCAGGATTTGTAAAATCGATAATACCACCTTTACCATCCCACCACTCTGTTTCAACATTATTATAGATATTATTGACAAAATAATCTTTATTTTTATATAGTTCATAATTGGGACAATCGCTATTATAATATGGATGTCTCCAAACAGTTACTTTAAAATTCATATCTTTAATTTCTTTTACAATTTTCTTTACGTTAGGAAATTTGGTTTTATCAAATTCAGCAGTACCATAGCATGTTTCCCAGTTATCATCTATTTCCAAATTACTTCGTTTGAAACCGTTTTTTACAATCTCCTTGGCAAAGCTAATCGTATTTTTTTCATTAACATCATTTTTATAAAGCGCCCATGTCGACCAAATCGGATTTTTAATCATGTTTATATTTGGTAAATCTGATGGTTTTCCTAAAAAATTTCTGATTGCATGTTCTTGTGCTTTTCTTGGATTATCTAATGAACATATATGATATTTTAATTTGTTTTCATCTTTATTTCGGTACGGTTTTGAATTTTTTGATATAAAACATATTGATTTTTCTTTATGGTTATTTGTATCTACAAATAATGGTACATCATGGTCGAAAAATAAATAAACACCTTTTGAATTTAACCAGTATCGTTCACTTTTTATCATAAACTTTGTTTTTCCAGTTACGTATGGAACTTCTTTTAATGTTAAATTTTCTACTGGCCATACTTGAGTGGTTATTTCTGGTCCGCCGTACCATTTTGCATCATCAAAGTAATAGCAATCTTCTAATGAATCGCTTACTTTACTAATCCACGTTATTGTATGACAGTAGTTATATTCATTTTTAATTTCTAATTTTAGATTGTTATTATTCCATATTATTTTTACTTTATTTTCACTTAAGTTTATTTTTGGAGTTTCATATCTAACAGATCTTTGACCTAAATAATCCCAGATTAATTGTCTACTTTCTTTTAATGTACCTTGAAGTTTAACAACACTGTTATTATCTGTGCAAACAAAAAAAATAAATATATCTAAAATAAAGTTGTTAATAGTAACAAATTTAATAAATGAAAAGCCCAACTATTGCAATTACATTAGGCGTAGATTATATTTAAATAAATCTGAAAAAAAATTATTTGTGAGATAGTATAGAACAGCGTTGTCCAATCCGGGGCCCGCGAGCGCCGTGGTGCCCGCGTCCATTTGCCAGTTTTTAATAATAATTCAGATTTCAAATTAATATTATATTTTACATCTTAAAAAGGATATAAAAAATACATTTTAGCCGTTATATTTTCCAGTAGTTCAACAGAAGTAATTCTAACGGCCTTTGTAACACATGTTCATTTCTTTGTCATTGTTGTTGACAAATTAATTTCCTTTGTATGTATGGTATGAGACAAATTGTCACTCAATTGGTGGTCTGCTCTCCACTCAAGCTACAAGCATTCTTTGTAATAAATTTCAAACTGACATTCTTTTCTGTTCTTTGGTAAAAGTGAGTCACTTTCGTTATTTGTATTTCCTAACATCAATTTTAATAAATTTTAACCTGACCTTCCTAAAATAGAAACAAATGTTTCTCGTGAGAGAGAATTTTTGAATTAATTTACATGTGGGTGTGACCAGTGAATTTTCTGTTATTTAGAAAAACCAATGAGCTGCTATCTTTCAACATAATTAAGTCTTCAGCCAATAAGGAGGATGAATTTGACGCATTTTAACAATTCTGATTCTATGAGTGCCATCCAATTATTGTATTTTAACTTCGGTATAACTTGGTAGTTGTGAAGTAAAGTAGGCCTACGTTCTACTGGTACGATTTATTACGTTGTCTCGTGTAGTAATATGCTATACATTCCACATGTTATCAGTGTTTTTAAAGTGAAGTTCTTTGAATTATTAAATATTATTTTAACATAATATCTAGTGTAGTCTTAAAGTGGCTAAAAGGCAGAGAACTTACAGCTTTAACAGTGAATGGGAGAACCAATATTGTTTTATTGAGTATAGGGGAAAATCTGTGTGTTTATTGTGTAATGGTAGCGTGTCTATTTCTAAAAGAAGTAATTTGAAGCGACATTTTTTGACTAATCACAATCAGTTTAGTAACGAATTTCCTGTGAATTCTGAACTGAGAAAACACAAGTGAAAGACCTTAAATCTAAATTACAATTGCAACAATCCGTGTTTACGAAACCTGTTCAGGACACCAGTAACTCGACAGAAGCTTCTTACAAAGCTAGCTCGAAGGTCACAAAGATAAATCTACACTTATGTCTTCCTTTAACGATCTGCAGTTGTCTCACCAAACTGTTGCTAGGCGGGTTGAACATACCTCTAATAATTTGGAATCTCAATTACGAGAGGTTATCACTAAAGTAAATGCCGTTTCAGTGTAAACAAAATTATTCTGAAAACTTTACAAATATTTTTTTATTTCTCTTAAACTGCATACCTTACACTACTTCTCTATGTAATCGCCACATCGATTAAGAAATTTATCGTAGCGATAACTAGTTTCAATATCGTCGTATTCTTCTGCCGCCCGTTCACTTAGCCACTGATTAACAGCATTTTTAAGTTCATCGTCACCCGCGAATTGCTTACCACTCAAAACTTCTTTCAATTTCCCAAACAAATGGTAATCAGAAGGAGCTAAGTCCGGACCCGCAACATGTGGACGTGCATTATCGTGCACCAGGACGACGTCGGTCAGCCGCCCACGTCGCCGATTTTGAATGGCGCACCGTAAATTACGTAGAGTTTCGCAATAGGCTTCTGCATTTATAGTCGTTCCCTGCGGCATGAAATCAATCAACAGTATGCCAAACCGATCCCAATACACTGCGGCCATCAGTTTGCGTCCAAATGGCTGTGGCTTTACCTTTGTCGGTCTGGTTGGTGATTGAGGATGACGCCATTCACTTGACTGCCATTTTCTCTCTGGTGTGTAATACAAACTCCATGTTTCATCGCCGGCAACAATTTAATTAAGGGACTCGTCACTTTGTTTCTGTGTAGCGCATCAAAAATTCCAAAGCAGATCCCATTCGGAATTTTTTGTGATGTTCCGTTAAGACGTGCGGCACCCAACGCGCACAAATCTTTCTGAAGCCTAAATGGTCATGAACAATGCGACCAATAACAGCTCTTGAAACATCAGGAAAATGAAGGGCCAGGTCAGAAATCGTTGGGCGACGATCTTTTCTGATTTCATCATGGACGCGTTTCAACAAATCGTCGGTAATTATCAAAGGTCTCCCAGAATGTTCCCAGTTGTGTACATTAATGATATTATTTCTAAACCTTTTACACCATTTTCGGCTGTTTCTTTCATTCATTACATTAGCACCGTACACAGTAACCAACTGCCTATGAATTTCAGCCGGCTTAACATTTTGATGGTTTAAAAAACGTATAACTCCACGTATTTCACAGTCGGCGGCAATATCGATTTTCCTATTCATTTTATAACATAATCACACACTCGTAATCAAAGATAGTACAACGCGACAACTTGCAGACAATGCAGTGTGTACATTACTAGCGTGGCCATGAACGACGTAGGTTCGCCAATCTTAAGAAGAGAAATCTCCTAGTGGTCTTTATTTTAGGGATATCTCTCGTACATCAGGATTTGCAATTTTGTGAATATTTTTCACTCCAATTTGATGAAAGTACTGACATGTCTAATATTGCCGTGTGTATTTATTAGAATGGTTTTCTATGATTTCATAGTAAAGAAGAGTTTGTCAAACTGTTGCCACTTCATGGACAAACTAGGGGAGTAGACATATTTAATGCGTTCCTTAAAATTGTCAAAGATAGTAACTTTCCACTTTCAAAGCTTGTTGCTATAACAACAGATGGAGCGCCTTCTATAATTGGTAGGAATAATGGATTTCCATCTCTTAGTGCTAAGGATGAATCATTTCCAAAATTTATTTCTTATCATTGCATTATCTACCAGGAAGTTTTATGCGCAAAGATTTTAAAGTTTGATCACGTCATGAAAGTTGTAACTCGTGTGGTGAACTGTATCAGAACGCCTTCACACGTCATCGATTTCGAAATATTTTGAATATTTCAGATACTCAGTATGGCGACGTAATTCTTCATGCCGATATAAGGTGACTAATAGGGGTAAAAAGTGGAACGATTCTGCTGTCTGTTGGATGAAATAAGAGACTTTTTGAAATCTTTTCCCGGACCATATTATCACGAACTTGATGATATCATGGCTACTAGATTTACATTTTCTATCAGATATAACCTCAAAATTAAACGAGTTAAATTTCGAATCGCAAGGGAAATATCGTAATATTTTACATATGGTAAGTGATATAAATGCGTTTGTAAAGAAAGTGAAGTTATGGATTACACATCTAAACAGAAATTCCATTTCAAAATCAGTTGGTTAAAAATCATTTGGTTTCCAAATTTCAAATCAATTCAAGAAGCAATAAATGACTGCGAGTCTGATCTTTCTTCTTATGCCAAGCATCTTGAAACTCTTGTGTTTGAATTTGACAATAGATTTAATCAGTTTTCAGTACTTCAACCAGTGATATTGTTTGTCAATAACCCATTTGCTTCCGTTAATGTTAGTGAACTTGGAAATAGGGTGTGTGAAGTATTTGGAAGTATAAAATTGAAAAATTAGAAATGGAAATTTTAAATTTTCAAAAAGACCTTTCTTTAAAACCCTCATATGCAATGTGTAGCAATATGTGGACTCTGGTGGACTTAGAAAAGTACTCCATTCTCCTTAGTGTTGTTCTGAAAATTTATTCATGCTTTGGTTTAATGTATCTTTGTGAAGTTGCATTTCGTCAATAAACTTCGTCAAAAACAAGTGCCGATCCTGCCTGACAGACTCCCACCTTGATGACACGTTAAGAATAGCTTGTTCCAGCTACACACCAGATTTTCCTCAACTTGCAGCAAGTATGGAGTGCCAAATTTCACATTAATTATGTGGTGAGTAAATATAATTGATTTTTGTTTCAAATGTTTTCGTCATTATTATAATGTATAATTAGAGATTTTGTTAGTAGCAGCAGTAGTGTTGAGATAGTTGAAATGAATCTTAGCACCTGCTCAATCTTTGTAATCATTCAGATTTGCCCCTAGTTGTAAAAAGGTTGGACAGTGGTGGTATAGAGTGTTATTAAATTAATTAAATAAACAATTTTTCCTGCCCTTTAACATTGAATTTTGCAGTTTCATTTTTAATAGGAAAGTGGGATTTGGGAAAATGTTTATGATCAGATGCCCTTCTTGACACTAACTGATGAGGGAATAAGAGTATGAAAATTTGTAGCATTGTAGCATATGAAAAATGCAAATCCTTATTTGGATTCAAAACGTACATAAAAGATAAAGTGGCAGCCATTCCACCAAGGAGGTTGGCAGTAAGAAATAAATAAATACTTTATTCAGATTAGAAAATCGTATTATTATTATATAAATCGAGTCGAGAATGTTTGATGAGCTATCTTATGTATTAAAAAACAAATTGCCCAGTATTTGTCTGGTTGAATCAAGGGAAACCATTGGAGAGCCTTAATTAGAACATCATTATGTCATGCATGCAAAATTAATAATTAGAAATAAGTGTATATATTCAAATGTACACAAATAATAGTGTTTTAATTATGGAAGATAAAAAGATCTTTATACAGGTTTATCTGATTAATATTAAACAGATACGACTGAGTAATAATTTTTTATAAAAAGAAAGCTTTAAATTTAAAATAAATCATTTCTATGATCTTTAGATTATCGGATAATTTATTAAAAGTAGTAAGTGAAGCATAAAAATATTCTTTCTCTTGATAAAAATATTATGTGATTTTTTTTAGAAGAAATATCTTTTTTTGGAAAAGGTAACACTTTCAAAAATATAGATAGATGGAAGCGTTAAAACTTTTAATTTATTGAAAATTGATCTACATGAATCATTTACTTGTTCAATTCAAAGATCTGATTCTGTGTGTTTTACATAGAAAAATATTTGTAATCATAATGAATATTTAATATTGATGTTGACGAAGTTAGCTGTATGTTAAGGCAAAGTAAAAATAATATAATTTGATCTTATTGTAAAATGAGTTTCATAATAAATGAAAATTAAATTTCATAATAAATTCATTATAAATCTATAATTTTAAATTATTATTTCTATTATTATCAATTGATTTTTAATTAAGTTTATTTCTGGTGTTTCATATTTAACAAATCTACACCCTAAGTAGTCCCAGATATATTATCTACTTACTTTTAAATTACCTTGAAGTTTAACAACAGTGTTATTTATCTGTGCATACAAAATTCAAATTAAAATTGTTTAAAAAAATTCTAAAATAAAATTTTTAAATGCCTTTTTTGATGATTTAACTTGAATATTTTACTTTTTTTTAGATTTTTTGACCCTTTAATTTTTTTATTTATTAAATATACAAATGTTATAACAATCAGCAAAACCTTTACAATATGGACATTAGAAGAACGGTTATATTCTAAAAAAATCTTCTTATAATGCAAGTACTGAAAACACTTTTTATTAATTAAATGGTTAATCATAGTAAAAAAATTTAATAGCTGATAATTAGTCTAAGATATTATAATTTTTATAAGAAATTATAAGAAATTTATTTGATAAAAACATAACTTGACAGATATTTTTTTTTTTTGTTTAAAACTAGGTACCTCATCAGTCATTTTACTCATTGCTGTATGTTGTGACCCACTGAGTATTCTGCATGCCTTTCAGCTCATTTTAAGTTGGAGAGGTAAATCGGTGACTTTTTTGATTTGGTCTATCCATCTGCTTTTTGTCCTTCCCCATGGTCTGGTGCCCTCGATCATTTCTTCTACCATGGCTTTCTCCTGTTTCTCTCCAACTTGATTTACAATATGTCAAACAACCGAAGAATTTTCTGATTAACACAGGAAGAAAGTTATTTTGAGATCTTATTTTCTTTGACAATTGATGTATTTATTAGTTGTCATTCAATCAATGGTATCTGCAGCATTCTAAGCCAACACCAACCTCAAAAGCGTTGATATGTTGTTAATTTTTAAAAGATAAAAAATTCTAAAATAAATTTTTTTTTTTATAAAGAATTTATGTATATTAATGTAAAACAAGGCTTCATTTTTTTTCTTTCAGTAGGCTCTGAACTTATTTTTGTTTAGTTTGAACAGATCTATTAAGGCCCGATATATTTTCATTATTTTAAGTTATGTCCATGTGTATAGTTTTCAAAAATGTTTAAAATTTTCAGGAAAATTGAACTGAAATTTAAGAAAACTACAAATGGAATTATGCACAAAAGACAAGAATAAAAAATATGAAAAAGGAAACTCTAAATCAAAAAAGAATAAAACAAGAATTTAATCTTTTATGGTGGAACAAATATCCGAGGAGAAAAAAATGTTGAAACATAATGATGATATAATTTTGGTAGAAAAACTACTTACACAGGATAGATTTATTTCTAGAAAACCGAAAAGACCTTGCAAATGAAAAGATAGTCTAATGAAATAAATATGGGAAAAAATTAAAATTTATTTGCTGCAAAAATTTATTGTTTTTTAATGTAGTCTCCATTTACAGTTATATATTTCTCCCAACGATGAACCAATTTTCTCATTCCATCAATAAAGAATGCTGGTGGCCTTTCTTTGATCGACGAAATACTGTGTGGATGTGTTGAGTAATTTGACAATCATTTGAATCGTTTCATTCATTTCCTTTTCGGCTACTCAACAGTCACAGAAACTGTTCGAACAGTGTGAGGTTCATCATCAGTATTTTCTTTACTAGCTTCTGAGGCATGAAAGTTTATTTCCCAGCTGCTCAAGTAATTCTATCAACAGTTTCATCACCATAAACGACTGTTAGATAAAGGTGAGTGTCACTTGTTTACTTTTCCTGCTGTTAAAAATTTAATCACTGCCTGTTGTTTTAAATATGTTGACCTAGGTGTATTCGGCTCCATAATAAGAGCAAATAACAGAAAATGAGAAGTATTGGATTAATGAATTTTGGAATGTTATTAGTAGGGGAATGAGATTACAAGGTGACACCAGCTATTGATTTGTGTGACATTTTGTTCTTCTGTTATGTTCTAGTGTGCGTTACATTTCAGCTGCCCCTTGTACAACAGTTACGAATATCATTAAATTTGATATCACTAAAATAATCAAGATCAAACCAAACATTAACATAATTATAAATATTTTTAACAATGTTGACAAAGTAATAATAGCTAAATAATACATGAATTTTCTTACTGGTGTCTGTAGATAAAATCTTTAAATCAATTTCATCAGTTAATGAAATAAATAAATTTCCAAGTTGAACTGTTTTATGATTGTAACTTTGCACATTATTCTTTACTTCATTTTTTAATAAAATATTAAAAGTTAAATATGTAATTACTGATGATAAGATGATTGCTGAAAAATAAAACAATAAGTTAGAAAAATATTTTTATAGGTAAAAAAATTTATCAATCCGCATTGTATTAATAAATATTAATTTCTATAATTTGAAATTATTTTGTACTACTATAGTATTTGTAGTACTTATCTTTTACAAGTTATTCTGTATAATTAAATTATTGATTACACACAAAATATCTATATAATAGAATACTAATTTCATAATACTGTGTAATCAACAATACTGATTGTATATTTTGATTTATAAACTGATAAATTTTATAAAATATCTTTTGTAAAGTGTTTCTATCAAATATTTTCAGTATTATTATTATTACAGTTAATAGATCAACCTGCTGGGTTAATCTAGTGGTTAAAATTCATCTCAAAATCATCTGATTTTTGAAGTCAAGAGTTCTAATGTTTAAATCATTGTAAAGGCAGCTACTTTTATATGAATTTCAATGCTAGACTGTGGATACTGGTGTTCTTTGGTGGTTGGGTTTCAATTAACCACATTTCTCAGGAGTGGTCGGCCTGAGTCTGTTGAAGGCCTTTACCAGTACATTTAACTTACATGGCAGACTGTGAACAGATGCCTTAGCATTTCTGCAGAGTCTTGTTGACATCATGTCATTGTGCTGTTACTATGTAACCTGATATTACATAAAATAAATAAATAAAATTCAGGTCTAGGATTTTTTTAGACATTTGTTTACATGTTAATTGAAGATGAATGGTATTAATGGCTGCCTGCTCTACCCTTAATTAGTCATTAGTACTGATGTAACATGTCAATTTTGCATATCCTCCCAAAATACTTACTTTTTAACTCCTGCAAATGAAACTTATTTTAAACTAAAATAAAAGAATATTTGCTTTATTATAAGTATTTAAGACTGGAAAAATCTGTAGTTGTTAACTGTAATATAGCTTTTAAATGGTCATACAAAGTCTGTTAGAAACTAAAATGTTAAAAGAATTGTTCATATAAACAAGAATTAATTATAAAATTTGATTAGTATTTATTAGATAAAATGCATTGTTGAATATTATCATTTGACTGGTTTAATGCTACTTCTCCCTTCCTTTCTCTTCTTCATTAATCTTTTAATCTTCACATATGTAATATACTCTTATATATTTTATAAATCCTAATCCTTTTCTTTCTCTGCAGTTTTTACCCTCTGTACTTTGAATTAAACAGACCTGGATGTTTTAATTGTGGTCCATTGATCCAGTTAGTTTCTTTAACAAGATTATTTCGTAAATTTTTCTTTTCTCCTATTTGTCTTAGGCCTTTTCATTTCATATTTTATCAAACTATCTAATTCTCAATGTTCTATAACACCAAATTTAAAGTTTGAAATTTTTCCCCTTGCTGTTTTTTCTTATCGTCCAAGTTTTAGTAACTTCATTAAATATGTTTAAAAATACCTTTTTAATTACTAGATCAATTTAATACTTGACTAAGATGAAATAGATAGGTGGGACATTTATTAAGAAATTCAGGTTTAGTTAATTAGATTCGGTAATAGAGGAATGTGTTGAAGGTAAAAACTGAAGAGGAAGACAAATATTGAATATTAGAACAAATGTAACAATATTTAGGATGTAGTAATTATTTTGAAGTTAAAAGAATAGTACAAAAAAGAAAGTAACGGGGAAAGCATCGAATCAGTCATAATATATATTTGTGTTATTGAAGATTGTTTAACATTTGAAATGCACATCTAGTTATAAAATGTAATTTTTTTTTGTGAATGATTTTTGAATATTTGAATAATATTTTAGCAGCACATCTTTGTATTATATAAGCATACATACTTTATTTATTATCTTGAACAAGTCTTCAATGGAATATTACCGTACCTTTATGATGAAGACGTGAGGGGAAACATTTAGTGTATGCAAAATGCCAAGCCTGATCGGATTTGAATTTATAATTTGTGAATTCATTTCTTGTATGCAGTCCTTGATCCCTCTATTCTTTTTAGATGTAACGAGTAGGTGATATTATTGATATCTATTAACTTTAACTGATTACACATAATGGGAAAGAGACAGGTCTTCAACTGTCAATTAAAATTCAATTGTTTTTAATTGATGATAATCGTTTCTTTGATTCATTAAAATCAAATCTTAGAATAAAGAATAAACAATAAAATTCTATTTTTTCACTATTTTCAGGGATTATTGATGATCAGTTAGCCGTAGTGTTTTTATCTGTGAGTATATGAGGGCAGTATAGATATTGACAACACCAATAGCAAGATATACAAGCTTCATTCTAAAGTTTGAATCAAATATATTTCTGTAATTATTCACAGTTCAATGTTATTTTATTGTAACAGGTGTTTAAAAAGTGATGCAACATCCTGGAAGAATGTTTCCTTCTTTTGTTGCAAGTTTAATTAAAGAGAAATGGGTTACACAATACAGCAGAGAATATTAATTGTCCCCCAATACATTAGATGTGTCAATTATGTCTAGATCCAGAATGCCTTCACAGAAAAGTATGGTGTAGATGCACCAAATAAGTCCTCCAACAAGTAGCTGTGCGACAAGTTCCAAGAGACGGAAGTGGCAGATGCACCAAAAGTGCTAACACCAGAAAAGTTGATCAACGTGCAAGCTGCATATTCTGTTAATCTCAATAAGTCAGTGTGATGCCTACCTAACCAGTCTGATCTCTCCGTCGGTAGTGCCCACACGGCATGCGTTTAAAAATCATGTACAGAATTCATGTTGTTCACGGGTTGTTACCTGCAAACACTGGAAAATGTGTAGCTTTCTGTCAGTAGTTCATGTCATTTGTAAAGCCAGACAGAAGAACTTGATGATTAGTTTTGGTCTGTTAAGGCACGGTTCCATTTTGATGGTTACATGAATGCACAGAATTCACATATTTGGTAAACTGAAAATCCCCATCAGCTGTATGAGTCTACTCTGCATGGACAAAAAGCGGGTGTTTGTTGTGTAATGTCGTGTAAGCGAATCTTCATGACATTGTTTCATGGCACAGTGAAGAGTGAGCACTACATACATCTCAATTACCCCCCGAGGGGAGAAGAACCCACCTCGTAGCGTGTCAGGTCGCTACACTACCCCCTCCGTTCCTTGCCAGCAATGGCTTTAACAGAGGACATCTTCTTGCCCTCAAACTGATCGCATTCCACAGTGTTCAGCCCGGCCACTGATGCAGATGCCCCGAGGGACACCTACATCAGTAAATTCACCCCGAGAGGTAGTATTGAGTTTATGCCTTCCAAAGAAGACATCTGACACCTAAAGCTACCACGTTACCCTCAGAAACTAAGCTAAAAGCTTACTCGCAGAAGGTCGAAGACCCCACGCCTGTCACCATTTAAGCCCTAAACTATACCCTAGTGCATAGATGCATCAAGTATGCCACAACAGCATATCAATCTGCAAAATTCAGTCACCCGCAACGAATATCGTTAATTTAAGCGATTGGAGTGCAGCCAGCATAAACTAAGTCCCAGAGGACCTCAGGTCTGGTCCGTCGGGAGCCGAGTATAACCTCTAGTCTCCCACTACAGCTCCACTTTTGAGGACCGCTTGGAATAGCACTAGGCTGATCGCAACCAACATTTACTTATTACACCCTTAATAAGTGTGCATTCCAATTCGACCGATTGCCATGCTAGCACTACATACAGATGGTGCAACAGTTTGTAAACATTGTACCAGCAGATCGGCTAGAGTACATGTGGTTTCAGCAGGACTTATACGGCCAACAACACTATGACTTTCTTGGATCAATGGTTTCACGGACAAGTGGTTTCGAAGGGGTTATGGCCCCCTCGATCTTTTGATTTATCCCCTTTTGACTTTCTTGTGGGGCTACCTTAAGAATGCTGCTTACAAAACTCATCCTTACACTGTTTCTGAATTACAGAGTGAAGTTGAACTTTGTGTCGCTGCAATTCCTCAACAAATATTAGATCATGTCTTTAAGAACATGCAATGTTGTATTAAGTCCACTTTCAAATAATATTGTAATTTACTCATTTTCCCATAAAGTTATGTCACTTTTTGAACACGCTGTAGTATTCTTATTGTAAAGTTTTCAATTAAGAAAATACAAATAGGTTTTTAAGAAAAGTATATTTGTTTTCATAAAACATTAAAAATAAAAAAAATAGTTTTTACATATTCATTATGGCTAAACCCAGCCTATTGTATTGACATTTTTTTTTGTTATTAACTTTGATAGCTGGTATGACAGTATTTATTATAAAATAGTATTGTATGTGCCTGTTTATTGGCCTTGATTTTGATACAACAGCAAAGTACTACTAAAGTACATCCTTTATACACCCATCTTGAATGTGGTGCTTTTTTTTATTTACTATATGATTTTTTATTAATTGTATATAAAGAGTGTTTGTAAAATAAAGATTTACGTATCTGAAATAATAAAATAACTTAAATAAAATTTTACTTTTTAAATTGATGAACTTTATGTGATTTTTTTTACGGTAAATAGTTATAATTCAAAAATTACATTTTCGTAAGCTGCAATAGAAATAAATTAGTTTAAGTACTTTATGTCCTTCTTTTTTTATGACGCAAGTAAAAAAAGTGTTGTAATAGTATATCTTTTCTTATGTAAATAAAATAAATAGAACAAATTAAAAATAAACATGTAGTTTTATATGTAAATGCATAAACATATATGACAGTTTTTAAATAATACGATCGGATGATCGTATTTTTTTAATATATTGCCTTTGTATGTATTCTATCAATCTCTCCTTTTAAAACATTATGTTATACATTCGTAACATCTTTACGAATGTAGAGTAGTATTATTTAAGCAGTAGATTGATCGCATCTCCTTGTGAATTCAGTATTATCCTGTGAAATTTAGAAGTAAATGGTAAAAGTGTACAACGATGAGGGCTATTGTTCCATTTTAGCTGATTTTATTTTTAAATCGTAATGTCGTATAATTCTTATATTAACGGAAAAAATAACAATGAGATGGATTACGAGGTAACTGTTATTCTATTGATCTATTTGGAATGTGGATTGGTTGTTTATCATTTATCTGATATTACATCATCACGGGAAAAAATATTTCCTTAGAAAATTAATGGTTAACACAGTTTTGTCAGTAGTAAGAAATTAAAAGCTTTAAAATAGTATATATTGTAGATAACTAACGAGAACTGCAGAAGAGATTTTTTTTTTTTTATACATCATGCAATATTTTATCTCTTAATACGTCATTACAGTCGAGAATATTTCTACGAAATTTATTGATTAATACCGTTCTTTTCGCCCTTCCTTATTTTCAGTGGAATTTTTTGTATGCCTGTTAAAATGTACAAATGAAATGAGATGTGAGATGAGGTCTACAGAACTGAATTTGGAACTAAATCTAGCTTCATACATCATGGATTGATTAAATTTAAGTTAAAAAAAAAGTATATATATATTCTTCTTATATTCCATACGTTTCTGTAAAAAAAAATATTTATTATAATTTTTACGTTAGGTGAAAAAAAACAGTGAGAAGTACTTTTACATCTAGTATATTAATGCGTCGTCGTATAATATGCTAACATATTTGGTAAACAACCAATTGTTTAACAACTGTTGTTTGTGTTTGTGTATAATACCCGTGGTTACGGGTGTTTCAAAAAGGAAGTAATCCTAAGATTAAGAAAGTAGAAGTCACGCATAGATAAATTTTATTTTCCCTACATGTCAGTTGGCAACCCTGTACTCAAGGTTAGCAGCTTATAACAGTTGAAATGTCCTTATATACCAGTATAAATTCGACTATTGTGTTTATGTCGTTTTCCAAGGACGACGTGTGTTTATTATTGAGACTTTTAGTGCGCGTATAAATCTTATGAACGAGGGAAAGACGAATTTCGAATAACATTTACCAATTCTTCAGCTCCTAAAAAGTCGACAATATCTCGTTTAATAAATTTCATGAGACTGGTAGTGTACAAGATCGGAAAAGTACAGGTCGACCGTCACTGTTAACAGTAAAGGTTCTGGAGGATGCGAAAGAACGTTTTACTCGCTCAGAAAGTTATCTTTACAGGCCGGGCTTTCACTATCTACAGCTTTCAGGGCTCCTAAAAAATTATAATCGCTTACTTATCGCATCGGTATCGTCCAAGAACTGAAAGAAGTAGACCAAGGAAAAGTTTGCAGTATTATCGTCGGTTTCGTTCTCTTTTTGATGATAACGGTATTGAGAATTGTTTAGTTCAGCGACAAGGCTCGGTTTCCCCTCGGATGACTACATTAACAGTTAAATCTGCCGAATATGGAGGTCTGAAAATCCTCACGCTTTCACGAACGACCATTACACGCACGTAAAATTGGTGTTTGGTGTGCGATCTCTCGGCATTATGTAATAAGGTCTTTATTTTTTTATAAATCTGTAGACGGTGTGGTTTATCGCGACTTAGTCAAACTGTTTAGTGCCATGTTAGATTTACACGAACGCGAATGTCGGGATAACGCAACGTGTCATATGCTAATGATATGCTACGGGAATTTTTTGGCCATCGTTTGATATCAAAAGGGTTGTGGTCTTCAAGATCCCGAGATCTTACACCGGCAGACCTTTTCCTTTCGGGGTATTTAAAAAGTGTAATTTTTAAAAACAAACCTCATACACTTGACGAATTAAAGGCTAATACTGAAAGTGAGTTAAAACATTACGAAAAGTGGCTGCAAATGATATGAAACGTGTACGAACCTGCATCGGGATCACAAGAAACCATTTTGAACATCTATTGTAAAGTTGTTAAAGGTAATTTGAATATTGTTGTATAAATATTTTATTAACATTAAAATCTTTGTAATAAATTCACGTCAAACAAAGAGGTTGCGCTTTTTTTGAAACACCCGTTATTTTCTTAAAATATTATTGGTTTCATATGTTTGATCGGTTTCTACTTTTTAACGTAAACATTTTATTATGTACTGATTCTGGTCGTAAAATTACTCTGACGGTGTAGGTATAGGTATATTACTATGACGATATAGGTGAACTGCAACTTTGTAAATTGTGGTTTTATTAATTCTAAAATTATAGGTTACTTACCGAATATAACTGTGACAACTTTGTTTTTTCTTGTCCACTTCATGATTTTCAGCATAATAATAGAATTAATATTTAGTTAATTTTTATAAAACAAGTTTATAATTCTAAGAATCAATATATAGGAACCATGTAATTAAATTTGGTTTAAACTTATAATTTTTACCTATTGCCTTTTATCCCCAAAACTGCAAATTTTTATTATTAATACTCGAATTACTTCTAATAAATATCACCACTGTTATTATTAATGAGTTTAATATCTTATGAAAGCTGTTTGTACAGAGTGCGGCAGTGAATCGGACGATTAAAAACCACCCATAAATAAAAAAAGTATTACGTCATAATTTTTTTTATATATGAAATGAAATTATTATATATTGTCACGTGTTCGTGGCTCGATTAGGATATTGAGAGATTGACAATTGGAAATATTTATATAATTACAATTTATTATTTAAAGAACATACTCAAACAAGACAAATCAATTATAATAATAATGACAATAGTAATGGTAATAATAAGCGATAGTAATAAACATTCTCAATAATAAAAATAGTAGTCACAACCACAACAACAAGAACAACAATAATACGAGTAGTAATAAATGCCAATAATAAACAATGGTTACATACGGAACAGAATTTAAAGTAATCGTCAGGATTTATTGACACGTTGATAAATAATGAAAACCAGAATTCAATCCCATTGACAAAAGACAATCTTGAACACTTTTAAACAACAGTTTAGTATTAACAACAATAGTACTCGTTCAGTAGATAAGACAAGTATAACGTTCTTTCACTGCAAATACCTTTGCTGTTCATAAATAAAACTACTCTAACAGTTTATGAATGAAATTTATTAAATTATCTCTTTCACTTGTAGTCTTACTTACCGAATCATTTCTTTTTTTCCGAAAACAAGTGGATTTACTTGTAAGTGGAAAAGTGGAGTTACTTGTAACGTCACCGGAATTGCGTCGAACTAAACTAGATCTTTCCGCAGACTGACATCTCGCAGAATTTACATCCCACAGACCCTCATCTCTCAGACTAACATAATGACGTCTCGCTTAAATTCATTCGCAAAACTGCCTTCAACCGGTCTTCTCCGGTGTATTTATACTCCTACCTTCTTTACTTGCCGGACCGGACCCAACTCGAAGCGTGAGAATGATCGCTGCCTCACATTTTCCCATAAAATTCCAAACCTTGGTCGGTAACTCTTCTCATGGAACGACATCAATTTAAGTGTGTCAGCGGGCAGTATTTCAAAAGTCGATTGTTAAACGGACCTGTTACTTTCACTAAAAGGGTTTTTTGGCCCCTTTGTGGACTCCTCCCATTATTGTATTTTCTACTACTTTCTTCTTAAATGGTAGGAATCCGTTATTCAGGTCTGTTGTAAAAAGATCGGTATAATATGAAGGTATATTATTTACAATTATTTAAAGATTACATTTCAAAGATGGCTACCATTTTGTTTCACATATGTGTCTTGTGTGTAAGTCATCAGATTTTCAGTAGCGTGGTCACATGAATTCGAGCCAACTTTCCTCGGGTCCGTTCTTTAAGGTTCTGGAGGTGCGTGGTGGTGGTATTTGGAAAACGTTTGATTTCAAGTATTTCTAAAGGGAAAAATTATATCCAGACAGATCTAGTGATATTTCAAAACGCGGAACGTCCCGTTCTTCCAGATGATGTGATTAGAAAATAATTTCCTTAAAATTTCATTAAAAACCTTGAAGTGTGGTTCGTAGCACAGTCTTGCTGAAATAAACGTAATTTTATTAACAGCATGACGAGATAATTCAGGCCGAAGGAATTTTTATAATATAGCGTTATGAATTTACCTGGGTCGTCGACAAGTCCTCAAAGAAATATTACCCTATAATTCCAAATGATGACACTTTGACAGTATGGCTACGGACTTTCGTGTAGCTTTAAAGACTTGTACTTGATTATTAGCAAAATTATTGTTTATTGATTAAGCAGGAAACGTGGAAATGAGTCTTGTTACTCTTCAAAAGATTTTTAGAAGACTTTCTTCCTTTTTTAAACACCCCAGGAACAACCAGAACCACCGTTAGGCATTGCGTCGGTCGCTCCCGGGTATCGTGGCGGTAGTCTGCCTCCCTATCTTGACTCATCTTGGAGACCACCCATCGGCGTCTTCCCTGAATCACAGGGACATCCCGACTTCCTCTTCTGAATAGCCGAAATGCCCCTCCTAAGGGGTGCTACCCTTCCCCGTTTTTACTCTACAAGGATCCGGACATGCACTGCGCATGTCCTTCCCCTCTCGCGCACCCTCTCAAACGGTAAGGGTTCCCCATGCCATCATCAGAAACACCCCAAACTCCTCCCACTCTTTCATGCGGGTGAGCCAAGATTTCCTACGCAAAGGGACTGCCTTCCTGGCTCTATACGTCGCCACGTTTCGGTGTATATATATAATTTTTTTTTATTCATAATACAGAAAATCATACACATAAATTACAAAACATATTACAATGGTTACATCTCAAAAGAAATCAAGTTACAAAGAAATTAATAATATGCTCTAAAAAGGCTCCTCTTCTTCCTCCCCTTTTAGGGTCAATATGCAACTGGCTAAATTGGCCACTTCGATCCAACCATCTCGAGTGCGGAGCATGTGGTTGACAACCAGGCGTAGCTGTCACTGAGAGCTGAGACCTGATGTTGAACCAACTGTTACAGTCGAATCAGGTATGTTGAACTGTATCATCAGACTCGCAATATCTGCACTCCGCCGACGCTCCTTTGAAACCTCGGCAAGTAGCTGCCAAAGTCTCCATGTCCGGTTAGAAACTGGGTGAGGCGGAAGTCGACCCTTCCTCGTATCGTCGCCCCACTGAATCCTTTAGATGACCTGAATCAACAGGTATCACATCCAATAATCGATGACAGAAAGCAAATCGGTTTGCTTGGTCAACATCATTCAGTATATGTACGATCTGAATCTTAAATGGTATCGGAGATCGTGGTATAGACTTCTTACTTGCGATCAAAATGCCTAATTACTCTGCGTGTGTCCACGGACACGATAAAAATCTAGGGTTACAGTTACAAAGTAAGTGCAATGTTACATCACGGAACTTCGATTCGTAAAGGTCATTATACTAGTTTTATTAAAAAAAGGGAAAATATGGTATTAAGTGAATGATATGAATAAATATCAGCAAAGAAAATTGGCCGAGAAATTCAACAAAAATGTAAATTTGTTTGTTCTAGAAAGGCAATAAATTTTAATAATAAATCCGTTAGATAACAATCAGTAATTCATAAAAAAATAGAAATAAAAGAATTATCTAACAAAACGCAGTGATATCCAAAAAAATTACAATGAAATTGTAAACCGGATGGTAAGAGTCTCGCAGATAACAAAATGATACTGATATAAAAAAACGTGAAAGACCACATTTCTATTATAAAAATCAACTATTAAAATACATGTTAAATATATAGTAAAGAGATATACAATAATAGATAATAAAAAATGTTTAAACGTTGCTTATAATAAGCAAAATATAGGAAAATTTGTTACAAAATTTTTACTGGGCCAGTTTCATTTATTTAAACAACGAATAATCGTAAGAATTGTATTATTTCTGTAAATGTGAAATGTATTACATATGACATTTTTTTATCATAATATATTCAGAACGTCAAAGAAACTAATATTGTATTTTCTTATTTTTATATATAAAAATACGGTAATTAAAATGAAGTAAGACTAGGTAAATAGATAATCAATACATCTGTTGCTAAAAAAAAAAAAGAAAGAAAGTAATGGAAAACGCATTTACTTCATATTTTTCTCATTATATCCTTCAGTAAAAATATTGCGTTAAAACATACATTCAATGAAAAAACTGAATTTTCGTCACGTTGAAAAGTTAAAAACTTGAAATAATGTTGAATACTTAAAATAAAGACAGTACAAATTGTAGTGAAATATACGGTGAAAATTATTTTCAAAACAAATATGTAATTGAAGAAAAGATGTTGAATTACTAATAAGTCAACATGCAATATAAACAATAATAGATGATGAATTTGTGACAGCAAATTTAACCAAAATTGTGTTAATAACTTTACACTACCCCTGCTAATTATATGAGTTTGTTTAATAAATGAAATCTGGCCGGTAAGAGTTTTGTAACAAATTTTTCCATTTTTTGCTTATTATATGTAACGCTTGACGTTTTTTATGATGTATTATGTGTATCTATTGTCTGTATATTTTACATATATTTTTTTAAACAAAATTCTAAATTAATAACAGATTTTGATAATAGAATTGTAGTCTCTCACCCTTTACGTGATTTTATAAGAAAGCATTTTATAAGTGTTGCAATGGGTACTCGACTTCCGAAAAATTTCGACATATCTTCGCGTTTTACATCCCCCAGACCCCAAAACTACTGTCAGTTCAAAAGTTTATTTATACATTTATAGAATATTATTATTATTATTATTATGCTTTTACGGCCAACATGGGACCACTTAAGTCAATTTTAGTTGGATCTTTTCTGAGAAAAGCGTGTTATTTTACTCTTCCGAGCTGCCCAGTATTTCTTCATCCGTTCAGATCTTGCTTTCTTTTCTTCATCCGTAAACACCCTCTTCGTTGTATTTTGTCGTTTGTCTGTCTTTTGTTTAAATCTAATGTTTTTGTCTTTTAGCTTTGTAATTTTTCCAGTTTTATTCTGTAGGTCGGTCAGGGAAATTCCCAATTCTTTCATATCTTCTCTAATTTCTTTGATCCATCCTACTTCTAGCTTTTGGAACCAGAGCTTTTCAATGATATTTCTTGACAGTCTTGTTTCCGGTGTCATCATGAGATGACCGAAGAAAGAGATTCTTTTTTTCCGCATAGTATCAGTAACGGGCTCTATTTCTCGATACACCACCTCATTTGGCACAATCCACCATCGGCCTTCTTTTTGGTGTTTTTTATCGATACACGTTCTGACAATTCTCCTCTCTATTTTCAGAATTTTTTCAATTCGGTTTTTCTGAGTGATTTTGAAAAGGGTCTCGCTTCCGTAGGTGACTTCTGGCTGTACTACAGTTTTATAATGTTTAAGTTTTGTTTTAGCAGAAAGGCATTTTTTGTTATATGTTGACCGAGTAAATTTTTGGGATTTAATCATTTTATTTGTCCTGTTTTGCCATGTCACTTTTTCATTTAAATTATAAGTTATTATTTTCCCTAGATATTTAAATTGTTTTACTATTTTAATTTTCTGATTGTTTACCGTAATGTGCTCTATTACCAGAGGATCTATGGCCATTAGTTCAGTTTTTTCGAAAGAGATATGAAGCCGTTTCTTTTGTGCTAGGTTTTGAAGGCTCATGATTTGTGTTTTGGCTTCTTGAATATTATTTGCTAAAAGAGCGAGGTCATCTGCAAATCGTAGGCAATATAGTGCGATGGAGTTCTTCTTAGTACCCATTTTTATATTTTTGGGATTTATTTCATACCATTTTCTCATGACAAATTCGAGGGCGCAGTTAAAAAGGAGTGGTGAGAGGCCGTCTCCTTGCCTCAATCCAGTTTTTATGTAGAAGGGTTGAGAGAGTTCACCTCTGAATTTCACTCTGGACTGGGTGAAGTTAATTTTATCATTTATAGAATCTATATATATATATATATATATCACTTTTTGTAGACACGATAACTGCGGTAATTTTGCGCCAATTACTTTCAAATTGTTTCCTAAAAATAACTCGACTCAAAATATCGGTCGAGTTCGTTAACGGATAAAATCGGACCATGGGAGTGGAAATGGGGTGGCTTTTTAAAAAAAACAAAATGTCGCTATAACCTCCTTATTAAGAAAAATATCGACTTCGTTTAACCTTCCTACTATTCTTTGAATAAGGGCCTAAAACTTATCTAAGTAAAGTTTTTTGATATCACCAACAATTGGTCCAGGGAGTTGAAAAAATTTGATTTTGAAGACAAAAAATATAATACTTCCCTTAATAGGCACAGTATTGAATCGGTTTAAAGTGGTCATTACTCCTCTAAACATTACCTAAAACCTTTGTCTGAAACAATTTTTGATATGATCAACCCTTACGGCAAGGGATTACCAAAATATTGCCGGAATTGTAAGAAGATGGGCTTGTCGTATGCTAAACATATGAAACCTTTTTTCACAAGCAACCCATTGTCGTATTGAGTATGAAGTTTTTCTCAACTTTAAGGTGGAAATCTTTTTTATCCCCTACTTTCTTTTTTCCTGTTTAGCCTCCGGTAACTACCGTTTAGATAGTTCTTCAGAGGATGAATGATGATGATATGTATGAGTGTAAATGAAGTGTAGTCTTGTACATTCTCAGTTTGACTATACCTGAGATGTGTGGTTAATTGAAACCCGACCACCAAAGAACACCGGTATCCACGATCTAGTATTCAAATCCGTTTAAAAATGACTGGCTTTACTAGGACTTGAACGCTGTAACTCTCGACTTCCAAATCAGCTGATTTGGGAAGACGCGTTAACCACTAGACCAACCCGGTGGGTTTTTTATCCCCTACTTAGCACCGGTGAAATCTACCTCCGAAAGGGAGGTAGAAAGGGATTTTTTTTTATATCAGTATCATTTTGTTATCTGCAAGACTTAAAGTACGGTTTACAATTTCTTTGTATTTTTTTGTTTTTCAATTATCTAAAAAGATTTCTAAAAAAAATGTATGTAAGTAATTACAAAAAAAATTGGTGTAAAATACACTTCTTGCCGTATGATTCTCCTTGATTTAAATTTGAAACCGTATCGTGTAAAACTTTGAATTTGAAACGGTTACACATTTTTACACGAACAGACTAACCGAAACGTCTTATTATTGCGATTGGCTTTTCGAAAATATTGTGGATTGACAGAAAGACCCGATGCTGTATTTCATATCAGACGAGATACGGTTTCATTTATCTGGACATGTTAATTTTCATAAGATAAGGTATCGGATGATTAAAACTCCTTACCAGATATTTGAACTTCTATTTCACGATGAGAAAATCGATGTAGGTGTGCTGTTTTTGGTAATCGTATAGTCGGGCAAATATTTTTTGACCAAACCATCAATACGAAAGTGTACCGTACAATTTTCGAAGAATTCTACGCTCATTCGACAGATCGTTGGAAAGAGTACGGTTTCTTCCGATAAGACCGAGCAACGGGTCGTACATCAAAGATTCACCGATATACGTCCGTCCACGTATCTTTTAGAGAAGAACGAATTTTTAGCAGAGGGGGATGGCCTTCACGTTTTCCAAATTTGTCCAAATGCGAATCTTTTCCTTCGGGTCTATTTGAAGGATAGGGTTTATGAATCGAATCGCTATACTGTCGATGAACGATGAATTGAAGGCGAACATTCAACAAAAAATCGAAGGCTTTGACTACAATATATTTCGTCATCACTGAAGCACAGAAGTGCATCGCTGCGCGCGCTCATGACTGACATCTTTTGTAAAACTATGTATTTACCATACTACAAAAATTATATAATCTAATGTAATTTAATGTAAAAAATTTCACTGTATATACTCCTTTAAAAAAAGCGATCGGATCATCTGTCTTAAAAGGTCAGATATCTTGGTTGGGCAAATTACTTTTATTTCAAAGTATTGTTATTTTAATTAACTTTATCCCCATAAAATCTTAAATTAAACTGTATCTATTTTGTATTGATGACTTCATATATAAAGAAAATAATTTAATAAATTAATGTAGTTAATAATTAATAAAGAAAAGAGTATGATTTATTTACCGCTGAAAGTCAGAATGAAAATGAAATTCATCTGAATATTATTCGTAGAACACTCTGTCAATAGCAATCGCACGACTCCTCTGTAACATATATAAAATATTTATCATTTATTTTGTAATTTATAATAAAATCTAATATTATACATGTATTTTGATTACAATGTTCATCACAACAAATATAAGGAAATTACAAGTAAGAGTTTATACAAAAAGCAAAATGGATAAAACTATTAAATCTTAAATAAATACATTAAGTTAATTAATTTTTTAATTATTACTTACAAAATTCTTTTGTACCTGCATTTATGATTAATTTTACTAAAAGATATGGAATACTATATTAGACTGTCCAAGTGAAAAGTTAACTTTAAAACAGTTTAAATTATCTAAATTCGGAGATGGCTGTATATTCTTTAGTTATATTGTACCGGTTACTTTTAGTCTGTATTCAACCTTGTACGCATTGTTTAATACGTACATGCGGGGATGTTTCGTGTTGTATGTTGACATTTTACCTTCTACGGGTAGTTAGTTCAGTTCCTTTGTTTAGTTAGGTATTTTCAGTCTTGCTTAAGACTCGATGAGATGTATTTTGTTTTGAGTTCATTAAATAGTAGTACACCGACGGGAATGTCACTCCTGGCATTCGCATCGGTGGCGGCCGAGGCGGACTGGAGTATGTCAAAAGCCGAGGTTTCGAAGATGACCTGCGGTAAAGCCTATAAGGGCTCGGAACCGAGAGGGTGTCTTCCCCTACGGGGTCACGTACGTCGAGATGGTAGAAAAAAATTTTTCAGTGCGCTACGACCATTTGTAATACGATATACGAGGTGCGACAATAAAGTAATGAGACTGATTTTTCTTTGCAAGATGTGGCGACCCTGCAGCTTGCGTAGGCACACCATATTTGACCTTGGTCTATAAGCTACTTCTAGTCCAAGCGGCACATTGATGCAACTGCTCAGTCGTGAGTTGTGCTGTAATAAGTGAACACGTGTTTGTGTCTCTCATCACAGAAATGAAACCGCAAAATATTGCGCAACGGTATGGCATTTCTTTTTGCGTTAAATCGGGTGAAAACGCGACGACAACTTATGGTAAGCTTCAGAAGGCTTTTGGAGAGGAGGTTATGTCAAGAGCTCAAGTTTTTCGGTGGCATAAAATTTTTAGAGAAGGCTGAACGAATGTTGAAGATGAAGACCACAGTGGACGACCATCAACCTCACGGACAGATGTCAACTTGACCAGGGTGCGTGAAATCGTACGATCTGATCGAAGATTATCTGTGAAAATGATCGCAGAAGAACTCAACATCAATCGAGAAACGGTTCGTCTAATATTAACTGAAGATCTTGGTATGAGAAAGATTTGTGCAAAAATGGTCCCCAAAAATCTCACACAACAACAGCGAGAAACACGGAAAAATGTGGCAGCCGATCTGTTAGAGCGAACGGAAATCAATCCAGATTTGTTGAGCCGTGTTATCACTGGTGATGAAGGTTGGTTTTTTCAATACGATCCAGAGTCAAAACGCCAAAGTTCGCAATGGTGCTCAAAGGGATCACCCAGATCAAAAAAAGCTCGCATGTCAAAGTGAAATGCATGCTTGTATGCTTCTTCGATTCCAAGGGAATTGTTCATAAAGAATGGGTGCCTCCTGGACAAACAGTTAATCAATATTTCTACAAAGAAATTTTAGAAAGACTTCGTAAACGAGTTCTTCGTGTCCGTGCCAACATTGCTGATAATTGGATTCTGCAACACGATAATGCGCCATCCCATACTGCTCTGTCAGTACAGCAATTTTTTTTAACCTCAAAACAAATTTCAGTACTACCACAGCCATCTTATTCACCAGATATCGCTCCGTGCGACTTTTTTCTATTTCCAAGAGTCAAAATGGCGGTCAAGGGACACCATTTTCAAACAACACAAGATGTCCACAAAGCTGTGACGAGGGTCTTGGAGGATATTACAGAAGATGAGTTCCAGAAATGTTACCATCAATGGCAGAAGCGCTGGAATAAGTGTGTGCAATCAGAGGGGAACTACTTTGAAGGAGACAACACTAAACATGACTAAAACGGTAAGCAACATTTTTTTTTTACATAAGTCTCATTACTTTATTGTCGCACCTCGTATATCCCACTTGAAGTCGATGTCATTCCAGACTGTAGCCAGCAAGTCAGGGGTACTCTTTCCAGCTGCGCCGTTAATTCAAGTCTTAGTTCAACAAGATCAGCAGGTAAAGGTGGTATATAAAACTCGATATTTAATGATGCCCCCACAACAAAAAAATCAAGCGGTGTCAAATTTGGGATTGAGGTGGATCTTCATGACCAATCCACCAACCTGGGAATCGAGGAATCTCAGACTTCTAGGAGGTAGTGAGGTGGTAACCCGTTTTGCTGACAGTAATGGCGTTTTTTGAATGGTGTTCATCTGACAGTAATGGCGTTCTCAGTCTTGACGTTCAACTGTGGAAAATTTGAAGCGTGTCCATTTACGATGCCATTTATGGCTGTCTCCTGATAATAATGATAATTAATGATATCATTATACTTTCAAGGTGAGCACATTAATGCGTCTCATGAATTGGATTAACTGACAGATTCTTCCTTAACGTTGGTTACAATGGAATCCATTATCAGAATTAATTCAAATGAAAGACTCTTTGCTGTCTCCAAATTTAAGCAATTATCCATTGTTTTCGAAGCACTGTCCAACATAAATATGCTTTCAATTTTACGAAATGTATATTTCTTGAGAGAACTATTTCTCTAATGCTGTATTACTCATGTCTTTCATTATTTTTTCCAGTCATTTTCTAGCCATGTCAATCAACCAAAAACTTAGGTAATTGTCAGAAACCCACTGTCCTGGTCTAGTGGTTAATGTGTCTACCCAAATCAGCTAATTTGGAAGTTGAGAGTTCCAGCGTTCAAGTCCTAGTAAAGTCAGTTATTTTTACACTGACTTTAATACTAGATCGTGGACACCAGTGTTCTTTGGTGGTTGGGTTTCAATTAACCACACACCTCAGGAATGGTCGAACTGAGACTGTACAAGACTACACTTCATTTACACTCGTACATATCATCCTCATTCATCCTCTGAAGTATTATCTGAAAGGTAATTACCAGAGGCTAAACAGGAAAAAGAAAGGTAAATGTCAGAAAAAAATTCATTATTAAATATGACTTATGGAGACAATTACATAACACTTTTTAAAGATAAATGTGCGCTTAATCTGTGTATACCAAAAATTATATTAAAAATAATAATAAATATGAAAAAAAGTCTCATCAAATTTTGCTGTTATTTCTACATAAAACAGAAATTAAAAACTTTTATTTATACTTCCTTAGTTTAATGACTATTCATGTGACAAACAATCAAGATTTTTAGGTTATTTTTTAACCTAAAAATGTGTTCTGCTTGACACATTCAAGCAGGACAGGCTGAGTCTTGACATTTTTATTCAGTATACTTGTTTACTAAATCATCCTTTTTAATTACTTGCAAAATTTTAAATTGATTGAGTGATTTTTAAATCGTTAAGAAGCATTTTTTTAAAACATGTTTTGTATTTCACATTGTCATGAATGTTTTGTGGGAATAATATAATCTTAAAACCTAGATGGGATTGATTATGATATAAATAAATTTAAATGTTACCATGGAGTAATGAAAGAAATAATAATTGCAATTTAAAAGGTGATTGATTCATTTCCTTGAAAAAACGGGACATTCCTATTAATTCCTTTTCATATGTTTGATAAATATGCTCACCCAATAAACAGCTCATATTATCCAAGCCTACTCATATCACTGTTCTTATTAATGAAAAAATATTTAAAATTACGTATATGTTTGTGTTTGTAGTTCATCCGTGCCAAAGATCCCTCCCTTTGATTTTCAATTCAAATTAAAATGTGGTAATTCTTGATTTCCTTTTGTGTCTGGCATCTGGAACATTCCTCTTTAGTGTTTAACAATAATCTGTCAGAATTCTTGCACCCACTGTCACTGGTATCTGTTTTCTATGACTGAGATTTGCTAACTGAAGCATTCCAAGAATTAATAATTCACTCACAAGGTTACTGTAATCTGGGGATTTATGATTTCCTAAAAGTTTTCAAAACACTTTTAAGTAACTTTTACGCTATCTTTTCTTAACAGTTCTTTAAATTGTCCATCTCAAAAAATTCATCTCCATCTAATGAAAATTCCTAATTGGGTGCCTACAAAGATTTCTTCCTTGACATTAGTGTCACTAATATGAGAAAACTAGCACTAGCTCGAGTCACTAACATGAGTCTAGCACCATTTTTATCTATCGCTTTAACAAAGAATTTGAATAGCCCTAATTTTATATGGAGTGTAGGTAGAAGAATCATTAACAAATTAATTAATTAGTGGGGGATATACAATATTCTTCTGTCCAAATGAATGTGCTTCATGCTTTTAGTATTCTTTCCTGGTATAATGATTTGTCTTTTCCCTGATGTCCTACTTGCACAAAATGCAACAACAAAATTAAGCCAGCTGCAAACCTATTAATAACGTAACAACTTTTAAATTGCAACATATAGTCTAATGGTACTTGTACTGAATTTTTTCAAACAGGCTTTTCATATATCATATATTTCTTTCATTTTAATCGCATAAGCTAACGGCACAGAAGGAAATTTGTTGCCATTGTGTAAAAAGACAGCTTTTAAACAAGCTTTTGAAGAATTAATGAGATCTCCATTCTATAGTTACTTGTATGTTCATGATGAAGTGAATCATGACAGCAGAAATATTGTTACAATACAATAAACTATTTTCTTCGGTATATAAATCTTGAAACTCTTCCTGACAAAAGAAACAAACTTTAGTCTCAGTATGGAGAAGAGTCCTCATTTCATCTTAGATCCCAAAAACTTGGCTTGGAAGAAGTTCAACCAAAACAATATTGTCGACCAGAACAAGCAGTTATCAGATGAGGTTCAAGGAAAGAGGAGTCTATTTCAAAAGTAGGCTCATTTTACTCCTCATGTCAAATTTTACCAGCTGTCTCACATTCCGATTCATCTTCTAAGGACAAATTTTTTAGAAGATGGGATATAGGTAAGTCCTCACTGGTATTATAGCAGATGGTAAATTTGGATACTGCACTGTGTTTGAAAATGTGTAAATTTGGATTTGGATGTGTGTGTAAATTTGGATTTACTACTTATTCCTTTATCTTTCACAAAAAATTTCAAAAACTGTATTTATTGGTGTTATTAATGCCTTTACAGATAATTTTTGTCTATGACAATATTAGTTGTGACAGAAATTTTTTTTTGTTATGAAAGAGCGGGCATCAACAGCTATGGTCATTAGCCTGATGGAAATTGGTAGTGTATGAAAATATCCCATGCCTAACCGGGATTCGAACCCGGGACCTCCGAACGAAATGCACAAATTGTTTAATATGTGGAGTTGTAACCTACACATTCCTTAATTCATCTATAAATTTGATTCGTTATTATGTTTACCGATCAGAATAAAATATATATTTATGTGGTCGTAAAATATATGCGGAGCCCTAACTTTTTAATACAAATCTTTTAACTTGCTTGCATTGTTATTCCAGTATAACTACGCAAACCTGTTTTTTAGAATTAAAGCTAGGATCCAAGGTTTTTCTAAGAAAAAAAACCTTTTTTCAAACAATTAATCGGTTATCATATTTTTAATAATTAAATTCCAGGCGAAATTAAAGTACTTAATAAAATATTGAAATCCTGTTGGAACCTATGTGAATAGTTTTACAATACGGAAGTCAAAGATTTCTTGAAGGAGTAATTATGTGAAAAAATAAAATCAAAATTATTCATTTATTTTAACTATTCATATAATAATGAAATGTTGCCATAACCTAAACAAAGTGTAACGAAATATAATTTACCTTTTTTTTTTTGTTTGTCTGTGTGGAAGTGGATACTGGACTAAATTCTAAAATAACAGATTTTCCTTTGTAAACCACAGATACTGGTAACACTAATGGTTTTTTCCTAATTTTACTTCTGTATTTATAATTTTTTTATGACGGATTAAATACTTATAATTATTGTTATCTTAGAATTCACAGTGACAAATTACCGTTTTATTACTTGTAAAAGTATTTATTAATAGACTTAATGTGGAGGTATCTTCCAACGGCGCAGTACTAACGTTTTGGTGGGTAAATTCTCCATTCGGGTATCTGTTTAGTTCAACATTGCAACAAGTTGATGACATGTTCTTTGTTTATCTGATTAGTTATTTTTGTTTTTACCAATTATGTTATGCGTTATATTAATATTTATTTTATTAACCACAAGTTGTATCTGCATAATTGATTGGGCGTAATATCATAATTAAACTATATTATGTAATGTAAATAATTAGCTCAAGTCAGCGGTAATAAAAAAAAAACATAAAATTTACGATAAGATAACTAATTATTTCCGCTAAATTGTGGTAGTGCCTTGTCTTGTCGATTGATTACTTAGAGAAATATATATGTATATATTTCTGTATATATGTATATATATATATATATATATATATATATATATATATATATATACTTTCACACGCTCTATTTTGTTTTTTAATTACACACTCAAATGTCGCTCTGACACTGACCTTGTGTATATATTTTATATATATTATTTTATATTGTGTATATATTTTTCTTCCCTTTAAAAGTTATTTTATCTTGTATTTAGTAGTTCCATAAAATTGGACTTCACTTATGTGCGTTAATAAACATTTTTAATAATGTGGTTTGCCCTTCTAAAATATAGGTAGGAAATGTGATTTTGAATAGGCATTTATATCAGATAATAATGGCAAAGAAAGTCTTCGGTTAGAAAAGAGAGTTAACTCTCTTTTTAGTAATGACCTAAACAAAAGTTACTCAGATTGGAGGGGAGACATATAATGGTGACTTGGGTTTGAACTTTATCTTCTTTCAAGGTAACACAATTTTTTAAAAAGGGAATGATGTATTTTTGACCCCACCAATGAAAAGAGAAAAATTTTACATTGGAATTGAAGTTACACTACGATTGGAACCTTTTTTGAAGGTCATACAGCTAACCATCAGAGATGGTGCTGTATTCTTTTCGTAGATATTTACAGTTACTAATTTCTAAGTTGTGAGATGAAACCCACCGGGTTGGTCTAGTGGTGAACGCGTCTTCCCATATCAGCTGATTTGGAAGTCGAGAGTTCCCACTCACAAGCTTCAAGCTGATGTGGCGATATCATCAAGCAAAAAAAACTTAAGAATTTAGAATTTAATTTACATCTCACTCACTTATGTTTTCTTATGTACGAGTATTCATATAAAGCTATTTAAGAATTCTTATAATTTTTAAAAACAAATAAATATTGTATTTTATTCTGTTTGGTACATTGTAATACATAATATAATCATGTCATGAATAGTTAGGTGTTCTATTCCACGGTTAAAATAGAACTACTTTAATATTTCATGGATGAATTGAGGAAAACCACGAAAAAAAACTTGATCTGAGCAGCATACAAAGTACATAATTAATTATAAAATAAAAGTGATAAAATCCTATATTAATAATAATTGAAAATGTAAATAGATGAAATAATACATTAAGTTAAGAAAGTTGCTGTGCGCTGGAATTACGGAAGTGTAATGATGAAACTTCCGTAATTATGTATTACTTTGTATTTTTATTTTATTATTTTATAGAAACAGATATTACAATAACTAGAATCTGTTGTAAAAGGTATTGAAAATAACCTCCTCCAACATTAATACAACGCTCTGAACACGTTTCGATCTGTTTTCAAACACTTAAATCAGCTAATATTCTGGAATGTCTCGTACGTATGCCGTTGTTGCGGTTTTTAGTTAATCAATCGTGCGTAGTTTGCTGCTACATAATGGCTTGTTTCGCAGAACAATTGAATTTGAACCATACCACAGTCCATCAAATTTTGATAAACGAATCGGATATGAAAAAAAGTTTGTGTAAAATTGGCCCCAAAAAAATCTCAGTGTTGAACAGAAAAATGACAGGGTGGAGGTGTGCTGTAATCTTCTAGGGCAAATTGAAACTGATCCTGATTTTCTAAAAAAATGTTATTACTGGTGATGAATCTTCAATATTTGAGTACGACCCAGTAACAAAACACCAGAGCAGGGAGTTGCACATTCCAAACTCACCACGTCCCAAAAAAGCAAAAATGAGCAAATCAAAAATATGCTAATCTATTTCTTCAGTAATAATGGCATTGTCCATAAGGAGTATATGCCTACAGGACAGACTATAAATCAATATGTTTACAGAGAAATTCTTGAAAGATTGCGGAAAATAGTTGTCTATGTGAGAACAGCCATCAAAGACAACTGGATGCTGCAACATGACAATGTACCTTGTCACACTGCAATCTCAATGAGTTTTTGGTAAAGAAAGCATTCCTGTAATTCCTCAACCTCCTTATTCACCTGACGTGAGTCCTGCGATTTTTTCCCTGTTCCCGACTTTAAAAAAACACCTCAAGGACACCATTTTGAATCAGTAGAAAACATTTTTAAAAATGTAACCGACCATCTGAAGGATAATCCGGTTTCCGAGTTCCAAAAATACTATGGAAGAGTGGGAAAACTGTTTGAAGCATTGCGTGGCTTCCCAAAGGAACTATTTTGAAGATGGTAAGATGTATAATTGGATTTTAAAAAAAAGGTTTTTGTGAACTAGTCTCATTTCTTTGTTACAGACCTCATTTATCTCTATAGCCAGGAGAGAAAAAGTATCACGATTTCAAAGTAACTAATGGGAAAATTATAGTCCAGAATTTAGTTATTCCTGTTAATAAATTATTTTTTTAGCCTCTGGGACTACCATTAGGCATTGCTTCAGAGGATGAAATAAAATGACAATTTTTTAACATGTAAAATGCAGTGCCTGACCAGGATTTGAACCTGGGACCTCTGGATGAAGGTCTGAGAAGCTACCACTTATGTCACAGAGACTGGTAGTAACAACAACAATAATAATAATAATAATAATAATAATCTTTATTTAGTTATCAAAAAACACACAAATACTTAAAATTAGGAAAGGAAATTATTGTGTCCATTACACAGGGCTAGTTTTTACAACAGAAAATTTAATTATCTATTTCATTTTAGTCCAGTTTTTGAAGTACCACAACATTATCTGTAGCAGAGATAAATAATCCTAATCTTATTTTTTCACATAATTGTACTGTGTTATCTGTTTTGCTTAAGTTTCTATCAAATTTTTGTATTCTATTGAGTACTTTAATTTTTCCTGGAATTTGATTACAAAAAAGTGATCCATCACAATTGAGTGATTGAAAATTACAGATAAACCTCTAATTATTTTTTTTCAATTAAGTAGATCTGGTTGCCGGTCTTATCTACCTCAAATATCCTGGTAGGCATAGTAATAATTATGTGGGATGTAGAATAAATAAAATGTAATAACTAAATTACAAATCTCTTGCTTTACAATAAATATTATTAAAAGTCTTCAGCCCACTTCCATCTTCTCTTTAAGTTAAATTGTCATCTTTACCAGACAGCACTGGCTCTAATAAATAAATGACCCTTCTTATTATGTAGCCTTATTGCTGATTTTAAAAATATTTGTAATTCAGGAATTATTTTTATGTTTTTAAGTTTAGAATGAAAATAGTAATTCTCTTCTCTTATAATACCAGAAATTATAAAAATATATTGGTAATGTTTATTGTAAATACTCTTTTAATTACTATTTATATTATGTATTGTACTATAATCTACATTCTTTAATATTATTAAAAACTAACATAACAAAATTATGGCAGTCAAAAAAATCCATTTTAATTTTTAATTTGTCGATTAATTAATACTTTATCTGAATCAGAACACAATTATACAGTATAAAAATCATATCAGGTAGGTGAATTGTTCACTTATTAAAAGAACTGTTTTATTATTTACCTGAAGGAATCAAGAAAACCTATGAAGAAAATTTTAATCAGAGCAATATTTCCGAGTACAAATAATAAATCTTTCATATTAATCAGTTCATAAGTAATACATTGTATAGACCATGTCAGGGATGTGTAGATATGCTTCGCCATGGATAAAAAAAGAAAATACTGTCCCAGCATTTGCACAGAAGGATCAAGGAAACCACAGTAAATCTTTTATCAGAGCAGCATCACAAAAAATAATTAAATACAAAATAATAAATAGATGTGATTATTAAAATATAAACATATTAAATAATTTTAAGAAAATTAGATGAAGATACTAGGTATAAGAAATAACTACAAAATAATTCGCAATTCAGAGGTTGTTAATGAAAATTATTTGAGCACGTATTTATTACATGTTGAACAGAATGCAGGGAATTCAGTTTTTTGTAATTTTTAATTAGTATTGTTTTTTTAAAACTCATCAACAAAGTAATAATTTTTCTGTAAAAGAAGATATTTTAATTATATTTTAAATAAACTGGTGGGAAGATTTTTTAAAATACTTTAGTAATTTTTTTTAATGGAAATGGAAGCATGTACTCATCACATAAAAATATTATTTATGCTCATTTATAAGAAAGGGCTTTATGGCCCTTTGTTTGAAGCTGAAGTGTTATGTTTTGTTACATGAAAACAGCTCTGTTGTTTGGTTTCTAAACCATTGAATTAAAAAGAGAAGTGGTTAAGGTCCAGTAGAATACATAAAAATAATATTTATAAGAAATAATAGTGATGAATTATTTAAAGATAATTTATAAAATAATTTCAAAGGGATTATTCAATAACCATTTTAAATAGTTATTTAAATGAAAATTCAAATTTATTTAATTAGTTTATTAAAAAAGTTATCTGAAATTATTTATAATGAAATCAGTCATTTTTATTTTCTTGTAAATGGACTTCATTTAACAACATATTGTTACATAATGAAACTTAAAATTTAACCAGCTCTTTCAAATTGTAAGAAAATTTGATTTTATTATTATTTTTTATATAATTTTTTTTATAGCAAAGGTTACATATTTGTAGATGTAAGTGAATAAAAATGTTAAAATTTTCTATTTACTAAAAATAGGGCACCAAACTAACTTTTTACAAATCTTATTTTTCTATGTTGTTGCCTATGATAGTCTCTCGGTAGTGATATTCATTTAAAATTTAAACTTTTGTAAAAAAAAATTGTGTAATAAAATGTTTCTGGAAAATCTTGCATCAAAATATTTTCTGTCATCTTTGTGACCATTTTGACCATACTCAATGACTGGTGCTGATATTTTCACTCTCATATCAGCTTGCTACAGTTGGTAGTTTTTTTATTTAATTAGGCCGACATATGTGGTCAAAGAGTGTGTTAGCAATGTATGAGGTGGTTAGCAAATATTAACTTTATCTTGCTGTGGAGGCCTTTTAATTGGCTCTCCCCAGCATCACAAAAAAGAACTACATGTTAACACGCTTGAAAATGTATGAATTAAATACTCGTACTTATGAAAAGACACAACAATAATATATTAAGTGAAAATACACAATTCAGATCATACGCACAGTTGATAAATACAATCTTGTGTAGTTTAAAATAGAAGTTAACATTTTAAATTGACTTAATTTTTTACTCAGAAAACGCATTCTGATTTTATGAAATAGCATAAGATTTATTAGGGTTGACTGAAATATAATGCACAGTTACTTGTAACTTACAAATGAAACAAATATGATATAAAAGTAAATTTTATTTGCTACGTAAAATTATATTTATTTTTCTATAAAGTCACCATTTAGATCTACACACATTTCTACCAATGATGAGCTACTTTTTGCATTCCGTCCAAGAAAACTAGTGCCTTACTTGGTGAATTACCTCATTGCGTCCTTTGAGTCATTATCTGTGTTGAAATGAACACCCTTAAATTGCAGAAAGAAGTGCAAATCACAGGACACTAACTGATAAGTATGCAGAATGTAGAATTGGTTCAAATTTCAACTTCACAAGAGGCAATTGCATCTGATATATGTTGCCAAGCATTATCATTTTGCAGAATTATCAGTTCTGTAAAATATGATCTGTGAAACATGATTCAGATATCTCATAAGGTGTCTTTGAATGTTTTTAGAAGCATCAAAAGGAGGTGTTTCCACCTTCTTCAGGAAAAATTTAATTGTCTTCCTACTCACAGGTCAACAGTTTTACCACCATACACAACAATGAATGTCACTAGCATTAACTCTTTCTGCTATAAAAAATTCAGTCACTGCACATTGTTTTAACATATTAACATAGCCAGTGTACTCAACTCCATAAAGATAGCAAGTGACAGAAAATGAAAAGGTGTTGGTCAACGAATTTTGTAATCTTAGTAATATCAGAGTGAAACTACAAAATGATCACACCTATGTCTTTGTTCAACATTTTGTTTTCTCGTTACATTCCATTGTGCATTAAATTTCAGGAACCCTTTGTAATATTATATTTTAGATGGAGCTTTATAGGTAACATTAAATAATGATAACAAGTTAATAATATATTTAGGGTAGATTATTATTTAAACTACTTCAGCAAATTTAAAAACAAACAAAAACATTTTAACAAAAGCTAATTGAAAACAGTAATCATATAACTAACATTTATTGCATGTATTGTTATAAAAAAACAGAACACTTTAAATTCCAGTTTAAAATGAGAATATAAATGTAATTACATTGTTATGATTCCTTACAACAATGCAGGCATTCTCTCTCATAAGACAAATACCATGATTTATAATCATTTAATGATGCTCATTATATTAGTTGATACATTGTAAATATAACTTGTCAATACTTATGAATGATGTTTTCACTCCAAATTTTATCTATGTCAACAAAAATGTCTATGTCAACAAAAAGGATCTCATGTAAAATGATTTGTGCACCTTAAAATTTATACTATTTTTGTAAAACTTTGGTAAGTATATAGAAAAAAAGATCTGATTTTTTGATCTGACACCACATGACTTCCTTGTACACCTATTAAATTACATATACACATGTTTTGCTGCACTTCATTTAAACTTACTGCATTTGAAGGTGAGATATGATCCTCCAATTCTTTAAAAAGTGGACAGTAACACAATTGCATTGTGATGGATATCATGTTTTTGTGGTGTCCATATCAGCATTTTATATTAGTTTATTTATTAATTTTGCTTCATGTACGTGGTGTAAGTGAGAGTGTCGGATCTGTAATCATGCACACATCAATTCAAATGTGACTTCTTATACATACATTTTTTTAACTTTTTTTTTAAATTCACGTATATGGATTAATTAATAATTATTAACCTCTGTAAACATTTTTGAATTAAAATGTAACGTACATAAAATTTTATTTTCTTACCAACTTATGATTTTTTTTATTGTTATTATTGAATTATTATTTATTGTAAATTTTTTTACAGTGGGAAATTAATAATTATAAATAAACCAATATATTTAAACTAAAAAAAAAAGTTAAAAAAATATATGTACATGAAGTCCGATTCAAATCGATGTGACTTCCCCTTGTAAGATGAAAATATTTATTTAATTAAAATTTTGTTTGCTATAACTCTGGAAGTAATGAAAATATGTACCACTTATGATATATCATTGAAATGCTTTCAATGAGGGCATATTACTGTAGTTAAGAAAAAATCCAAAATCCAGATTTTTTGGATTTTGGGCTTTTTTGAACACTTTTGATTCAGTCAGAAGTTTTGATTTGCAGTCAGAAGGGGAGGTGCACAACTAGATGTTACAACAGTCCTAAATTCAAAATTTCAACATCCTGTGGCTAATCGTTTTTGAGTTATGCAAGATATATATGTATAGGCATCTAAACTAGTCAAAATGGATTCAGGGATGGTGAAAATGAATATTTCTGTTGAAATCTGAAAACCAAACTTTTTCACAATCACAATGCTTCCTTTACTTCACAGAAAGAAGTAAAAATGAGGATAAATGAAACTAAAAAATTAACATTTTTATCTCTTAATTGTTTTGGTTAGGTGTATAAATAGCATTAAAAAAAAAATTGACAGAAAATCACACTCTTTCCATACTACTGTCTGTTTAATTGTCCATGTTGATAAAAGGAGGGTAAGTGATATGTATTGTTTATTCAGTATTTATAGTGGCAGCAATAGTAGTAGTAGTAGTAGTAGTAGCAGTACTATCATTACCAGAAACGCTGCTAATTCATTATCACACATAAGAGTGTGAAATAAGATAGGCATCTTATTTCACATTCTAATTTCCTGTTTAATATTTACTTTAGTCACATATACTGCACTAGATAATATTTAACATTATTAAATCTGTTATAAACATGCTGAATTCAGTTAAAGTGCAAATATTTTAGTGGATAAAGGAGTATTTTTTTAGTCATCTGTTATTAATAATTGAAAATATCTAATAATTATTACACTTGCAGTATATTGTAGGCTACTTTTTGTAGTTTCTTTGGTTTTTTCCTTTGGTTTATTATATAGTAGCATGCAAATTAATCCAAACAGATGTTATTTAATAAAAAGTAACTGTTTAGAAAAAAAAATCATATCGGTACAATTTGTGAATATCTAATAATTGATATGTTGTCCTTTAATCTTTGTCACTTCACATATATGATTTGGCATTGATTTAACAAGTGAATTGACTTTTTTTCATCATTAAATCATAACAATATTATTGCTTGATTGAGGACAATTTTTGTGGTACAGTTCACTTTTGAGAGTAAATTTTGACTACTGCCACAGATTTTCAGTTGGATTTAAGTCTGGGGAGTTGCCTGGCCATGGGAGCACTTAAATGTTTCATTCTTTGAAAAATTTTCCCAGTACTTTGGCAATATAGCATGGTGCCAAATCTTGTTGGAACACTCCGCTGCCTTGTGAGGATCTTTCTTTCTTTTTCCTATTTAGCCTCAGTAACTACCGTTTAGATAATTCTTCAGAGGATGAATGAGGATGATATGTATGAGTGTGAATGAAGTGTAGTCTTGTAAATTCTCAGTTCGACCATACCTGAGATGTGTGGTTAATTGAAACCCAACCACCAAAGAACACCGGTATCCACGATCTAGTGTTCAAGTCCGTGTAAAAATAGCTGGCTTTACTAGGACTTTCCTTCAGAATCTTGATACATCCATTACTTTTCAACATACAATTTATTGGAAGTAATGAATAAGGACCTCCTACAAATGTGAAACAACTCCAAAACATTTTTTTCTGAGGATGTTTAACTGATTGTTGGATATGAGCTGGTGATGTATTTTCATATGATGCTTTTCTAATGTATGGGACCCTTTGCCCCTGAACATAAAAGTGTGACTTGTCATAAAACATAACATTTTTCCAGTCCTCTTTGGTCCAGTTAGCATGTGTTTTGCCTAATGAGCTTTTCATCCGACTGCAAGTAGTCGGCATTTAACAGTTGTCATGTGTAATGATGTATATTATATAAAAATAAAATTATAAATTTCAGACATGTACTTTTTTTTGCAATTGTACCAGGTGGAGACCGGACCCACTTTTTAAGTTTAACTCAGTCCCCACTATTCACCTCTGCAACAAACAGCTAATCCAAATAATTTTCGGCCACACAATGGCAAATAGTTGTTCAGTACAATTTTCATATACTGAACAATGTTACGCCCCACACTTTTTCCCCCTTTGATGGAATAATGTAGAATGAGAAGCAGAAAATTTAAACCTGATTAAACCAACACCCATTACACAATAGCATCAGCACATCACAAATTACTGTAGCAACTGAAATATACATCACATTTTTTTTTTTTTTATTGTAGTACAATAAAACGAACATGCACGATATGATACATGATATAAACACACGTCACACGATACAATACCAACATAAAAAAAAATATAACTAAATTGCGGATAATAATTGAGTTACCCTCATAGAAAGCAGGTAAAGCAATATCCTTATGTCAACAAGATGTAAATAAAAGATAGTTTTATCAAAATAAGCAATTTCTACTTATTTTCTTAATTATTTTTGTATAATTAAACATTGGTTTATCCAGGAAATAATTACTAACCTTAACTATTGAGGGTTAGTTCTGAATATTTTAATTCTTAAATCTACTTAAAATTAATTAACCTAAATACAGTTAGTCACTTTAAATTAAAGCTAACAAAATATCAAAACAAATATTAATATTTTAATATAAGTAAACCAAAAAATTTAAAAACAACCAATAGATTTTCTGTTTCAATAACAGGGATTGTGATACAATTCTATCCAAAATTGCAGTAAATATAGCCACTACTTCATGTGAGCATATACTATATATCTATATTTTATTATCTATGTTAACAGTTTGTTTTTAAACTTTGAACCAGAAAATAACATTAAAGAGAATTAATTATACTTAACAGAGTTTAGAGAGGCAACTAATAGTAAAAAAAATAATAAAACTCATGTGCACATCAAATTAGCGACAAAGACATTACAATGATGTGTGAATAGACTTGTTTGTACAAGTCGGAGTGGTCTGTCCTTCACACTAACAATTAAAATATAATACTTTTAAAATAATTTTTTTTTTTTTAGTCCATTCTTATAATACATATTTATAAAACAAAAAAAACTAAATTAAACTTTATAAGAAAAAGCAAACCCGTAGTTTATAAGCCCTCACAGATTCTAAACGAAAACAATAAAATTTTGATGATGTTTTCAAATTACAACCTTTCAAAGTATCACTTGTTGCACGATAATTAATTTGAGATAAAAATATGGGAATAATAACAATAAAATACTTTAATTACATAAACTGAATCTAATAAGTTGTTCAGTAAGATAAATTTAAATTATTACCCTTAAAATAAACATAAAAAAGGATTGATGAAGAATCGTGGTTATACATAACTTAATAACTACAAATTACAATGCTATCTTCACTTTTTATCATGGAATTCTTTTTTGTTAGAAAGATACTAATTGTATTTACATGCATGTGTTATCTTCAATGGTCATTGTATAATATTGTGTGTTCATGTTAAATTTAATATAAAAAAGAATAAACTAGTCCTTTATTAAGGTGTTTAATTTTATTATTAAAGATTGCTTTTAGTAGTCCTTTAATTTAGTTAGGGGTTATTTATTGAAAGATTAACTAGCCTATAAATTATTTGTATTGCCTTTAAACAAAAAAAGCATTTAGAAAATTCTTACATGTACATCTGATTAACGAATTACGAAAATGATTGAGTAGTAGATATTAACTTATTTTGTTCATATCTAACATAATAATATTTTACAGGTTGTTTTGTAAATTTAAATTTTACCAATTTCCGCCATTGAATAAGAGGTGCCAACATTATCAAACAGTTTTGTCACTTGTTTACTTTTTTAAAGAAATCTTAAGATCGATACATTTTTTTAGAATATGTCTTTGTCGTATTAAATAATTTCTCTCTTAATTATATTGGTACACAATAAAAAAAAAAGATTGAGATATGAATAGTTATGCTTACACGAATAATTATTTTTCGCAGTTTGTATTTTATAGTTTTTTTTTAAGTTTATGCAGTTTTGAAACATTTTTACTTTACGTCAACCAAAAATTTTTGACATTGACATCTGAATAGTATGGGAATTGTGCGTGTGTGACTGTTTATTTGTAAGAAACAGGAATGTAGTTTTTTATTAATAATATTTATTTTTTTGTACCCAGTGAAATAACGAAGGCAATTTCGTTTTTTAAATAATTATTATTGTTATGTAACATGAATTCCAATGTATAATAATTCGTTACTGTTGATTTTGTTAGGTAAGTGCTATTACAGTGTATTTATGTATAACCTCGATTCTTCATGAATCCTTTTTTATGTTTATTTTAAGGGTAATAATTGAAATTTATCTTATTGAACAACATATTAGATTCAGTTTATGTAATTAAGTATTTTATTGTTATTATTCCCATTTTTTTATCTCAAATTAATTATCGTGCAACAAGTGATACTTTGAAAGGTTGTAATTTGAAAACATCATCAAAATTTTATTGTTTTCGTTTAGAATCTGTGAGGACTTATAAACTCCGGGTTTGCTTTTTGTTATAAAGTTTAATTTAGTTTTTTTGTTTTATAAATATGTATTATAAGAATGGATTAAAAAAGAAAATTATTTTAAAAGTATTATATTTTAATTGTTTGTGTGAAGGACAGACCACTCCGACTTGTACAAACAAGTCTATTCACACATCATTGTAATTTCTTTGTTGCTTATTTGATGTGCACATTTTTTGTATTTTTTTTTTTGTTACCATTACTTGCCCTTCTAAACTCTGTTAAGTATAATTAATTCTCTTTAATGTTATTTTCTGGTACAAAGTTTATAAACAATCTGTTAACATAGATAACTAAATATAGATATACAGTACATGATTTTATGAAGTAGTGGCTATATTTACTGCAATTTTTGAAAGAATTGTATTACAATCCCTGATATTGAAAGAGAAAATTTGTTGGTTGTTTTTAACTTTTTTGGTTTACTTATACTAAAATATTAATATTTATTTTGATATTTTGTTAGCTTTAATTTAAAGTGACTAACTGTATTTAGGTTAATTAATTTTAAGTAGATTTAAGAATTAAAATATTCAGAACTAACCCTCAATAGTTAAGGTTAGTAATTATTTCCTGAATAAACCAATGTTTAATTATACAAAAATAATTATGAAAATAATTATAAATTGCTTATTTTGATAAAACTATCTTTTATTTACATCCTGTTGACATAAGGATATTGCTTTATCTGCTTTCTATATTCAACCATATTAATATTTTTGAGTAAGCTTTTTGATCTCTATGAAACTAGTTATAATTATTTATTATAATTGTTAAAATAAAACTGTTACTGCTTTGAGCATTAAGTTTGTTTCAACAGCATCAACAAATGAAATTTTTTTTTTTTTTTCTGACTATGTAAGTACATGTGTGATTAATCAATACCAAATGATTGTAGTTGTAATTTTATTTTAATAATTAAATGATATAAAAGTTACACATTTTTGACACAAGTTATGATTTTATATAACAAATTATATGTCTGTCATATACATATTACATCTACTATGGATTTTTACCATACCATTGTTCAATCAGGCATGCAAAGTATACCAACCTAATTCCATACACATTTTTCAAAAAGGAAAGCTATATTATAAACTCTGCAAAATACATTAAATTATATGAATTAGTAATTATAAAGCACCTTCTAAATGTCCTACATATATCAAACTCTGTGACTGCCAGGGCAAAGCAAGTTGGATGTACTGCTTATCTGCAGATACAAAGAACACATCCAAGCATTACATATATCGTAATCAGGTCATAGAAAAACGGACCCAGATGCAAATTTATTTATTAATATGTATCTGACTTTTAGATGTAATAAGTCAGGAAACTCGGGCCTTTTAATTGTTCATAAAATAAACTTTAAATAAATAATAAGCCATTTTAAAAACCTACTAAAATAGAAAAGAATTATTCATTTCTGTAAATTTTTATTTTTTGAGATGTGTGTAAAATTAATTTTTAAAGTTGTTAAACAATTATTTACATCTTACAAACACTTAATTTGATACCAGCTTTAAAAATTAAACAATTGAAAAGAATTATTTTTTTAATTTTAATTTTTTTGTATTGGATCTTATTATTAATATTTTTTTTAAAATTTGGTTTATTAAATTTATTTTTGTTGTGATATGGGTAGGTCTACAATAAACAGTGTTTGTGTAAAAGAAAACCAGCAACAAAAAAGGTAAGAAACAAATTTGTCTGTTCAGAAAGGAATGTAGAAAAATTATGTTAGTTGCTACTGAGGGTAATCTAATGTTGTTTACAGAATGCTGCAATATGTATTATTTTTCATTTAAGTTTTCTGAACAGTATTTTCTTAAGTTAGTGTAAAAATACAGTGAATATTAGAATGACTTGAAGCTATATATGTATCATTATGGTACAATAATTCAGCGTTGATTAATGGAAATGACAAATAAATAAAAAGTATTTTCAAATTGTTTTATGCGCTAACTTTTCTAACTTTTCCTCTGAAAGTCGGGAAGAAATTTTCAGTAGGATCATCATAAAAACGTTTTATTATAAAAGAAAACAATTGAAATCATACTTTAACTTATTAAAAAAAAGTATATATGTATATATACACAACTGAACAAGCATACTAAAACATGTAACACATCTCCTTTTTTGGAAATTTGTTAAAAATGTATTACTACACTAAATTCAGCAAAAAAACCATTATATTTTACCAGTTATTAAACATGTTTCCTAGCTGCTTAAGACAATTGCCATTTGTAATGGCAATGAGGAGGAAAGTTGATTATAGTAATGAAAAGACCTGGAATAGTATTTCCAGGTAACTTATTTCAACCCACCGGGTTGGTCTAGTGGTGAACGTGTCTTCCCAAATCAGCTGATTTGGAAGCTGAGAGTTCCAGCGTTCAAGACCTAGTAAAGCCAGTTATTTTTACTCAGATTTGAATACTAGATCATGGATACCGGTGTTCTTTGATGGTTGGGTTTCAATTAACCACACATCTCAGGAATGGTCGAACTGAGAGTGTACAAGACTACACTTCATTTACACTATACATATCATCCTCATTCATCCTCTGAAGTATTATCTAAACGGTAGTTACCAGAGGCTAAACAGGAAAAAGAAAGAAAGGTAACTTATTTCAAAAGTGAGTTGTAAATATTTTATATAATTTTAAAAATCACATCGTTAATTTGCAATTTTATTTTGTTTTTCATTAAATTTAGTGTACTATTTTAATTATAATTACTTGAACAAAATAAATATTCTGTTATTTGAGATTATTAATAAGAAATACCCAAAGTATCTTTATAGTCTGGTACAATGTTTTTTTTTAGCATATTTGGGATTCAGATGTGAGAGTAATGTTCACAATTTGGCATTTATGTTGACTTATTTTCCTCCCTTTGGTTTAAGCTAGGATCCTAATTTTGGTTGAAATTATTAAAAGTTAAATAGTTTTACAATATATTTTTAAGATAAAAATCAAGCTACTGTTATTATAAAGATAGAATTATTATTACTGCATTTGTGCTACATATATAATTGTGCACTAAATAAATTTAGTTATTTGAATTTAAAAAAAATAATGAGCAGCTGATTGAACCTACCCGTCGTATGTTTACTAGAAGTGAGGTGGTATATTCAATTCTTTGACTTATAAAACACTATCGTTACTTCAGAATGTTATAATTTCATATTACGAATAGGAATATGTTACATTAAAGTAAATATTCAAAGTGCAGCATACTTATCTATATTATTTTTTGACAATTGATTAAAAACTAAACATGTATGTCTGCATCTTATCCATATTATGTTATTATTTATGCAGAACAATTAATTATTATTAGTTGTAGCATTTCCTGCTTAGCTGCTGGTTTATTTACATTAATATAACTTCTGATTAAGAATTTAGTTATGTTGTTTTATAGTGAAATGACTTTTAATGTTCATTCTGTTTAATTCCTTTTTTAGATATTTTAAATTTTTTAATTTATTTTTTTAAGTAGATTTTAAAAATTAATGGGCATAGTTCATGGTGTGGCTTTAAACTTCAAAGTTCCATGGGTCTGAAATACATTAGATTAAAATAAACGTAATTTCTAAAATTTGTTTCCTTGTCAGTTAAGTTACTCTTCTGCATATCTACTTTCCATTATTCAAAACAATTTTGGTAGTTTTCAGTTGAAACAATCCTAAAGAACTAAGTTAGTTTTACATTTGCGTTTCCCAAAATGGGTTCCTCAACAACTTTTCATTTTTGGGAATAAATGGAAGTCATTCTAGAGTTAGTGAATAAGGTGATTTTCTGTAATTATGATGTGTTTTCTAGCTAAAAGTTGCTTAACAGTGAAGCAAGCAGAGTGTGCAGATACATTGTCATAATAGCGAATTCAGTTCTCATTTTTCAACAAATTCAATTGTTTTTTCTCATGCTCTTGAACCTTTGAATGTATCATTACACTATAAAAAAGTAATACTAAAAAAAGATTTAAATATTCCTAAATACTTATCAAATTAACTAATCTCTATCTAACCAAATAATTTTTGTTTAAAAGATCTTCCAGTGATGTTATATAGAAGATATTTAGTACTTCTTTTGCAAACCTGAGGACTAAAGCTTGGAGAAAAGACACTATGAATGGAGAACATCCTCTTTTCTTTGAAGTTAACAATACTGTTTGTTTAATGATCATCCCACACAAGCAACTAAACATTATTATTTATTATTATTATTATTTTTTTTAATAAATTTGAAAATGATTACATATACTGCTGCAATGTCATTCACTACTATCAAGTCATGCCATTTTATTTCTCATAAATTTCTATCGCACACTTCACATTCATTTTACAGTAGGTGATAAAATGATAAAAACATTTTTTTCTTTCTAAATTTTTATTTCATAATTTTATGTGCCAGTAAATTTTATTGTCTAGAATTTTTCATTGCAATTGTTTTCATTATGCTGATTTTTTTGTAGTGGAGTGGTATTGTCTAGTCAGGTTGGTGTGGAGTGAAATCATTTTGACATCTAAAATATTTTTGTGTTAAACTTCAAGAAAAGAAAATGGGATAGTGCATTTTTTTAGTAGTTCTTGTGAATGAAAATTTTTATCTGGGGACTTCATTTGTAGTCTACTCATTTTAAAAAAGTAATTTAAAAAAAAATGAAATTGAATTAAAATGTGGTAAATAAAAATAATATCATTTAATTTTTCTTTAACTTTCAACTTTTGAAGTGAACATAATTTTAAAAACAAATTACTACCAACAACTTATGAATGTATTTGGTACAGACTTAAGAAAGAAATATTTAAAGAAAAAAAAAATAGGTAATGAACATTTAAGAATTTTATTGTTGAGATAATAATAATTACGGATCTAAAATAAATCATTTACAGTATAAATAAATAAGAAAGAATTAATGAAAAGCTATTTTATTTGTTCCCATTTGATTATGTAGTATATTAATAATAATATTTATTCCATCACCAAAAAATCTGCTAGTGTGTAAATAGATCTAGTAAAAAAAATCTTGGAAATCTATGTTTCTAATATACGAGGTCTATTCAGAAGATAACCAACATTTTTAATTACGTGCTAACGGAGATATTTAGTGACGTGCAGTTCACAGCATTGTGTTCCGCATAATCTCTTTGTAACCACATGTTCTTGGGTTGTTGATATCTTGTTGAGTTTTCATGTTATTGTTATTTGAGTGCTGCATGTTTTATGTGTTAGTAGTGATTTTTGTAATGTACGATTTTTGGGAGCAACTATACAACATAAAATTTTGGATGAACCTGGAGAAAACTTTCACAGAAATGTTTCAATATTTGAAACAAGCTTACAGAGATGATGCTCTGGGTGGTATGCAATTTTTCAAATGATTTTCATGATTTAAAAGTGGTAATCAGTCGATTGAAGATGACCCTTGACTAGGAAGGGCTTCGACTTCAACTGAGACACTCGTGTTCATAAAATCAATGATCTGGTGCACGCAAATTGCCAATAAACTGTCAGAAAAATTACAGAAGAAGTTTAGCTTCTCAGTCGGATCATGCCATGACATCTTGACTGAAAAATTGAACATGGGTGAGTTGCAGCAAAGTTTGTTCCTCATTTGACGACCAAACAGCAGATAGAACATTGAGTGGGTGTTTGTCGGCAACTTCTTGAACAAGCCTTTAATGATGAAACATTCATTCAAAGGATCATAACGGTTCCTTCAGCGTGACAATGCGCCTGCACACTCATCTTTTTCAGTTGGTCAGTTTTATGCCAAAAATTAGATGACTGTCCTCCTTCAGCCTCTGTACTCGCCAAACTTGGCTCCTTGCAGTTTTTTCTTATCTCCCAAATTAAAATCAATGATGTAAGGACATTGTTTTGAGGCTATTGATGACATTAAAGCAAATTCATCATGGACCTTGAAGGCCATTTTAAATGATGCTATCCAGGACTGCTTCGTGAATTGGAAACACTGCTGGGAAAAGTGCTGTGAATAGGGGAGAGTAGTACTTTGAAGAGGAACCCACCAGGTTGGTCTAGTGATGAAAGTGTCTTCACAAATCAGCTGATTTGGAAGTCGAGAGTTACAATGTTCAAGTCCTTGTAAAAGCAGTTACTTTTATATGGATTTGAATACTAGATTGTGGATACCTGTGTTCTTTGGTGGTTGGGTTTAAATTAACCACACATCTCAGAAATGGTCAACCTGAGACTGTACAGGACTACATTTCACTTACACTCATACATATCATCCTCATTCATCCTCTGAAGTAATATCTGACTGTAATTCCTGGAGGCTAACAGGAAAAAAGAAAGAGTACTTTGAAGAACAAGGATCAGTAATGTGTTAAATTAATAATAAAGATTGAAAAGATCAAATTTGGTCTGAACATACCTCATATGTGTTTTTCAACAAAAGCAAAACTTGAACAGTTGTTATCTGACTTTACCGAGGACTCAGAATGACTTGGTCATGTCATAAAAGGTGACAAAATGTGGGTATATTGAAACAAAGGCCCAATAATTTCAATAGAAGCTTCCTGAAGAACCAAGACTTAAAAAAGCATAGTAAGTTCGATCAAATGTTTAGGGTCTCCTTATTGTTTTTGATTACAGTTGCATCATTTATATTAAATTCTTATCACAAGGTCTATGGTCAACAAACGCTTATTAAAAAGTAGTTTTATGCCATTTTCATGAGGAAATCCAATAAAAATAAACCATATTGATGCTGCATTCTTCTTGTTCTCTAGAAATGACTTACAAATTTTTCATGTCACTGATTAAGAGAATATTTAAAGGAAAATGATTTGCGATGATAGATGAAATAAAGAAAAAAATGTGTAAATATACTTAATATTACAACAAAAAGTGCTTTCTTCAAATATTTTTAGAACCGGAAGAAATGTTGGCATAATAAATTGTCACATCTCTGGAGGACTATTTTGAAGGAGATAGTATCAAAATAGAAAAATAAGTAAATTATTTTTGATAATTAGATATTCATTATTTTTCATTACAATCTCATATAACATTTTATAAATTTTTTTCCTTTGTTACCTAACACTTATCAATTAAATATATTTCTTTTGTTTCAGATTTTTGCTGGTTTTCTGAAGCAATGTCCCAGTTTTTAATAGTACTGTTGTGATAATTTATGAAATTTAAAGCGTGAAAAATGAAGCATGAACTATTATATAGTAGATAATTGCTGAATATTTGATGATTAATTAATTTATTTTAAGCTAATGAAAAAATTTTATTTATGATAAAAACATTACAAATATCCTTTTTATTTGTTTGCAAGAAAACAATTTTTATAAACTTCAGTATAATTAGCCATAGTAAGTAGTAATCTTATGCTATCTTTTTTATTTTAATTGATTATTTTTATAGAGTAACTTTGTAGTTATGTAAAACCTGTTTACAGCATCCATATAAACAGTAAAACCTGTTTGTAACAGAGCTTGGTTTCAGTGGAATTCTAAATTCTTTTTGCTGTGGAACATTTCCCCCAAGATTGTTATTAATTTTATGTTGTTTATTGCTGCAGTAATAAAATCACACTAGCAATAACATTAAAAAGGATTATACTATTTTTATTAATTTTATAATATTTCCTTTAAATATGTTGATATTTAATGTGCATCAAATATTTTTGTTTTTTTTTAATCTTCAGTACAAAGAAGAAATTGAAGTATAAAAATTATTTTATACTTAACTTTTCAAAGAAGTAAAGAAGGAATTGTGGTTTAGTAGCTTCAGTTTCTAAAGGCCTGTCATTGTATTTTTTTGATAATTGATAGAAATATATAACTATTTAAATTTAAACTTGAATTTATAAGGATAAAATTAAATTTTGTTTGGATATCATCAGTCTGGTTTAAACTAAATACTGATACAAAGTTGTATAAAGTAGGATTGACATTTTTCAAATATTTCAAAATTTGCCATAAAAAATAATTAAGTGTGTGAATAAGTAAGTGCTTGGTTGTAGAAGTCAGTATTTTTCATTCTTTATTGGAGTTGTTTTAAAATATGTTTGAATCCTACAAGTTTTGTTAGATTTGAATGCTTGTTTCATTTTATTTGAGTTAGTTAAATAGATGTTTATAAATTAATTAAAATTTCCCAGATGCCCAGAACAGGTCAAAATGTGGATTACGATAAACAGTTTCAAGAAGATTTGGAAAAAGCACAGGCACTTAGCTTGGAAACACTCGCTTTGGAAAAATTTCGTATGGAAAAACGTATGGCGGAATTACGTTTGTTACAAGTGAAAGTTGAAGCAGGTAAATAAAACATTTTTTTTTTTGTTGAGTTCTAATTTTAATCGTACTGTATATTTTAAAAATGATTTCTGAGGTATTGAGAGTTAATTTGCTTTTGATAGGGAAAAAATAGAAAATATTAGTGAAAAAAAAGGCATATATAAAATAGATAATTTGAGGATGTGGAATGTTTGAATTAGTAATAAAAGATTAGCACAGAACAGGAAGAAATGATTACCAAATGATTGATAATGATAGGTGATAATGTTTCTGTTAATAAATACAGAAAAAGTATTGTTTGTTCATTTATAGGTCTGAAGGTAAATTCATGTATAAGAATTTAATTTAATCTGAATGAATCAAATGATAATCTAGAAATTTTCAGGACATTTTTTTGTAGCTTTTTCAGCCTGGCTGCTGTTAACTTTGTTCATGCTAGTGAAAGTATACGTGGAGCTATTTTGTAGCCCAGAATCAATAACTGGTGAGCAAGTGATGTTAATCTTAAACTAGTACAAGTAAATTTTTTTAGAGTTGGTGCACCTCATGTGCAACTTAGGATAACATATTACAGAATATGATTTGTATTTCTAGCTTATCAACTATGATATTATTTTATCTTATGAACTCTTGTTGATATGTTAATTATATTATTTAAAAATTTATTTCATATATATATAACCAGGAAGCAGTATTTTATAATGTACACATTTTCATTTTACATTTGTTTTCTGAAAATATATATTTGGTGATTAAGTCTCAATTGCACTATTTGAATATCATTGATCCTTTAATATTATTACGTTTTGTTTGCAACAAAAATAATTTAAATACTTTTTATTAGTGTTAATATATACTGATTTTTCAAATGGATTTTTGTTAATTTTTTTTTGACTGAGGGTTACTAACTTGCCAGATCTATTTAAATTGCCAGGTTTTTTCTTAAAGGTTATAATAGTATGGGATTTTCTGAATAAATTTCTTAATTTATAATAATATGTACAGATTTATGAAGTACTTATTTAATGAAAAAAATTTGTAACTACTTTAATATAATCTACTTAGACTTCCCAACTCTACAATTTAATTGGGAGACTCCCAGTGTTTGTCTTTCTTGCTCTCCTGATTTGAAAGGGAGTTCATCAGATTTTTTAAAAATATGAGAAATTTTTAGTTATAATTTTTTTTATACCGCTAAATTGTCATTCTGATTTTATAAATTTATCTTTCTTTAAAAAAATTATTCAAAGCCTTGAAAGTGTTCAAACATAGGTCCTCGTTCAAGATGTAGAATGCAGATGCCACAGAAAGTCTTTGGTAACTAGTTTTTCTTACTGTTATGATCTGTCTCAAAATCTTAGAACCCTTTTTGCAGATGAAATAACAGTTTCTTTATCAGAAGATAATTGTTTAAAATTAATTGAAAGTTCTATGTTAGCAGTTCAAAAAATTATTGACTGGACAGATTGTGAACATCTGATTTTAAATATGCTTAAAGCTGTTGTACTGTGTTCTCAGGTAGAATTAATATTACTAATCGTGTGGGTAAAATTTCCATTAATGATAACAGTAGCACTTTGGCTGCCCATACTATGAAATGTTTTTTTGATGACAAATTCTCTTGGGATGATGAAATTGATTTCATTTTGTAACAAAATCATATTGTATGTTTTCCGTTGGAATATCTTAATAAAAGGATAATTAAATATTTATTGTGTGTGTGTGTGTGTGTATATATATATATGCGCGCGCATGTATGGGCATATATATATATATATATATATGAAATATATCATCATCTCTTAGGACTTCCTCAAAAAGTCAGGCAAGTTTTCAAGATACAAAAATGGGCTGTCAGATCATTGTTTGGCACCTGTAAGTATGAATCATGTAGATCGATGTTCAGTAAATTATCTTAACATATTCATGTGTTTATATTTATGAAAGCGCAATCGTGGCTAAAAAGAAGGTCACTTATTCTTAAAAAATAACATTATCCACCTCTATATAACCAATAACAGAACTGTTTTCACTTAACTCAACACAGTCCTTCGGCTTATGAGAAAGGGGTTTATTATTTCTTCCATTATCATTTTTAATAAATTACCAAACCATTTAAAAGATCTTCCTACTAATTTAGTTAAAATTAATAGATTTTATTTTGGAGAAATAATATTACTCTGTTGATGAATTTTTAAATTATACTAATTAAACTATTTAAAAAGAACTTTTCATTAATACCTTATGAATAGTTATTGTTTTTTTAAAAAACTTAGTCTATACTTAATCTTCATGTGTTTCTATTTATAAATAATAAATGTTGACTAACTATAACTGAATCTTATTTTATAATTTTATGTGCATTTTATGATGCTGCTCTAATTACTATTTCCCTTGATCTATCTAGATAAATATTTGAAAAATTTTAATTCAAATTATATATATCCTGATAACTTCAATTAAAATGTTATTATTTAATAACAAATGCCAAGTAAATATTATAGAACGTACATTTTTATGAAAGTTATAGGGTCAAGACTATTTTTTATTAATCTAGACTTAAATATTTTTTTTATAATGTAAAATCTCCCAATTTTTTTAGGTTTAAATTGGAAAGTTTGTTTATCACTTCAGTATATTCTATAACTGCAGTTCTTGGTAAAAAAAATATACAAAGAGATTATACTGTTACAACAATGTGTTATTCTTTCATGCAAAAAGGCAGATGCTTTATCTGTGTGTTATCCTGTTCTGTTACTTTTATACGGTTTTTTTTTTGTCTTCAGTCATTTGACTGGTTTGATGCAGCTCTCCAAGATTCCCTATCTAGTGCTAGTCGTTTCATTTCAGTATACCCCCTACATCCTACATCCCTAACAATTTGTTTTACATATTCCGAACGTGGCCTGCCTACACAATTTTTTCCTTCTACCTGTCCTTCCAATATTAAACCGACTATTCCAGGATGCCTTAGTATGTGGCCTATAAGTCTGTCTCTTCTTTTAACTATATTTTTCCAAATGCTTCTTTCTTCATCTATTTGTCGCAATACCTCTTCATTTGTCACTTTATCCACCCATCTGATTTTTAACATTCTCCTATAGCACCACAATTCAAAAGCTTCTAATCTTTTCTTCTCAGATACTCCGATTGTCCAAGTTTCACTTCCATATAAAGCGACACTCCAAACATATACTTTCAAAAATCCTTTCCTGACATTTAAATTAATTTTTGATGTAAACAAATTATATTTCTTACTGAAGGCTCGTTTCGCCTGTGCTATTTGGCATTTTATGTCGCTCCTTCTTCGTCCATCTTTAGTAATTCTACTTCCCAAATAACAAAATTTTTCTACCTCCATAATCTTTTCTCCTCCTATTTTCATATTCATTGGTTCATCTTTGTTATTTCTACTGCATTTCATTACTTTTGTTTTGTATTTGTTTATTTTCATGCGATAGTTCTTGCGTAGGACTTCATCTATGCCATTCTTTGTTTCTTCCAAATCCTTTTTACTCTTGTCTAGAATTACTATATCATCAGCAAATCATAGCATCTTTATCTTTTCACCTTGTACTGTTACTCCGAATATAAATTGTTCTTTACCATCATTAACTGCTAGTTCCATGTAAAGATTAAAAAGTAACGGGGATAGGGAACCTCCTTGTCAGACTCCCTTTCTTATTACGGCTTCTTTCTTATGTTCTTCAATTATTACTGTTGCTGTTTGGTTCCTTTACATGTTAGCAATTGTTCTTCTATCTCTGTATTTGAACCCTAATTTTTTGAAAATGCTGAACATTTTATTCCAGTCTACGTTATCGAATGCCTTTTCTAGGTCTATAAACGCCAAGTATGTTGGTTTGTTTTTCTTTAATCTTTCTTCTTCTATTAATCTGAGGCCTAAAATAACTTCCCTTGTCCCTATACTTTTCCTGAAACCAAATTGGTCTTCTCCTAACACTTCTTCCACTCTTCTCTCAATTCTTCTGTATAGAATTCTAGTTAAGATTTTTGATGCATGACTAGTTAAACTAATTGTTCTGTATTCTTCACATTTATCTGCCCCTGCTTTCTTTGGTATCATGACTATAACACCTTTTTTGAAGTCTGACGGAACTTCCCCTTTTCCATAAATATTGCACACCAGCTTATATAATTATCAATCGCTTCCTCACCTGCACTGCGCAATAATTCTACAGGTATTCCGTCTATTCCAGGAGCCTTTCTGGGATTTAAATCTTTTAATGCTCTCTTAAATTCAGATCTCAGTATTGTTTCTCCCATTTCATCCTCCTCAACTTCCTCTTCTTCCTCTATAACACCATTTTCTAATTCATTTCCTCTGTATAACTCTTCAATATATTCTATCTATCGACTTTACCTTTCGTATTACATACTGGTGTACCATCTTTGTTTAACATATTATTAGATTTTAATTTATGTACCCCAAAATTTTCCTTAACTTTCCTGTGTGCTCTGTCTATTTTACCAATGTTCATTTCTCTTTCCACTTCTGAACACTTTTCTTTAATCCACTCTTCTTTCGCTAGTTTGCACTTCCTGTTTATAGCATTTCATAATTGTCGGTAGTTCCTTTTTGCTTTCTTCATCACTAGCATTCTTATATTTTCTACGCTCATCCATCAGCTGCAATATATCGTCTGAAACCCAAGGTTTTCTACCAGTTCTCTTTGTTCCGCCTAAGTTCGCTTCTGCTGATTTAAGAATTTCCTTTATAACATTCTCCCATTCTTCTTCTACATTTTCTACCTTATCTTTTTTACTCAGACGTCTTGCGATGTCCTCAAAAATCTTCTTTACCTCCTCTTCCTCAAGCTTCTCTAAATTCCACCCATTCATCTGACACCTTTTCTTCAGGTTTTTAAATCCTAATTTACATTTCATTATCACCAAATTATGGTCGCTATCAATGTCTGCTCCAGGGTAAGTTTTGCAGACAACGAGTTGATTCCTAAATCTTTGCTAAACCATGATATAATCTATCTGATACCTTGCAGTATCGCCTGACTTTTTCCAAGTGTATATTCTTCTATTATGATTTTTAAATTGGGTGTTGGCAATTACTAAATTATACTTTGTGCAAAACTCTATAAGTCGGTCCCCTCTTTCATTCCTTTTGCCCAGCCCGTATTCACCTACTATATTTCCTTTCTTTCCCTTTCCAATGCTTGCATTCCAATCTCCAACTATTATTAAATTTTCATCTCCTTTTACGTGCTTAATTGCTTCATCAATCTCTTCGTATACACACTCTACCTCATCATCATCATCATGGGCGCTTGTAGGCATATAGACGTTAACAATCGTTGTCGGTTTAGGTTTTGATTTTATCCTTATTACAATGATTCTATTGCTATGCGTTTTGAAATATTCTACTCTCTTCCCTATCTTCTTGTTCATTATGAAACCTACTCCTGCCTGCCCATTATTTGAAGCTGAGTTTATTATTCTAAAATCACCTGACCAAAAGTCGCCTTCCTCTTCCCACCAAACCTCACTAATTCCTACTACATCCACATTTATCCTATCTGTTTCTCTTTTTAAATTTTCCAGCCTACCAACCTTTTTTAAACTTCTAACATTCCACGCTCTGACTTGTAGAATGTTATTTTTTAATTTTCTGGTGACCCCCTCCTTAGTAGTCCCCACCCGGAGATCCGAACGGGGGACTGCTTTATCTCCGGAATATTTTACCAAGGAAGGCGCCTCCGTCATTGCTATATGAAAATGCAGAGAGCCACATTTTCTTGGAAAAAAAGCAGCTGTAGTTTTCCATTGCTTTCAGCTGCGCAGTACTCAGAGGACTGAGTGATGTTGATATGGCCGTTTAAGTCGTCCTGACTCACGCCCCTAACAACTACTGAAAGAGCTGCTGCCCTCTTTCAGGAATCATTCCTTAGTCTGGCTCTCAACAGATACCTCTCCAATATGGTTGCACCTTCGGTCCAGCTACTTTGTATCACTGAGTACTCAAGCCCCCTCACCAACGGCAAGGTCTCATGATTCATAGAGGAGGTTATACTGTTTAACTCACCAATTATAGGATGGTAGAAGAAAAAAAAAGTTAAATTCTAACTTTGATGTAACCCAATATCTATTGTAATAAACAGCATTGTGGTTGTTAGATTAGAAAAATCTGTGCTACAGGAAATGAAAAAAGCAATAGTGGTTAGATAAATAGTGGTAGATAAAGTATTGGATTACAAATCATAAATTATAATACAGAATTGCAAATTATTGTATCTTTTGTCACTACATTGTTTTTGTTTTATTGATGTAAATAAGGAAAGAAATTACCACTAATATAGATAAAAAACTTATCTTTGTAATAAAAGTAAACATACCAGTCAGTATTTCTTAGTTAATCCTTTGGCATGCTGGCTTATACATACTTGTAATCTGTTAGTTAATAACAAACCCAATAATAATAATTTTGAATTGGGATTTCAGATATAAGAATCACCTCTTTTATGCTGCCTAAGTTAAGAAAGACTAAGAAAGAAAGACTTGGGAAAATATGTACAAAAGCATAGAAATAAAATTAAATAATAATGTTAACCTCCTACTAACTCATGTTTGTTTTTTCTCCTCCTATTTCATTAGATTTTAGATTAACGATAGTTAATAGTTATCAAAACCTAGATATTGTAATCTAACCAAAGCATAAACTTTGTCCTAAAAAAAAGGTTTAGGGAAATTATTTTAAAAGAATAAACTGTAGTCGCTCTGATAATCTTTTTTACATGCAGCCATTCTGAATAACCAGGAATGTACTAAAGAAGGTGGGAAAAATTAGAAACATTTGGTTGAATTAATTGTGTAAATTTTCTTTCCATTTGGTGTTGAATTGGTTTTGTTTAATCTTGAGCCTTGTTCTTTTTTTGTGATAGGTTTAAATAGAAATATGATTATATGTTCTTGTGTGTTGTTTTCCTGTATTCAAATTTTATATAGATTTTTTAAATGTTCTTTTCTTACTTTCATGGTTCTAAATTATTATGAGAGCTATCTTGAAAGTAAAATATTTTCTGTAATTATTCCTTCTGAGGTTGGTGTACTTACTGGGTTCAAGATCAAAATTTTTGTAGTTTAAAAAAAAAATTATAATGTTTTCAATTTAAAAATGCGTGCATCTTTACTTTCAATATAGTTCTTGTATTACTACTACTGTGCGTGTGATGGTATAGTATTAAAATAATGTGTATGCATTTGGATTGATTTCATATGCATGTGGGTTTGACTTTAAGTAGAGGGCATGTTTTGAGATAAATGATCTATTTACTGTCCTTAATTCATCTTAATACTTTTTAACCCTATGATCCCTTATGTAGCTTTGATATAATGTACTTTTGATTTCAATTGTTTGTTTGTACCTTTGGGAATTGCAGCATGATTATAAAAATTGTATAAATTTGTAAATTGTAGCATACTGAGTAAATAGGATAATTATAAACATTTAACCCCACTACTCTATAATTCATTCATCTCATTTTCTCATATATATATATATCACACACACACGAGGTGTGTTCAAAAAGTAATGAGAATTTTTGTTTTTTATTAAGAATTTTATTTATTCGTCTACATTAATGTTATTCCCCTTCAAAATAGTTCCCATTAGATATTATACACTTATGCCAGCGCTTTTTCCAATCCCCGAAACACTTCTGGAACTCGATCTTTGGAATAGTGTTTAGCTCTTTCAACTATTCGCTTTTAATTTTATCTATGCTTGTAAAATGACGGTCCTTTAACGTTCTCTTTATTTTTTGGAATAGAAAAAGGTCATACAGGGTCTTATCTGGCAAATATGGTGACTGGGGTATCATTGCATTGTTGTTTTTGGCAAAACATTGACAAACAAGCAACGAAGTGTGAGCAGACGCATTATCATCGTGGTTTAAAAGCCATGAATTGTTTCACCACAAATCCAGGCGGTTTTTTTTGGATTGCTTCATGCAAACTGCATTGAACTTGTAGATAATACTCCTTATTGATTGTTTGACCTTGTGGCAAGAACTCATTATGCACTATGCCATTAAAATTGAAGAACACGGTGAGCATAATCTTCACATTCGACCGTACTTGTTGAGCTTTTATCAGTCTTGGTGATCCAGAATGCCTCCACTGGGACGATTTAGCCTTATTTTCGACATCATATCTGTAAACCCATGTTTCATCACCTGTTATGACACGTTTAACTTCATTTAGCGATTCCTGAGCAACTTCCATTCGCCGCTGTTTTTGTTCGAAATTCACAGTTTTAGATCAAATTTTGCTGTCACACATTTCATACCCAAAACACCCAAAAAAATTTCATGGCATAAGCCAATTGATATCCCAACATCATCAGTGACTTCTCTGATAGTGATTTGGCGATCATTCATAATCATTTCTTTCACTTTTCCCATGTTTTCATCAGATGTTGATGTGCTGGGGCAGCCAGGGTGCTTGTCATCTTCAACGTCTTCATGACCTTGGAAACACTTATACCACTCGTAAACCCTTGCTTTGCTCATAGCAGACTCACCAAAAGCAATGTTTAACATTTTTAAAACATTGCTACACTTTATTCCATTCTTATAGCAAAATTTAATACAAATTCTCTGATCTACTATTTATACAAATAAAAAAATTGCCGATCTTGAAAAACACATGTTATCCTTTTGACAGCTGACAACAGATTAAACATCCAATGTGGCTAAAAATGTACAAATAATTTTCAGACATGTTTACCAATACAGCAACAAAAAAATCCTGAGAATCGGACAACTTGCGAAATTTCAAAATCTTGTTACTTTTTGAACACGTCTCGTATACATAAAGAAGAATCTATGTATATAAATAAAAGATAATCTTTGTTTTGTGTGTGCCCTAATATCTCAAAAACTACTTAATCAATTCATTGAAAATTTCACAATTTATTATTTGAACCAGGAGTGTTTGCATGTTATTAGTTCAATAATATTTATTTATAGAACAATCTAATAACATAATATTTAATCACATTTTAACTGTTTGAGGAAGTTGGTATTCACTTTGACAGTAATTGATATAGTCAGCGACAATTGATAAAGATGATACTTCTCGATATATACGACATTATCACGTTTGGTGCCAATGACCAATAAGTGGCGGTTTCTTATTCTTCATTCCCCAGCTTGCATGTGCATTAACTGCAGTCATTATTTTTTATGTTGTTGTAGCAGTCGGATCTTCATTCATGTACTTTATATTTTAGTGAAATGTCTTTTGATGCACAAACAACATAAATTTGTGCTTGGTCTCCATTTTTTTTTTTTTTAATTACTTGTGGCACGTGATGAAATACTAGACCTTCACAACCAAAGAGGCAACGACTAAACGTAAAAAAAGTAATGTCCGACTTTGATTTAAAAAACATTTTAGAAAATGATAGTAATGATGAAGATTTTGATGGTGATAGTGACTCAGACTATATGGGTGGGGGGATGATAGTGACTATGATTGTGAAACTACGAAGAAAACATGACACTTATTACAGAACAAAATTCCAACGATGATGGTTTTGAAAACTTAGTTGATGAACAAAACGATGATGAACAGACAGACTTCTGTTGCCAATAACCAAACATACAGATTTACCTTTTAATATTTTTTGGGCATCAGTACTGCCAAATTTGAAAGATATTCCATTGATTTCCGTTAGGTTAAATTTATTTTTTATTTTTCTATGTAATTTGTTAGTAATTAGAATTTTTATAAAAAATTTGTAGAATCTTGAACATAATGAATAAATAATAAAAGTAATTGTGTGTATACCTGTAATTTTATATATTTTTGATTTGTTTTGCAAAACAGTATTACATAGTTTATTTCTGTATAATAATTATACTAAAAATGAAAGTGTTTTTTTATATGTGGATAGGTCATAATAGCAAATAAAAATGTAAACAACTTTGAGAACTTATAATATAAGCAGAAATATAGTAATAATAAAGAATAAGTTGTATCACCGACAGAGAACTACTAAACGACTGAAGCCACAAATTCGACCACTTGCGCGGTACACACACTTACCAATTACCAGCCTATAGACGCATTGTATACATCATCTTGTTATTTTGTTTTAATCCAAGCTAATATATATATATATTTTTTTTACATAAATATACTTACTACTATACATAAAGAAATTAAATTATGATAAAAAATAAGTTTGGATTTTTTAATGATTTCAAAGTATTCAAACCAGCACTGAAAGTGTTAAATTTAGTAAAAGAAGTTTTAGGTTATTTATATATACTTTTTTTTTATGATTTATATTGTAGCGAGATTGGTGAGGATTGAACTGTGGTAAGCATTCTGCAAATAGTGAAGCATTGTCGGGTTCACTAGTAATTAAATAAATTGTGCAGTTTTTACTTATATGTATATAAAATTGACAAGGATTTTCAGTTTTCTCCGAAAATATTTTAAAAGTAACAAGGATTTTCAATTTTCTCTGAAAGTATGTATACAATGATTATCCCATTCCCTTCAAAATAGTCTCACTGTGATATTATATACTACTGCTAATATAGCTTCCAGTTTGAAAAACACTGGTGAAATAGATATTGGGATATCGCCTTGAGCTCAGCTTGCAATTTTGTCTTTATCTTATCTATTGTTGAATTGTCCATTGTTTGCCCTTTTAATTTTGAGAAGTAAGAAAAAGTCACAAGGAACAATGTCTGGAGAATAGGGTGTTGTGGCATTACATCGTTGTTATGTTTTGCCTAGAACTGTTGGGTAAGTAAAGTAGTATGTGCTTGTGCCTAGTCATTGTGCAACATCCATGAATTGTCTCTCTATAGTTTGAATTGTTTTCTCCGGATAGCCTCACTAAAATTGTGTATAACTTCTAGGTAACATTCCTTATAGACTTTAAGATTATGTGGTAGAAATTTGTGATGAACAATTTTAAAATAGAAGTAAACTTTTAGAAGAACCTTTACATTTGACCACACTTGACATCCTTTTTTTTGGCTCATCAGAAAACTTCCATTAAGACAATTGAGTCTTCATGTCAATGTCGTAGCCATAAACGCACCAGTTAGATGTGTGTCACCAGTTATGATGCATTTGAGCCAGCCTGGGTCGTCGGTAACTTCAGTAAGCATTTGTTCAGCGATGGTTATGTGATGCTGTTTTTGTTAAAAATTTAGAAATTTTAGAACAAATATTGCTGCTACCCATTTCATGTTCAAAATACTAGTAATAATTTGTTGTCGTATGAAATTCCTAATTCTTTGGCAACCTCAGATTCTGTGATAGGAAGCACATTCTCTTTAAGTGTTTTGTCATTTTCATCAGTCATTGAGTGCTAGGATGCCCAGACCTTGTTTCATTTTTGGTGTCTTCTTGGCTTTCCTGAAAGCGTTTATACCACTCATAAACTTGTGGTTGTGACATAGCATTGTTCCCAAAGACCTTCTTTAACATTTTAAATTCTTTGCTGCACTTAATTCTGTTTTTTACATAAAATTTCAGACAAATTCTGTGATTTGACATTTCCCTCATAAAAAGAATCACTGAATACAGTAAAGTACTCCTTGCTTTATTGGTTATCAAACACAAACTAAGTGTTTTACATATATAATAATTATATGTATATATATATATATATATATATATATATATATATATATATATATATATATATATATATATATATACAAGTAAAATATACATACAATTTTCTTTTTAGTTACACTCTATTGATACATTTGTCTAGGCAGGAAATTTATTAATTTAAAAATAACACTACTGGTAGAATGCGTGATATTGTTTTTTTTTTTTGTCTTCAGTCATTTGACTGGTTTGATGCAGCTCTCCAAGATTCCCTATCTAGTGCTAGTCGTTTCATTTCAGTATACCCTCTACATCCTACATCCCTAAAAATTTGTTTTACATATTCCAAACGTGGCCTGTCTACACAATATTTTCCTTCTACCTGTCCTTCCAATATTAAAGCGACTATTCCAGGATGCCTTAGTATGTGGCCTATAAGTCTGTCTCTTCTTTTAACTATATTTTTCTAAATGCTTCTTTCTTCATCTATTTGTTGCAATATCGCTTCATTTGTCACTTTATCCACCCATCTGATTTTTAACATTCTCCTATAGCACCACATTTCAAAAGTTTCTAATCTTTTCTTCTCAGATACAACGATTGTCCAATCCTGCTTCGTCCATCTTTAGTAATTCTACCTCCCAAATAACAAAATTCTTCTACCTCCATAATCTTTTCTCCTCCTATTTTCACATTCAGTGGTCCATCTTTGTTATTTCTACTACATTTCGTTACTTTTGTTTTCTTCTTGTTTATTTTCATGCGATAGTTCTTGCATAGGACTTCATCTATGTCGTTCATTGTTTCTTCTAACTCCTTTTTATTCTCGGCTAGAATTACTATATCATCAGCAAATCATAGCATCTTTATCTTTTCACCTTGTACTGTTACTCCGAATCTAAATTGTTCTTTAACATCATTAACTGCTATATCTATGTAAAGATTAAAAAGTAACGGAGATAGGGGAAATCCTTGTCAGACTCCCTTTCTTATTACGGCTTCTTTCTTATGTTCTTCAATTATTACTGTTGCTGTTTGGTTCCTGTACATGTTAGCAATTGTTCTTCTATCTCTGTATTTGAACCCTAACTTTTTAAAATGCTGAACATTTTATTCCAGTTTACGTTATCGAATGCCTTTTCTAGGTCTATAAACGCCAAGAATGTTGGTTTGTTTTTCTTTAATCTTACTCCTACTATTAATCTGAGGCCTAAAATTGCTTCCCTTGTTCCTGTATTTTTCCTGAAACCAAATTGGTCTTCTCCTAACACTTCTTCCACTCTCCTCTCAATTGTTCTGTATAGAATTCTAGTTAAGATTTTTGATGCATGACTAGTTAAACTAATTGTTCTGTATTCTTCACATTTATCTGCCCCTGCATTCTTTGGTATCATAACTATAACACTTTTTTTGATGTCTGACAGAAATTCCCCTTTTTCATAAATATTACACACCAGTTTGTATAATCCATCAATCGCTTCCTCACCTGCACTGCGCAGTAATTCTACAGGTATTCCGTCTATTCCAGGAGCCTTTCTGCCATTTAAATCTTTTAATGCTCTCTTAAATTCAGATCTCAGTATTGTTTCTCCCATTTCATCCTCCTCAACTTCCTTTTTTTCCTCTATAACACCATTTTCTAATTCATTTCCTCCGTATAACTCTTCAATATATTCCACCCATCTATCGACTTTACCTTTCGTATTATATATTGGTGTTCCATCTTTGTTTAACACATTATTACATTTTAATTTATGTACCCCAAAATTTTCCTTAACTTTCCTGTATGCTCCGTCTGTTTTACCAATGATCATTTCTCTCTCCACTGCTGAACACTTTTCTTTAATCCACTCTTCTTTCGCCAGTTTGCACTTCCTGTTTATAGCATTTCTTCATCACTAGCATTTTACTTTCTTCATCACTAGCATTCTTATATTTTCTATGTTCATCCATCAGCTGCAATATATCGTCTGAAACAAAAGGTTTTCTACTAGTTCTCTTTATTCTGCCTAAGTTTGCTTCTGCTGATTTAAGAATCTCCTTTTTAACATTCTCCCATTCTTCTTCTACATTTTCCACCTTATCTTTTTTACTCAGACCTCTTGCGATGTCCTCCTCAAAAATCTTCTTTACCTCCTCTTCCTCAAGCTTCTCTAAATTCCACCGATTCATCTGACACCTTTTCTTCAGGTTTTTAAACCCCAATCTACATTTCATTATCACCAAATTATGGTCGCTATCAATGTCTGCTCCAGGGTAAGTTTTGCAGTCAACGAGTTGATTCCTAAATCTTTGCTTAACCATGATATAATCTATCTGATACCTTGCAGTATCGCCTGGCTTTTTCCAAGTGTATATCCTTCTATTATGATTTTTAAATTGGGTGTTGGCAATTACTAAATTATACTTTGTGCAAAACTCTATAAGTCGGTCCCCTCTTTCATTCCTTTTGCCCAGCCTGTATTCACCTACTATATTTCCTTCCTTTCCCTTTCCAATGCTTGCATTCCAATCTCCAACTATTATTAAATTTTCATCTCCTTTTACGTGCTTAATTGCTTCATCAATCTCTTCGTATACACACTCTACCTCATCATCATCATCATCATCATGGGCGCTTGAGGCATATAGACGTTAACAATCGTTGTCGGTTTAGGTTTTGATTTTATCCTTATTACAATGATTCTATCGCTATGCGTTTTGAAATACTCTACTCTCTTCCCTATCGTTCATTATGAAACTTACTCCTGCCTGCCCATTATGTGATATTGTTAGCAAAATCATTTTCACATTTATTATGAATAATTATGTGAATAGTCTTATTATTATTGAATAATAATCAATTATGTGAATAATCTTTCTACCCAGAATGATTTTTCACCGCTGTAATTCAAGTTAATTTTTGTTCAAGTAGAAGTATAATTAATACTGATATTTGTTCCTGGATAATGGTCATAAAAAAGGTCAGAAATTGCTCCTTAGCAGTGCACAACCACATTATTACAGACTTGACTGTTGGAAGATTTTCCTTTGGCTTATTTTTTCTGTTTTGTGATAAAGCATCTTTATTATATAAAGCATCTTCTTTGATTACATACTTATGTGTTGGGTGTATATTTCTAATAGAAATGTTTTCATTGTATTGATTATCAAATGAGCTGAATATTCACATTCCTCCGTTTTAGTTTACAATGACTGAAATATCTGCACTTGTCTCTTTATCTTGTATTTTAATGTTGTTAATTTGATTCTTCTTCTAAATTGATCAAACTAAATTTTGCTGAAATAGAACCCTTGGCCAGTTTTATATTGTAGTATTAACTACTAAAACATTGATAATATCGTTACAGAAGTGGTTATATTTGTCATTATAGAGATAAGACCTAATTGCATTTGTTAGTTAATAAAATTTGTATCTTCTTCTGACATGAGACTCACGAGTTCTTAATTTGATTGATCATATCTGTGTAGCAGTTCTTACTTCTTTCAAATATTAACCTTTTATTATAATAGTTGCATTCGAGTTGTATAGAGTTTGCTGTTTTTTAGTTTACTTTTATATGTGAATCTTCTAGTTTTAACATTTTTTCCTCTCTTTTGAAATAAATTGCTTTCCTTTGATTTTTTGAATAGTTTGCCAATTTTCTTTTTTCTGCCTTACAATATAGTAAGCTTATTTGTCTATGAAGATGAATGTATTAGTCGTCTTGATTTTTCCAGTAAAATATTCATTATAAATTAATAATTATGATGAATATAAAACGGTGTCAAAATTTAAGTTTTCTTTAATTCTTTTTTTCATTTGTGAACAATCTTTACCTAAATTGTACTTAGATGAGATCAGTGATATGCCTTTAATTAACTCTGACTAATGGGAAATTACGTGTACACCTTTTATATTCTATATTGTCACATGTGTATTGGATTCGATTACCATTATGTAATACTCAGACTAACAGATAAACAGAAGTTAAGATAATTTTGCAAGATTTATTGATTCGTATGATATTCTAGAAATCTGGTAAAGTAATTTTGTTTCTTTATATATTCGCAGTGATATAACAGAAATTTGAGATAACATCCTTTAAATTCAGATTTGTGTGAAGTGTAAAAGTATTATAAAAGAAAAATTATATTCTTATTAACTTTATTGACAAAGAATTGTATATTTTATTTATGTACTAAGCCATAAAATTTTTATATCAAATCTCCAAATGTCTCCCAAATAGATAGTCCTATTTTGGTAAATGACAAACAAAAAACATTTCAGCCTGTCTTTTGAATGTTACTAATATTCAATTTTGAAGTTACTTATGTTTATAGCCTAAAATGTTCTAAAATTTCATTAAATATAACCGGTAAAAAAATTATTTAGATTGGATCTGAATTTTGTGAGATTTAAGATGGTGTTTGTGTATACATATGAACAGACTACATATTATATATAAGCTTCTTGCATTAATTGTAATTATTATTTTTTTATAAGAGACTCTTAATTAAAATTTCCAGTATTAGAACCGGTTAAATTTCATTTATCTACATTACTTGAGTTTCTGTCATGATTTTATATTATAAGAAATGCAGCATCTTTTACCTTCATTGTGCCCGAATTCTGTTACATTGATTTGCAAAGTGACTTAAAAAATAGCACTAATTTTTTATTGCGTGTACATGTAACATAGTTATGGACTGTTTTGTTGTTTCAAAATTATTGTAACATCATAATATTTTGTTTGCATGTTTTTCTACTCATGTTTTTATTTTTTTTTTAATGTCTAACATAAGTTAACATGAGATTAAACATAAGATGGTGTATGTTCATGCATTAATTTGTATTATTAATACAACCAGTATGTATTTCAATTACAAAAATCAGTTTATTCAAATAGCTGTTTAAATTATGATAATATAATTTTTGTTATTTATAAATGACAATCAGATTTCTTTTTATGGCATTGAGAGTAATAATTTACTTACATATATTATGTAATAAATTTACTATCATTCTTATTTATATTAAATTACTTTATTTTGATTATTCACAATAAATGAAATAATATATATATTACAGAGAATTTAATTTTCAAATTGAATGGGAATTTTATAAAAAAATTATTTTACTATTAAAGTATGTTAACTATACCAACCGGTCTAGTAGTATAGTATCACTTAAATTATTTTAATTAAGTTTTCTTATGCATTAACTCTCTGTGTTGTTTTTTATTTTTTTGTTAATAATTTACTTATAATTAATTTTATAATTTTGTTATTACTGTATTGTGTTATTGTGTCGTGTGTCAGTGTTATTTCTATTCATGTAATTTTGACCTTAGCTTTTAATATTAGTTTTTTTATGGTGCTGTTTTTTGCATATGTTGTATGTTTATTATTATATTTAACAGATCTAAAAAAAAGGTCAAGTTTCTCAGTTCTATCCGTGTATTTCTTTTATCTTTTAATTATTTTCAAACCATTTTTTAATAATGAACCAATTTTATTGTTTATTTATTGATCTTATCCATAATACAAATTTCTCTGATAATTTAAATATAAGATTTTTGGGTCTTAATCTGTTATGTGCTCCACACCCTGTTTTTTATTATTTCATTCGAATTTATATAGACTTATGATATAATTAAATGATTTAATATCTTAGATCAAAAATTTTGTAAAACTTTTACTGGGTTATCCTGTACAAATTAAAGATAATATAGCGATCTGTTATGTCTGTTTGTATGCATTGTTAATAAATTGTTCTCTGCACAAAAATTAACATATTTGTGCAGTAATGTTCTTTTAGTCATGTATCATTTTGGTTAGTTAAACGTGTAGAATATGTTAAATATATGAGTAAGTGTGTAGCATAGTTTTTAAAAGTTACTTTTCTCCATATGGCAAGTCTGTTTGAATGACCTTATTACAAAACGGTAAGCGAAGGTAGGCATTTTGTTAATATTTTACTATCATATGTTTTTTGTAAATCAAGATGATGTTTTGTTAGTTGCCGTGTAACAGTATACTGTAAAACCGTAGTTGAAAAGCATTGTTACGGGTGACTAAGCAAGTTAAAAGTTGTCTTACTTTACTATAAACTCATAGCGTCCTGAGTGCAAAATCACTAATCTTATGTTCGGACAGTCATATGTTCCAAACTCAGCGAATATGTGGAAAAAAAATTTTAAAATAATACAAAAAAAAAGTGTGGTGCATGTTATAGAAAACATTCAAATTTTTTTAACAGAAAATTTAATCGTCTAAATAGAAAATTCTAATGTATTTTTAATATTTTTTTGCAATCTTTGTTTAATATTTGGATGTTATAGTGTAACTATGTATAGCTTGATGTCATTCCTACATTTAAAGTATACTCATGTAAAAACTATAGAAAATTGTTTGGAAAAAATAGAGGATAAAATTTATTCCTGCATACAAAAGAATCCTAGCCTGCGTTCAGTGATGTTTTAATGTAGTTTCTCTGTATCTCCTTTTAGTTATTTTTAGGGCAATGTTTTTATTTTGCTCTATCCGTATTTTACATTGAAATAAATAATAAAACCGGGTAAAAAGCTGTGAAATAAAATTTAAAAAAGTAGTATCTTTCAGTACTTTATATTTCAACTTTTTGAAGCTTGTCCTTCATTAAGCGCTAGTTAGTCATTGTTAGTTGTTTTTAATTTTGACTTCATAAAGTTAAAATTATAAAATATTTTTTTTTGTACTTAGATTTTTTTTCTTTTGAAGCTTGTTTATTATTATTATTTTTTAACATTTATTTTCTTAGATATTTTATTTTTCATTTGTAATTAATTTATGTGTATATGAATATTTTTAAAATGATGAAAAGTTTTTAAATTTCCTCTCTTCCTCTCTGTTTGTTACTACCTACTTCACACATTTTTTTTGTAATCTCATAGAACATGTTGTTCAGCAGCCTATTGTGAGTGCTAATTTTAGTAACACGGGCATATAACATTTTTATTTTGTGCATAATGGTGGAAAATGTTAAACTACATTACTAGATGAAGTTCTGCCAAAAACTTGGATACTCAGAGTGAAACAATTCATATGATTAAGTAGGCTTTTGGGAATAATGCGATTGTATTTGCATTAATTAAAGAATGATGTAACCACTTCCAAAATGCCTGAACTACAATTAAAGAGTGAGTATACTGGTAAGCCGTTAACAAGCCAATTTCCAAATGTCATTAACAATGTGTGCAGTTTGATAATGGAAAATCAATCAATGGCTTACCATCTAAGAAAGTGTAAATGATATTGAGATTAGTGATGGTTCTGTAAAGAGGTTCATTTTGATGCTTCATAGGGCACGTTGGAGTTTTATCTGTGGTGATTCTAACTTCCTTAAGACTAACTCGTATACCTTGGATGTACTGATATGACCCAGAAACCAAAGCTCAGTTATCACAATGAAAGTCATCACATCAGCTCCCAAGGCTAAAAAAAAATCAAAAAGGATAAACAGTACTATATGGAGGTTCTGCATCATCTTCATGTATGACGGGAGAGATCAGATGTGTGGGAATTATGCAAGCAGCAGTTGCATCTTGACAACGCATCTGCCCATCGGTTATATCTAATCCAGAATATTTTGTCAAGCATGGAATTCTTCAGGTTTCGTACTCACTAGACGTTGCCCTTATTTTTTCCGATTTTTACTCGGCTGAAAATTTCTCTGAAAGGATCCTAATTGAATAGGCCTGAAGGACTAATGCAGTAGCACAGCTGGTAGCATTCCAAAAGAGGATATGAAAAATATTTCCAGCAGTGAACAGATCATGGGTTAAGTGTGTGGAATCACAAAGGCACTGAGTAAGCTACATCTCGTTTTTCATACCCAGTGACTGAACATTTCTTGAACAGACTTCTTATGCATCCTTCAAATTTAACGGGAATGTTTTGCCACTTTCTAGAAGGAGCCAAGAAATATAACTTTAGTAGGGATTGTTTCATTTTTTACAGTCCTTTGTGAGTAGATTATCCCTTTTTAATTTTCTTCCCCTTTAATATCCTATACTGGTTCTATCCATTCCAGTGATGTTTTATATGTTTTGGATTTGACCTCATTAAATCTAATCCATGATAAGGTTTTTGTTTCAGTTGTTAGGCTTATTAAGTAGTACAGGAGAGGAAAATGAGTCCTTGAGTTGGTCCATTACAGTCTCCTCCTCCAGATACCAAAGATGCAATGATTCTTTAGTCCTGGTATGTGCAGTACGGAGGATGTAACAGGTCAGGTCTATACTCATAGTACTGTTCAAAGAAAGAAATGGTCAAGGATATGAAAACGTGCTGGGTGATTAGGAGGTATATGCCTTGATGGTTAGATTGAGATAATTTACTATCTGGCTCAGGACCTATTGTGTAAGTACTGTCATTGTTTAGTTGGGAGCAACTCTGCCTGTGGATCTATCCTCCTTTTTCTGTTTAGCCTCCGGAACCACTGCAAGATATTACTTAAAAGGATGAATGAGGATGATATAGTATGGATGTAAATGAAGTGTATAGTCTTGTACAATCTCAAGTCAACCATTCCTGATATGTGGTTAATTGAAATCCAACCACCAAAGAACACCAGTATCCATGATCTAGTATTCAAATCCATATTGTGGACTTATCCTAGGATATGTTTTCTGTCAGGTGATGTATAAAATGTCTTCCTGGAACTGAGGTGCTTTTAGATAAAGCTGAGCTTCCTAATCCCTAATAAAACTTAAATTCTTAATTTTCAGATACAATCCTGTTTCTTGTTTCCTGATGATTGCTTATATCAGGGTTCATGATTCTACCCCGTATTCGCAAACTCATTTAAAACTGTCATCTCTTATCGGTGCTTCTCCCAACTCTAACTCTAAATTCTTCCCATTGCATCTTTTATCATTGGAAATAGTATTTTAGTTAATATGCATGATCTGTTTTCCGTATGAAGATTGTATTTCACGATATAAAAAATTAATAAATAACTTTTTAATTTTTTTTGTTTGTTTCATGTATGTTTATTTTCTTTCATTTTATTATAACAGGAAGTATGGAAAATAAAAGTAGTGGAAAAGAGTTTAAAACATACACCAGAAGTGCCACTACAGCAACTATGACTGGTATTGAAACAAGTGTTGAGCCTCGTTCAAGGCCTCGACCTGGTTCTTTTAATGCAGGTGTGTTATGTTAAGAATTATTTAAATTTCATCCTGTTTTTGTTAAAACTGTACATTTATATTTTTGTATTAAAAATATTATATTTTTATAGTTAATGCTAATAGTAGTTCCAGTTTTAATAGATTTATTAAATACTAATATAAGCAGGTAGCTGCCATATTAAAATTTTTAAGTAATCGGGAATCTTAGGAAAAATTAATTACCTGATCAGAAACAATTCTTCTTTGAATTAATTGTTCTATTCCTTTATTCCTTCTTTCTTGGATCAGTTTTATGGGAGTTGGGCAGGTCATCATCCTGGCTCTTTCTGTGGCATCCTGGGCATTATGCCAGTACCGTCTAGTAGCCAGTAAGACAGCTGCTTTTTTATTAGAGCTAAGCGTTGTAATGACTCTATATTTGAAATACTATTAAATAACCATTTCCTGTCAGAGGGTTGTAAAAAAACTAGAAGCCAAACTAGTACCAAGGTGACTGCGGGTAAAGCAAGGCATCCTATTCCCCGTAAAATTTACATATTAAGAAACTAATCGTTTATATAACCTGTGCTTTAATAAAATTGTAGTTTTTAAAAAAAATTTGGAAATGTTAATTCTTAATAATACATTCTTAAACGCATTTTCTTCATACGGTTGAAAAACCTTTTATGTTGCTTCTGAAATAGTGGAAATTCAGTCTTGAATGTTTATTTTCATTTCATCCTTTATGTAAGGGTTGTTTAACTGATTATTTTTTCAAAAAATTATATGAGTAAAAATCAGAAAATAGGAAGTACATGGAATTAGACTGCATGCAAAAAAAGAATTCTATCGATCATTAAATAACATTTTTATTTCAGAGTTTACTTTATCTTGTTAAATTCAATACTTCTATTTGTTCGGTTCAAGTAATGATAGGAAGTTCGTGATAATTTATTGACTAGTAATAACTGAATTAAATAAAATTGCTTGAAAAACATTATAAAGAAATGTGTGTAATATTGTAACAATCTATGTTTGTGTAAAATAGCTAAAAACAATTTACTTATAATATATATTTACTTATAATGATACGCTTACTGAGAAAAGTTTTGTCCATATAAGGGAGTATTTATGTGTGCTCAGCTACATTAACTATTTGTATATTATTTCATTTAAAATAACTCTGCCTAGAGAGTGGATTATTGCTGAAAACTGAACCTGTTGGTCTAAGTATAAACAATTTAAAAAGAATTGAACTCTATAAACAATTTATTTCAAATAATGCAATATTTAAAATATTACCATATTTCAGATAACTTCCGTGGAATTCCCAAATTACTTTAATATTTCATTTTCAATGTATACTGTACTATGTATAATGTATTTTACTGATAAGTACAATATTATCAGTAAATTGCTGACTAAAATTCTTATAGAAAAGCCTTTCTGACTGGTGTAGTTATTTGACCTACTTGATAAGACCTAAGCAATTTTCATAGAAAACCTGTTATTATTCAAACAACCTCCTGACTATAACATTCACTCTTGTTCAGTATTGCTTGTCTAATCTGTTAAGAACTATACTAATTCAGTGTTCCATTAGCAAATAAATGAAGTACTATTATTACAAAATAAAATTAGTTAATGAAATATATTTCATTATAAAAATTTGTTTTCAAACACAGGCTTTAATACAATGTAAGTAATAAGTATGTTTCAAAAAGCACCAAAAATGCTAAATCTTTTGCAATCATCATCATGTAAAAGTATGGGTAAGAGTGCATAATTTTGAAATCTTTTCCTTCATTTTATTTACAATAAAGAATAAATGGGAATCATCAGATCACCAGTAATAAACGAGATGAAATAATACAATCATCATTTGATATCAGTATGATAGAATTGGTTGTTACTTGTTATACCAGTGTCAGTAAACATTGGTGTTGATGCAGCCTTGTTGTTTATTTAGAAACCTTATTTATTTTGGTGTGAATCATATTCCCTATGAGAGCATGTCAAAAGTTGAATATGGATGATGCCTGTACACTGTATAGAAAAAGGTATTCTTATTTGTTAAATACACATTTTTTCATTTATTTTATTTTTGTATGAAATTCTTCGCATTTCTTTTGTATCAATTCTATGTAATAAATTTGACCCTTTTCTAACACTGTAGAGTGAGCTATTAAACAACTGGATTTAAAAACTACAAGTTGCACCATCTGCTGCTGTTAATTGGTTAAAAAAAAAAGAGTAATAAATTGTATCAAAATCTATAAAAATTACACCCAATTATTTTTTTACAATATAGGCATATAATAAACTGTGAAAAGCTATTATTATTACTGGAGATGATTACGGCCATTAAGTGTAATAGTGTTTTTGTTTATCACGGTTGTTTGTTATGCACGTTTAGTTTTTATATTCTAAAATTAAAAGTTATGTTTTATATCATAAGATTTGTCAGATATTTTACTTATGGAGTCATTACATTTAATTTATTGTAATAAAAAAAGAGGAAAATAAAAAGTTAAGTTTATAAAGATAAAAAAAAAAAATATGCAAGTTTATTGTATATACTACTTATTTATATTAACAGAATAAATGTTAATATAGTATACATATATTATATGTCGCTGGAAAAGAAATATTCAAGCTCTAAACCTGTTTTAGGATAGTTATCCTAATAGCTTTTATTCTAACATAAACATTTTGGAAGACACTAAAAGTGGCCAATCAACAATAATGTATGACTTGATGAATAGTCATAGATGAAACCATTGTTATTTGTCTTTATATATCAGAGACGAGAAATATAATTACTTAATTTACATTATTTCATGTAAAAAAACCAAGTTTTTGTTTTCTTTCATTTATAATGTAACAAATTTACCACAAAATCAGCCCATTGTGTAATGTTCAGACAGGAAAAATTGATTTTAGGAAACTGATCAGATTTAGTGCCTGCGTTCAGCCAAGTGAGTGACCGAGATCAGAATACACAAATATATGTAAATTGCTTTTGAATTAAAAAAAACTGTTAGTGCAAGAAACATTTTCACAGAATATCTTATTTTAAAAAAAGTAGGTAGAATAAATTTGAGGATCACTGAATTAATATGTTACATAAAAAATTAAACTAAACAGGGGTATACAATAAAATTATTGTGAATACAATGGATAGTTCTAAATAAGATGAATCTCCATTCTTCATGAGAATGGACATGCTTGTCCATTGCAATGAATCATGCTTCCTTCATGAGAGATGCCCTTGTGGTTCTGAGTAAAATGTTTAACTGCTTCCTTTACAGCCTGAAAATTCTGAAATAATTTGACTTTATACCCTGGAATACCTGGATACCCTGGAATTTGAAGGGTGTGAAATAAGGTAAAATACAAATGATTAAAGCCATGTTCAGTGAACTAGTTTCCATTGATCACCCAAGTTAACACAGTATATCACCACATACTGTTAGGTATTTCATAGGGATTACCTTTCAAAATTTAAAAAAGGTATGTAAATTATCCCTTATGGGTTGTCAAGGATTGAACATATATTTTAAATTATGCAGTTAGAATAGTTACAAAAATTATTCTTTTATTTAGTACTTTTAGGCCACAAATAACAAACTGGGTAAATAATGGATTGGGGATTCTTCTAATCAAGTTAAATGTTTGGTTCTAATATTAAATTATTCATTTATTTTATTTTATTTCAGGAGGACCTTGTTTACCAAAAATTCGGCCACCTCCATCTGTTGTACGTCGTAATAGTGTTACTACTAATCCTGTTCTTCCTGTTGAAAGTGACCTTATTTCTTTTCATAGTCCTACAGGACCGAAAGCATCTGATGATTTAACTGATTTAGCATTAAGGTATTATTTGTAATTCTTATTTATTAAACCTTTTTTTGAAGTATAAATATAAAATAAATAATTATTATATTAAAGAAGGTAATGAAAATGAGTAAATATTATTATGACTTCCAGTTTAATTATACATTGAATGTTATTTTACAAGTTTATGAATAAGTGTAAATAACGCTTGTTACACATATGCATTTTTGCACCTCTATAAAATGTTTTCAATATTTTTAACCAAATTTAAAGATAATGCTATTTAGAATAAAAAAATGAATTTACTCTTTACACCTTGCAGGGAATCAATAAATAAAAAATAATTTGTGTTTAACTGATTTATTTTTATGTGTGTGGCTTTGACTGTTTGAATTTTGTCTGAATTACTGGACATGACTTTTAGACATAGACTTTTTTGACTTTTGATTTTTTTGGACATTGACATGACTTTAGATGATGGTGCTCTAGAGATGGAGAAATTATTTTGACTTTAAATACAATGAATTTAGTAAAGTTAAGTTTGTTACGTTTCATCAATTTTGAAATAATTAAGACTCAATAAATTGCTCTTTTTACATAAGGTAGGAAAAAGATTCAATTAAAAAGTCAAAATCAGAAAGAAAATGCCCGATCCTGATTATTTCTCACTGTTTTTAAATGGGTGTATTGTTGTATTAGCTGAACCAATTTGAAGTGTAACATATATATCACTTAAATCAAATTTTTCCAGTTTTGAGAAGCAACTAAGGAAGCTCCAAATCTCAAATTGGCTGGGAGAGATAAAAATAATACAGCTTGTTGCGCTCTTAAGTGTATTTGCAAAGTGTTTGAAAGCTTGTTTGTAAATATTTATTTAATAAATTAAACGTTAATGTAATGTTAAATAACAGATATTTTAACTGGATTTCATAATAACCTGCACAGTTTGTTAGATAGAATTGGGATAACATATAAGATTGAAGTTATAATGCACATATTAAGAAATAATACTTCTCATGTTAATTTTGAATATTATTATTTTATATTTGAACGCTGGTTTATGTGATATTTTTTATTATCTGCATTTTCTTTTTTCTTTTTATTTTGTACTTCATGTTATTTTTATTTTAGCAATTGAAGGGAAGTCCTGTATTAACTCACTTTTTGCATTTGTCAGTTTGTGACTTAGGCTACCTATGTGCAAATGCAGTTTTTGATTTGTACAAAAATTTTCATTATTGTTCCTCTCTGTTAGGCAGAATGATTTACATCTAACGGTAATTGGCATAATCTAATTTTAAAATGGCACCTACTTTTTTCTTAGGCAGAGCGGAAGGAAAGTTTTTATCACTTTGCCACCAACAAACATTTCATCTCTCTTCGCCCTGGATTGTATCCACAATTTCCAATTTTTCTTTCAGTGGCTGTATATAAATTATTTATTTTTTCATGTTTTATTGTATCTTAAAGCCTAATGTTTGTCTGGGAAACTATTCTTCTATTATTGCACAGCATTGTATCTTTCTCATTATACTGCTGAATACTTAGTCTAATAATAATAATATTTTATATGTGTATAAATATATTTCCTGTTTTAAAAAAGCAGGAATTACCAATTTGTGATCAATTTTTTAATGAATAATTATTGTGTTTTTCAAGAAAACGTTTTCAGTTTGTTTTGCACTTTGGAAAAATTAATCCATCTATTAATTGAAATGACCATCCTTTAAAAAAAAGGACTTAGATTATAGTTAGATCAGCATTACTAATAAAATGAAATATTTGTACTACTTAATACATAAAAATGTAAAATATACACTTATGTACACTTAATACATAATAATATCTATAAAATATAATTAATAGTACATATAAATATAATTAAAAAAATAATATTACTTACGTTTACTAATTGTGTGTTGAGTCTAGTTAGCTGTGATCACAAGATAGTGTTGCGTTTCATTTTTTAGATGTATAAAAAGCTGATTATCTGTTTAAACAGTTGTATATAGTATGCACAGCAGTTGTTGAATTAACTTCTTGGATGCATTTGGAATTTTTGTATATTTCATGTAATAACTTTATTTTTTCAATTTTATTTTGTTTCAAAGTTTTTTTTTATTGTTTTATTTTGTATGATGTGTATCTCTGATGTAAATGTAATAAATACTTCCTTAATAAGAAAATAACTAAAAATCTTCTTTTATTTTTTGTTATATTTTTTTCAACATTCATAACTTACATGCCTAAAATTTTTCTTTTAAATGTATTATTTCAGTGAGTCTTCTGTTTTAATCAAACTGCACAAGAACTGTTTCCTTTCTTACTACATTTTCTGTATTCAGTTTCGTACCATTTTTTTATTAGTTTTTAAAAACTTTTTAATTTGTTACTATCTCTTTTTAGTACAGTCTTGCATTTGTATCACATATACTTTTGAGACATAGCACTTTACAAGATGTCTTTTCTGCGATGTCAGATTAGTTTATTATATATGACTGTGCTTTTTAATAGAAAAAAATCCTGAAATGCTTATTTAATTATCATTAAATTTTCCACAATACATTATTACATCAATTGCTTATCTCCATGTGCTGGTATTCAGTCTTTTTCCCCCAAGTGACTGGGATCTATTAAAAATTGTCAAGACTTGGCATTTCCCATACATTAAAGAATATTTTATCTTATTTCCTTGCCCAAGCTTCATGCTTTAATGTGATCAATTTATCATCTAATAATGTTTTCTTAGAAAAGAAAATCCTGCAAACTTCATGGAAAACATAGGGTGCAAAAATAAAAAAACCTTAAAACTAAGATAAAGCATACAAAACTTAACATTTTTTTATTTAATTATAATAAAATTCTGTGAGGAAAGAACTTTATAATTTGATTAAAATGTTCTAAAAAGTAAATATTTGTTAAATATTTTAAATTATCTTTTTCTTAATCTAAAAACCTAATTAAAAGTTTTTGTGTTAATTTACCTCCTATTTATATTTGGGTGAAATAAACCAACCTTATATGTATAATTTTTTTAGGCTGGGGTAAATGGTCTCAAAGATATGAAGTTTTCCTACTAGCCACATGTTGCTGTAAGTTTTCAAACAAGATTTAATGCTGTTCATACAGTGTTATTCCCAATTACCTATTAAAGTTTAGCAGATGCTCAAATTGAACTCATTATTTCAGTCTTTTTGTTTTTTTTAATATATTTATTTACTACGAGGTGATAAATTTTCTTTGAAGGTGTGTTCATATTGGCTCACTGACTATCACACAAAAAATTGTTACCACTTCTGCTTCCCATCTCTGACCAACTCATTACATGAATTTGAACTGGTCCAGCGATTACGAACTGATTATTTTTAACCGACCATACATATTTGATTGTACCATAGACCAACTCTTCCATGGTCTGAGAACCGTGTCTGATTTATACAGGTGCAAGGCAGATGGCACTGTTGACAAAATCAGGTTGAATCTCAAGATAATATATATCTGTCATTTGATTTTTATTTCATAAACTCTGTTGTCTGGCATCAAAACTATTTTTTGTTTTTATTTTTTATTTATTTATTTTCAGTGTTGATGATAAATCTTTGAGTAAAAAAATGTCAATTGATTTTAGTCAAAGCAGTAATAATACAAGTTCTGTTTCGGATTTTCAGTTTAATCCATCGTTTACTTCAATAAATATGTAAGTTTTCTTATCTTATAGTGTAAATGGTTTTTTATAATTTGTTTTGAGTGGGTGTTCAGATCT